>NC_135958.1:62730304-63099679 GCF_053455715.1 Rhinoraja longicauda
GTCCCGCTGAGTTACTCCAGCATTTCGTGTCTACCTTAATCCTGAAGGATTGTCTGAGAAGGTAAAATGATCATTGCACCTATATCTATATCCCTGCACTTCCTCCTTCACCAACATTCAGGGACCCGAGCAGTCCTTCCAGGTGAGCAGATGTTCATGTGCACTGTGACGAACCTCATTTACAGGATCTGGTATTCCCGACGTGGTCTCCTGTACATCGGCACAGATAATTGTAGACTCGGTGACCATTTCACCAAACGCTCGGTCGGCTAAGGCCTGCAGGATCTCCCGCTTGCTATACATTTTAGCTCCTGTACCCATTCCTATACTGACCTTTCTGTCCTGGCCCCCTTCTGCATTCCTTCCTCTAGCTTAGTTTGGAACTCTTCAATCCTTTAGTGTCAGACCTGTCTTTTCATTTCTGTCCTTTGTCTGGCCAGCTGTCTATCAAATAATCCTCGTGACCTGTGTAGCCTGCTAGGCTTTATCCTGCCCCTCCTTTCTTAATGCAAGAAAAAAGGAGTCTGGAGAAGGGTCCCGACCCAAAAGGTTGCTTATCTGTGTTATGATGCTGCTTGACCTGCTGAACTGCTCCAGCACTGTCTTATCTCCAGCACTGTCTTATCCTTATCCTTGTCTTATCCTTATCCTTGTCTGCATATAATGGCACCTCTATTCCTAGTTTCTCATTGATATGAATATGGTATTCCAGGTCTCTTCCCATGTCTTTAGCAGGCAGGCATATAATCCATCTTCGTAAAAATATTCATTGATTTGACATCTGTAACCTCTGTAGCAAATTCCATATGTTCACCACCCTCGTTTCAATTAGATCCCTTCTCATTCTTAACCCAAGTGAATACAAAACCTAGTCAACCTAATTTCTCCTTGTATAGTAGGCCTTCCATCCCAGGAATCAGTTTGGTGAGTATTCAATACACTCCTATGGCAAGTACATCTTCTCTCAGTAAAGTGATCAAGACTCCACACAATGCATCAGGTGCAGTGGCACCAGAACCATGTATAGCTGCAGCAAGACATCTTAGCTCCTGTACTTAAATCTCTTGCTGTGAAAACCATGATATCATTTGCTGCCTTTGGTGCTTATGCCTGCACAATTTATGTCAGGGGTGCCGAAGTCTTGTAGACTCATAGAGTCAAAGTATTCCAAAATAAAATGACACAAAGTGTCTGAAGATCGGTTTCAACCAAAAATGTCACCTATCCACGTTCTGCAGGATACTGTCTGACCTGCTGAATTACTCCAGCATTTTGTGTCTTTCTTTGGTATAAACCAGCATCTCAGTTCCTTGTTTTTCCCAAATAATATTAGCAGGTTTTAGTCACCTGCAACTGGTGTATACGTTGGCTTCTTGCCTCAGCTCAATTTTCATTAATACTGTAATGCATAAGAAATACACTGTTGTCCATAGTGGTAAGAGATAGGAGGATGAAGAACAGGCTGCAGGCATAATTTTTCCGAAGATTCATATTCAATTTGTTAAGCTCGTGTGAGCATTATTGGAAACGGAATAGATTATTCAGCACCATAAGCCTATTTTAGTATTCGTGACGAATCTGAATTTTAACTACTTTTTTTGCATCTACCAATTGATTTTTTAAAAAGTTTTAAATACACTCTTCAGTAAAATAGTTTGAGTAAGGCTTTGTGTTCTCCATAGCTCAGTAGTCATTGTTGCTTGCATCCACACAGCTACCTTACGTACATTAAGCTTTCCACGGCAATAAAACGCAATGTCATCATGGCTGAAGCCTTGCAGAAGCAACTGAATGACCCAACACAAGATGATGGGAAACGTGTGTTGCGGCCACAAGACTTGATCCGACTTTATGACATTATCCTGCAGGTAAGGGTTGTGTTTATAAGCTGATACGTGGATCTGGGTACTTTGTGGAGTTAACTCTGATTCGGTTGCCCTTGAGCTAGTTAAAATATGCAATAAAATAAACAGAAAATGTTGGAAGCAGTCGGCTAACGTCTGTGGAAATAGACACTGGGTTAATATTTCAGATTGAAGGCACTTCATCAGAACTGGGAATGAAAGCAAATGTTTTAAATTGATAGCGGCCACAGATACAACCAAAGGATCTAATAGGATTAGGCCAGGTTTGCAACATCCCTTGGCAGAAGATGAGGTGCTGTTCCTCAAGCTTTGTTGGACCACAAACAGGTTAACATGGGATGAAGAATTAAAGTGGCAATCAATGAAGTTTAGGATTCCCTCTATGGTCCAACCATGGGTGCTTTACAAGGCAGTTGCCAATCTGTGTTTGGGTGATCTCAATCCCAATCCTATCAGTCTTGCCTCCTGAATTGTTATTGCAAAGTTTGAGGATCACTCCCACTGTTGGTCAGGCCTGTTGCAGCATAAGACTCTGGATTGAATTCTACAATTTCTGGTAACTTGCTTTTTCTGTTGTTTTGTGACTGGTAGTTTCTGGTGTTGGTCATCCTTGAGTAATATTAGCCCAGTTCAATTCTGTCTCCAGCACCACCTGACCTAATAGAACAACGCAGAACCGTATTTGGCCCAATTTGCTTATGTCGACCAAGATGCCCGATCTACTCTAATCCCACTAGCCCATATCCCTCTAAACCTTTGCTATTTGTGTACCTGTCCAAATATCCTGTGAGAAGGGTAAAATTGAGCTGCAATGAAGTATGGTTGTTAAACTTGCATTGTATGAAATAAGACAAAGCTGACTCCTGTGCACAAATACTTTAGCACACGTCCTGTTTCTCCTCTTTGATGGTCTAAATTCAACATTTCAGTCTTCTGTACATATAGGAATTTAGTTTAGCTTAGAGATATAGTGTGGAAACAGGCCCTTTGGCCCACCATGTCTGCACCAACCAGCGATCCCCGCACATCAACAATATCCTACACACACGATGGACAATTTACATTTATACCAATCCAATTTCCCTACATACCTGTACGTCTTTAGAATGTGGGAGGAAACCCTCAGGGTCACGGGGAGAACATACTAACTCTGAACTGACAGCACCCGTAGTAGGGATCGAACCCGGGTCTCCGGAGCTGTAAGGCAGCAACTCTACTGCTGTGCCGCCCCTATGACCAATAACAATGAGCGTTAGGCGATGCGTACATGTGAGTAGGTACCATAAGGCATTGTTGGGTATTGGTTGCCTTGGGTCATAGATGATAAGAGCAGAAATGATCCATTTGCCCCATCAAGTCTACTCCACCATTCAACCATGGCTGATCTATCTCTCCCTCCTAACCCCATTCTCCTGCCTTCTCCCCATGACCCATTACACCCATATTAATCAAAAATCTATCTATCTGCTTTAAAAATATCCATTGACTTGGCTTCCACAGCCTTCCGTGGCAATCACAGATTCAGCACCCTTTGACTAAAGACATTCCTTTTCATCTCCTTCCTAAAAGAACGTCCTTTAATTCTGAGGCTATGACCTCTAGTCCTGGATTCTCCCACTGGTGGAAACATCCTCTCCACATTCACTCTATCCAAACCTTTCACTATTTGGTACATTTCAATGAGGTCCCCCCCCCACCTCATTTTTCTAAACTCCAGCGAGTACAGGCCCGGTGCCGTCAAATGCTCATCGTAAGTTAACCCACTCATTCCGTGTAAACCTACTCTGGACTCTCTTCAAGTACAACACATCCTTCCTCATATAGTGCCCAAAATTGCTCTCGATACTCCAAATGCAGCCTGACCAGTGCCTTATGGAGCCTCAGCATTACATCCCTGTTTTTGTATTCTCGCCCTCTTAAAATAAATGCTAGCATTGCATTTGCCTTGTCTAATTATAACTAATAGCATTTCCAAATGTTTGCTCAACGGTATTGAAAGATTTTTGGAACCCATATGCTCTTGTGATGTATTTGATTCCTTCTACATCTTTTCCTAATATTACACTTTGTTTGTTTAGAATCTTTCAGAACTGCCACAACTATCAGGGCTGGAAGACGATAAAGATTTCCAGGCAGAGGTGGAGCTGAAGACTTCAGTTTACAAGGCATACAGGTAAGAATGGAGGAGGGGTGTGTTCTCTTCATGACTCTTCAATGAAACAACTGCTCCATTAATTTCTTAATCCCTGCCTTTGGGCAGTTCTCAATTTAGGTAGTATTCTACAGCCAATGAGCTGGAGAAATGAGAGATATCGGGTAACATTGCAGACTGACCACCATTCTGCGTGAAATGCAATACGCACCCACATTTAGTAAGTTAGATTAAATGTTTTTTTTCTGCAAGAGATGTAACCTCATGTGAGTCATAAGTGCCCTCTGGGAGAAAATGCAATCAAATGGGTGAGGTGTGAGGAAAGTATTTGTGTTGACAACCAGTAGCAGGGTGGTGGTAATGCTAATAAGCAAAAGCAGATGGGTGGTGTGTGTGAGCAGAACAGGGAATTTACATTTGGTGTTGCCACACCTGGATTCCATGATGCTAAGTTCTGGTCACAGTCCTTGGGTCTCATCAACCCACCGGTCGGTATCTGTTTTAGACTAGCCTGTGTCCTGAAAGAGACAGCACATCTGTCCTCTTCCTTACCTTGCAGATGGTCACCTGCCTGTTATCCTGAACGACTAGGATGAAAATGTATATATAATCCTGGAACCCTTTGAGTTCCTTTACATTGCACTGACTCCAGTTCTCCCTCAAGCTAGAAACACTGCACTTGAACTTGATCACTGCAAGACATAGTCTACCATTATGGTATCGGAATTACAATGAATAGGTCTCAATTGTCCATCTGTGTTAAGCAGCCTTGTGTTTCTTTAATATTCCCTTTCAGTTGCACAATTAAATGTTGTGCCTATTTTTTAATGCTTTTCTAGTTTGATCTGCATTTTACATGTTCTATTTCAATACAAATAAATTAATACTTGCTGCCTAATCAGTATTGAAGATACAGAGTGATGCTTTTATTCCCTTTATGTGACTTTTTCACATGAATGGTTGAAACGTGTCAAATGATTCCCTGGATATCAGTGGCACCCTGCTCTCTAATTAGTTTTTTTTAAAGATTTGTTCATGAGATGTGCATGGAATTGGCCTTAATTGCCCTTAAACCGAGGAGACTGTTAAGTGTCAATCACATTGATGCATCTCAAATCCAGTATCAGTCAGACCAGATAAGGAAAGCAGATTTTCATACCTGTAGGACATTAGAAAAACAGATGGGTTTTTATGGCAATCCAGTAGTTTCCTGATTACTTTCAAATTCCAGATTTGCTTATCACTTGAATTTATATTCTTCATCTGCCATGGTGAAATTACAACTCGAGTCCCTGGAACAATAATCCAGAACTTGTGCATCTACCCGATCTATTCCTCTCATGATTTTATACATCTCAATAAGATCATTCTATTATGATCTAATATATGCCTATAAAATCACCCCTCATATTTCTGTGCTCCAAGAAATAAAGTCCTAGCCTGCCCGACCTCTCCTTATTGGTCAGTCCTTGAAGTCCTGGCAATATCCTCGTAAGCAATGTCTGTATGTTAATTGTCTAACCCCAAAAAAGTTATTTGAGGTACATGGCTAGGACAGGTTGGTACATGGATAGGACAGGTTTGGAGGGATATGGACCAAACGTGGGCAGTTGGCACTAGTGTGGCTGGAACATTGTTGGCCGGTGTGGGCGGGTTTGCCTGAAGGGCCTATTCCACACTCTAATACTCTATGACTGATGCTGGGAACAATGACTACCCATTTTCATAGCGCAGAGTTAGGTAGCCATCTAGAGTGTCCAGTGCTGGGTAAGCTAACTTTTGGCCAATATTATATGGTTGCTTGTGTGTAATGGCCACACCACATTTTTTTTAGATCACACTCTGGCATCTTTCACTCAGCACTGGAGTGGAAGCAATCGGTCTCAATCCTGAGGGATTATTTGTGAAATTAAGATTATATGGTCACCCCAAATGGTTATGCCTGTCTAGAACAAAGGGTACCCCGTTGGTCCTACCTTGTGACAGCTGTCAGAGATGGACATTTACATCATCCACATCATTTGTGAATGTTCTCTACTCATGGGATTGTATGGGATAGATGACATGCATTATTTATTGTTTGTTGAGTAAATATACAGCTTTGTTTGATGTAAATGGTGCCCTGCCTTCAACTCATTCACATTAACAGAATAGCATTCCTTTAAATCGAGCCAATTTGAGTATGTTTGCCGACACACCTTGAATCCCATGTACCCTAATCAAAAGCATTGCTAAAGTCTATGTAAAACAACATCTACCACATTGGCTTCGTCAATTTTCTTAGTTGCCTCAAAAAACAATCAGAGTTTTGAGACAGAACTTCCCCTTCACTAAACCATGTTGCCTCCAAATCAGTCCCTGCTTTGTTTTTTCTCCAATACTCCAATACTTTCCTTACAATTGGACATGCAGTGAGTCTGCAAAAAGATCCCACCATTGGTCACATTCCCATCCTTTTCTTGGACACCGTTTCCTCCACAATTCCTTGGTTCACTCATCCCTTCCCACCCACACCACCCTCTCCCCGGATTCTTTGCCCTGCAACCGGAGGAGATGTAACCCCAGCTGCCCCTCCAAGTGAGATAGAGGTTCATGTGCATCTCCTCTAACCACCTCCTACATTTGGTGTTCCCAATGTGGTCTTTACATCAGCGAGACCAAGCATAGATTAGGCGAACATTTTGCCAAACACTTGTGCTTGGTCCGCCCAAGGAAGGCTGGATCTTCCTGTTGTTAATCATTTTAGCTCCCCTTCCCATTCTCATACCCACCTGTTTGTCCTGGACTGCCTCTCTTTCCAGAGTGAGGCCACACACAAACTGTAGGAACAGCACCTCGTATTACGCTTGGGTAGCTTACTCCCCAACAGTATAAGCATTGAATTCTCCAATTCCGGGTTACACCCTTCCTTCTTCTTTACCCCTTTCTTGTGCCCCCAACCCCCCCCCCCCCCCCCCCCGTGTGCACCCATTTCTCCACTATCCTGCCCCCTTCTCCCACAAACACTACCCACCTGACCAGTCCCCTTCCACCTAAATCCCTTTACATTGTATTCTTATCCTTACTTGACATCCTTTTATCTCCGTACGATACGTAGAACTTTATTTAT
Source organism: Rhinoraja longicauda (assembly GCF_053455715.1). Classification (NCBI taxonomy): domain Eukaryota; kingdom Metazoa; phylum Chordata; class Chondrichthyes; order Rajiformes; family Arhynchobatidae; genus Rhinoraja; species Rhinoraja longicauda. The sequence continues at coordinate 62,737,431 of NC_135958.1, forward strand.
CCTAGATGGGAAATTGATCTGCAAACAGTCATAAAACACAAAATACATGAAACTTGAAATTAAAGTGACGAGTGGAAAGGATTGGGATGTGCAAAGATTGGGGAGGGGGGGTCAGTCTACCTCACGACCAAAGGTGGAGGAGTTGTACAGTTTTACAGCCACAGGGAGGAAGGATCTTCTGTGGTGTTCTGTATTGTACCTTGGTGGAACCAGTCTGTTGCTCAAGGTACCCCCTCAGGTTGACCATTGTATCATGGAGGGGGTGAGCTGTATTGTCCAAGATGCTCCGCAGTTTGAGGAGCATCCTCCCCTCCAAGACCACCTCCCATGAATCCTCCTTTTCATCTCTATCCTTTGTCCACCCATCTGCTAATCAAAATCCCCATCACCTGTATCCACTTATTACTTGTAAGTGATAGTGGTAGGTGGATACAGTTGATGGGGCCTTGTCCTGCCCCCATCACTTTTTCAGCTTTCTAGAGATTCTTTCTACCAGAGATATCAAACTAACCACTGGTTAGTCTCCGGTGGTTTATTTTTTGCATTACCGAGCAGTTGCACGGCGTAATGTGACTTTGCAGGAAAGGTTCCTCAGCTTTTGCCTCAATGTCTTTTATTTTATAGGTGTTTTTTCATTGCTCAGTCCTATGTGCTGGTAAAGAAGTGGAGTGAAGCCCTGGTTCTATATGAGCGAGTCCTTAAATACACCAGTGAAGCACAGACCCAAACTGCAAAATTGACAAGTATTTTACAGGTACGGTATTGCCAAATCCATATTCTAATAAAAAATATTAATTTATGGGTGTTTTCAGGAAATAAACAGTATAAAAAGAAACGTGTGGTGCTTTGGTGCTGCTATCTTCTTACATTGGGTAATGGAATTCAAATGTGTCTCATGATTAATCAGTTGGGAAAGGCATAATTGGAGTTCTTGTAGACATACAGTACAAATATTTTCTCTTTGGGCCACAGAGTCTGAGCCAGCACTCAATTACATGTGGATTGGAACTAGAGCACACAGAGAAAACTTCCAAGTTGTTAGATGGAGAACATACAAACTCCATGCAGACAGTAACTGGGTCGGTCACATGTCACAGCAGGAGTTGTGAGGCAGCCATGTGTCTGTCTTCTATATATTTTCCCTGGACCTCAGCTTTGTCAATCAGACCAAGGAGGCACAGCGGGTAGAGTTGCTCCAATAGAGAGCGGTAGTTTTCTCCGGGAGCTCCCGTTGTCTCCCACACTCCAAAGACATACGGATTCATTGTCATGGTAAAATTATAAAATTGTCTCTAGTGTGTGTGTGTAGGATAATGCTAGTGTACCGGGATCGCTAGTCGGCGTGCACTTGGGAGGCCGAAGTGTCTGTATCTCTAAACTAAACAACGTGAGATATGTGGGGCAAATGGGAGGGGATGGCGCCTTGGGGAAAAAGGCACTTGTGAGAGCCAGCTGTTTCTGCCCTTCTCTCTGATTTTGCCTGTTGCATTGTACAAAAAAAAGATTTGAGATTGGCTACAAAACCTATTTATAAAGTAACTGGCTGTGAAACATTTCATTGCATCATATGGTGGAGAAAGTCCTCCCTGCAATGAATGCCAATCACATTTGGCTGTGCTGTGCCGTCACTGCATTGTCTGAACAGGCGACCAAGGTGCAGTTTCAAACTTCACCCAAAGACTGGCCACAAAGCAGTTTGTCGTGTTGGGTTAGATTTAAGATCTGTTTTTAATCACCCGTTTGAATGAGTCAACAACCTGAACTGGAACCAGGACAGTATTAAACTATCTTTTGGTTTTATCATTTTTTCTGTAAAGATTTTTATGATTGCATATACAGCTCCAGTTTTCAAGGCTTTTATAGCAATTTGCTGATTTTTTATTTTCCTTGTCTTAATGTAAATGCCAGACATAATAGTCTGAGTCAAGTGATACGGTACAACCTAGTTCAATCAGATACAAGAGTAATATTTATAAATTCCACTTCATAAAGCTGCATATAAAATGTACGGTATTTGTTTTGTCATTGGAATTGTGTTTGCAAGAACAATCATGGATAATTTGCATTTTTTTAAAATATATACAATTGTGGTCATTGGACTAGAATAATACTGTGCTCCATGTATGCAGGATCTTCCTGATGTGAAAGAACTAGCTGCCCGAGTTAATGCTGAGAAATACTCTGTCCAAGCAGCTGCTATTTTAGGTGAGTAGGTTAACTCTATTGAGTTGGCGCTTGGTTATGTATCATGAACATTTCATCCTGTTACATAGGAAGGAACCGCAGGTGCTGGTTTAAACCAACGATAGATACAAAAAGCTGGAGTAACTCAACGAGACCACCAACTCTTTTATCTTCTCCTGCCACCATGAGCAAAATGAACTCATTACTGATGCCATCCCTCTTCCTGACCAGTGTCTGAGGCTGAGACAGACTGCAGGGTTAACATACTATCTGTGCCAAAGTAAACATCTGACCCAATCAAGCTTTTTACCAAGATTCATCTGTTCCCAACATCACCATCAACCTTCCCAGCTCATGTGCAGTGGTGTTTATCTGTGGAACATTTTCTCTGCTGATGCTGACTAATTGGAGTACTTCCCGTCTCTATAAATATTCCCTGACTGAGAAATTTCTAGTTGCTCTTTATGGTTTCTGCCTCACTGCTGTCTATTTCCAGCTACCTTACAGATGCTGCCTGGCTTACTGAATGTTTCTGTTATTTCCTGTGTTTAATACTAATCATGCTTTTGCTATATTTATATTCGGGTGTTCATTACTCTGCTAGCTGGAACTTGCTGAAAAATGTGATGTCATCTACTTTAATAGAATAAAAGTAAAGCATTTTTTTTTGTGGTAAATCATGAAAGGTTACATAGTCAAGCAGCATGGAAACAGACCCTTTGGCCTGACATTTATTCCTCTCATATCATATCATATCATATATATACAGCCGGAAACAGGCCTTTTCGGCCCTCCAAGTCCGTGCCGCCCAGTGATCCCTGCACATTAACACTATCCTACACCCACTAGAGACAATTTTTCACATTTACCCAGCCAATTAACCTACATACCTGTACGTCTTTGGAGTGTGGGAGGAAACCGAAGATCTCGGAGAAAACCCACGCAGGTCACGGGGAGAACGTACAAACTCCTTACAGTGCAGCACCCGTAGTCAGGATCGAACCTGAGTCTCCGGCGCTGCATTCGCTGTAAAGCAGCAACTCTACCGAAGATCACCCTTCATCGACCTGTGTCCTTAGAAATAAAGTCTAACCTCTCCCTATAGCTCAGGCCCACCAGTCCTGATAACATCCTCGTAAATCTTCCCTGCATCCTTTCCAGCTTAACGTCTTTCCTATACCAGTGTCCAAAACTGAACACAATACTCTAAATGAGGCTTCATTGATGTCTTGTGCAACTGTAACATGGCCTCCCAACTTCTATACTCAATCCTCTGACTGATGAAGGTCAATGTGCCAAAAGCATTCTTGACCACCCTATCTACCTGTTACTCCACTTTCAAGGAACTATGTACCTGCATTCCTAGAACCCTCTGCTGTACAACACTCCCCAGAGCTCTGCCATTCACTCTGTAGGCAACTGCCCTGGTTTGTAACTCTGGGACTTGGACCCAAATTTCTAAAATTCCTTCCTTACATTTCCCTGGCTCTTTCAATATTTAACACTTCTTCAAGGTATCTCTCTAACCAAGACCTGCTCATCTCATGTATTCACTTGCCTTGCAATTTTTTTTTTCAATCTCTCGAGTGGAGACTGCAGATGGTGCAATTTTGAACCGGAAACTATGCTGGAGGAACTCACCCAGTCAGGCAGCATTAGTGGAGGGAAATGGACAGATGCCATTTCGGGTCAGGACCCTTCTTCGACTGTCCATTTTCTTCCACCTGCTGTCTGACCTGCTGAGTTCCTCCAGCACTTTATTTTTAGCTCAGGTTCTGTTGAAAAATCACTTCTATGAATCTTATTTACTATATTATAATTCACACAAAGGGTGGTGGGTGCATGGAACAAGCTGCCAGAGGAGGTAGTTGAGGCTGGGGCTATGCTGACGTTTAAGGAACAGTTAGACAGGTACATGGATAGGACAGGTTTGGAGGGATATGGACCAAACGCAGGCAGGTGGGACTAGTGCAGATGGGACATCTGGCCGGTGTGGGCAAGTTGGACCGAAGGCCCTGTTTCCACACTGTATCACTCTATAACTCGATCACCATATAAATGTTATTTTGTTATTTAACTTAATGCTTTAATCACTGTGATCAAGTTATTTGTAGAAAGTAACAGTAATGGAAAGTAATAGAATTTATAGCTTTATGTCATGAAATAAGTAATGGTGTCTTGGCTCTATATAATGAAGAATGTAATCTAATAGTGTTTGGAAGAATGACTATAATTTATTCTCTGCAACAGGGGGTAACAATTGTTATTATCTGTACCTATGACGTTTTGGGGAGAGTACTGGCAGGAATAATATTTGTGGCTAATGATTATGTAACTGTTTTATCAGACTATTGTGATGCTATATACTTGCCTTTCCCCATACCATCTAGACACTGAAGACGTTGGTGAGATGGTATCGCAGCTTCAGGTGAAAGGCGAGAAGGTAAGGGGTTCACAACCATTTCTGCGAGGTTTTTTCCCCTGAACTAGTAAGAAATGTTTTGAGATCAATAGAAGGCAATTGCTTCACTGATTTAAATCTAAATGTGTGGTTAGAAATTGAGCAAAATCAAATTTATCAGATTGAATTGATTATATTTAGCTGTATTTGGTGCATAATACTGTATGACACCAATTGAAGACTGATAAAAATCTATTGGGTCACAGGGTACTTGGTAGGTTTAAGGCACAAAGAACTGTGCATGCTGGTTTACCAAAAAGGATACAACATGCTGGAGTAGTCAGTGGGTTAGGCAGCATCTCTGGAGAACATAGATAGGTGATGTTTTGGGTTGAGACCATTCTTCAGACTGTAGGGGGGAGAAAGGAAGGTGGGGACGGGATAAAGCCCAGCAAGTGATAGGTGGAAATGGATTTGTTGGGCTGAAGGACTTGTTTCCATGCTATATGACTCTAGTCAAGGGGAGAAAGTGAGAAAAGAGACGGGGGCGAGACAAAGTCTGGCAAGTGGTAGATGGATACAGGTGGGAGGGGGAGGGGGAGGGTCAGCGTCGGCAGATGGTTGGACAACGGCCAGACATGAAAAGGCAAGCTGAGAGAAGATGCCAAAGGTGTGAAACGCGATGCCAGGAGAAGGAATATAGGTGGAAGGGAAGAAAAGTTACTTTCATGTGGAAAGGAATTGCAGGTGCAGGATAGACACAGAATACTGGAGTCTCTGGAGCAAAAGAATAGGTGATCTTTTGGATCGGAATCCTTCTTCAGAATCAAAGTAGATGGGGGGGGGGGGGGGGGAAATTAAGGTGGAGGTGAGAAAAAAAACTGAACATATCAGGTCCACCAATAAATTATATCAAATTAACCTTCTCCCTCTCAAAATGCAGATTAAAACTAATCATATTATGGTCACTAATATGACGTGGCTATTCCTCAAGATAAAGGAAAGTTATGATTAAATTGAGAGCTGTGCAGTCACAGTCCTTGAGGTCACAATCCCATGAGGTAACAAGGAAGCCTACATGAAGAGAAGCAGCCAAATTACCTGTTGACACTATCTTTAGTAAATGGGCTGTTTCATATTTACCTTCTGCCAGTCTTTACAAAAGGGAACCTGGTGCTGCCAATCTTTCCCCATATTCCTGCAATGTTTAGCAGATCATAAAAACCCACTTGGTATTTCCTCTTTTTCTTTCCATTCAGTTTTGGTCAATCTTTTGCTAACTATAGTATGTAATCTGTTGGAATCTGCTTTACATCATTATTGTATAAATTCTATGCCTTATACTGAACCCTGCATGTTTCATATTAGCTCTTTGATCGGGGATTTGTTTAGTTTAGAGGTACAGCATGGAAACGGGCTCTTCGGCTCACTGAGCCCAGGCAGTCCAACAATCACCCGTACACTAATTATATGGAATCCCAGTTTTGCATCCTGCATTCAAAGGCAATTTACAAAAGCCAATTAATGTACAAACTTGCACATCTTTGAAATTTGAGAAGAAACTGGAGCACATGGAGAAAACCCACGTGGTCACGGGAGAATGTACAAAATATGCAGTACCCGTAGTCATGATCGAAACAAGGTCCCTAGCGCTGTAAGGCCGCAACTCTACTGCTGCGCCACTGTGCTGCCCATTTCGGGTTGGACCTTTCTTCAGACAGATGGTAACGGACAAAACTGGAAGTGAGATGGAGGCAGGGTAAAGTCTAGCAAATGATAGCTGCTGAAGTCTATGATTAGAGCTTAAACAGCACAGTGTGTTAAGCACAGCACAGCAATTCTACAGCCTCGGTGCAGTCTTTTCCATCTGCATGTCTTGCCTGTCGATGACAGTTTCCACTGTATTTCTGATTTCCTCTCACATTTTAAAGTAACCGACAGGTTAATTGGCTCCTGTAATTTGCCTTGTATGGGGCAAGGGAGTCAAAACAGAGTTACAGGGCAACAGAAAGATGCGGAAATCTGATGGGGTTTGTTTTGGTTATTGGCATGAATCGAATGGGCTGATTAGCTGTATTCTGTATCATACTAAGTAAGTCTAGATGACAGTGCTGAATTCTAAGTTAGGTTTCTATTCCTGAGCAAAGCTGGAGAGAAAGTCCAAGGCTTCGTACCCATTTCCACTCCAATTGCTGCTTGATGACATTTGATGAGATCCAGATTGTGTTGCCTCCATGAACATTGTGATATCTCAAGAACGAAGAATTATTTTCATATTTCCCACAATATAAAAATAAACCATTAAGTCACTGCTGGCGCTCAGGATTTCCATTGATCTCATCCCTCCATTTACTTCCCTGTGACCTGTTTTCTCTCACCTTTACATACACTGCAACCACGCAAGGAATAATTTCACAATAAACCAATCAATCTATCAGCTTGCATCTCTTTGGTGTGGGTGAAACTGATGTGCCCAAGAGAACCCTTTGTGGTCACAAGGAGAACATGCAGACAACACCAGAGGCCAGGGTTGAATCTGGATTGCTGGAGCTGTGTGTAATTTATGTGCCTCTTAATCTGTATATTTTATACTTCTCTGCTTCAGGAAAGCATATACGTTAGGGGCATTTAAAATAAATTATTGTGCTTTTAGTTGCCACCCAAGTGATATTCTGGATAATTTGGTGTTGCCTTGGCAACACTGGATCTCGTTATTTCCATGACCAAGATGAAGCCTGCAATTTATTGATATCTGTGCTGATGGAGCTGCAATTGTAACTTTGTGATTTGCTTTTTTTTTTTTTTGCAGCCCCTCAGAGAATGTTTGGATGTATTCTGCATCGATCCCTCTCTGGTCACCAAACATGCCAACCTAGTGTGCTTCCCACCAGAGTTCCAGCCCATTCCCTGCAAACCCCTGTTCTTTGACCTGGCTCTGAACCATGCTGCATTCCCACCTTTAGAAGAGAAAGTGGAGCAGAAAGGGCGGGGAGGCCTCACAGGCTACATCAAAGGTTTCTTTGGCTTCCGTGGCTAAAGTTTGGATTGAACACCTGTTGAATGTCATTTGCTGCATCTTTCAAAGCAGTTTTAATGGTTCAAATGAAAACCGAAACAGAGAACACAAGAGGCTGAATTGAACGCTGGTGCTAACCTCAAGATCCGGGAATCAACCCTGTCTCATTATCTGCACCGCTGAATGGACCTTGTTCCTCAAACATGTGTATGTTATAGGGTCAATTACTGACAGAACAATCGTAAAAGTACAAATGTACAGGCTCTTCAAACTTTTTTAAAAATATGGCTCAATTGCTCAAATACGGTTTCAATTGCTGTTTTCTTCAATAATGCTTCACCAAACCAGCAAAGTCCAAAAACTTGTCTTATTCTTGCCTTTATCTGTCAACCCAATTGTGGGTGTTGGCTAGGACCAGTAGAATTTCAGGAATGCTACCATAAATTACAGCAGCCACATGATATTTGGTTGTTTGATTTCTTTAAAATTAGCTAATAAAAGAGTGATTTAGCACCAAAACACCCACATAAGTCAGGGAGACATTTTTTTAAATGTTGCTTTAGTTCTCTTCCTCCTCCTCCTCCTTTCCCTGTCCCAGTATCACCTTGCAAATTAATTTGTTGTTCCATAGATATTTTGACGCATCTTCTGCCTTTCAAAGTATATCGTTGTTCATTTACTCTGTTGCTGACTTTTTGTTGGTGTTTGTCTCCTGCTAAATTTCAAGAGTGAAGATTCTGGTTTGTATTGTCCATCCTTGTATAAGACTGGGGCCAGAACAGCTGTCCGAGTATTCTGTCATGTTGAGCAGGACCCAATGAAAAGAGTCACCGTAGAAATCTGTAACACACCATTGTGCGCCCACACCAATTCCTTGGTTAGCTGATCAGATACCAGCCTGCAAGCCCCAAATGTGTTGCTCTGTACTTGATCTTGCAGCTACTGTGTACATACGAACTGGGGGTTTAGTGTTTGCAAAAGTGAAGTTGTTCATTAATAACGCCAACACTCTAGTTTAACGTTATTGTGCAGTTCTTTAAATGGTTCATGATGTGACAGACCACTTGGGGAAACAACACAGAAAGCCAATTTAAGTCTTGGGTTAAGTTCAGTCAGCTGTGAGCTGGAATAATGCCATCTCAGCACTTCAAAGTAACTTGTGCCACTGAAGAGTTTGCTAACTATTTAATTTAATGAATTCCATTAAATTCTGGAAGCATACCAATGGTAAATAGTATTTTGTTTTTTTAAACTGTTAAACAAGGCAAAGAAACAAAACAAGTAGAAAAGATTGGTCTGTACTAATAATCCTCTGTCCAAATGAACTGGAATTAAAATATCCAAAGAGCGGAGCTGTTAAACCCTGGGCCATTCCCATTGTACTTTCACTAACCTTGGCTCGAGTTATTATCTTTGGTTTAAATTAGAAAATTCAAGTTTTGTTTTAAAAGCCCTGAAATAAACTCTTTACAAAAAAGTGAATGTTATGCTACTGTGTAAGAGATAAATATTGTCAGCCTTCTCACCAAGGGAATGATAGGCTTGACTATTAACTGACAGTCGTGTGCCAGGACATGGTGGTCATTAGGTATTGACCATAGAGTTTAAGCCTTCAATTGATTGCAGAACTCATGAATTCTGGACTTTTGTCAGTGTGTTTCCTTGAAGTTGGAATGTTACATCAGATTCTGTCAACGGAAAACATCATGAGCCTTATCCTTGAGGCATTGGACCTCAAGGATAATTGAGAGAAGCATTGGAGCTAAGGATTAACTAAAATTAGAAAATGCAGTGTTCATTGGATTGTAGATGACAGTCAGGTGGAATACAGATATTGTTATTCTGGATCGTGTTTGGCCTTGCTCTAGTGGAGAAGGCAAAGAATGGATGTTAGTATGGAAATGTTAAGGAGAATTGAAATGGATGCAACCGGGAACTTGAATTTTTTTTTTAGACACAAGGAGCCAGTTTACAAAAAAAACGACAGTGCTGGAGTAAGTTCAAGTTGAAAATTGAATTCTCTACATTTAAATAAGTAAAGGGCCTGTCCCACTTAGGTGATTTTAAGGCGACTGCCGGCGACTAGGCTGTCGCCGAACATTCACCGGGATGTCGCGGGCATGATGGTGAGGAGTCTTCCAAAGATCGGAGTGGATCTCGGCGCGTCGCCGAGAAATCAAATGGTTTGAAATCTCTCGGCGACAGCTGGCTTGTCGCCAAACATCGTAGCTTATTGCGGGCGCTGTCGCATGCTGTCCCCAGGTTTGATAGGTTCTCTTAGATGCATTTAGAAGCACATAATATTAAAATAAGTAAAGTCATTTCAAAATACCATAAAATACTTGTGTTTAACCAATTTATTTACCGTCGGGACATTTGACAAATAGATTGGAGGCGACAGTTTGATGGTCAGGTAAGGAATTTTCGTGATGTTTTTGGCCTCAGCCATTACATTTAAAGTGAGCTCCAAACCCAGATATGCAACCCAGAAACCAGATATATATCTCCTGTACATTTTCAAAGAATGCCCACACACTTTTCACAAAAATCCACTCAACCACTTTTAAATATTTTTTTTTAATACAGCTATTAGTAAACTTGAAGTAAATCGAGTTTATTCCTTGTTACAGTGAAGCTTGGTTTTTAAGTAACAAGGTGTTATAGTTCAAAACTCTCAAGTACTTACCGACTTGTCAGTGATTTCAGCGAAAACTAGTACGCTCGAGAAGCATTGACAGCGTGGGAATTTTTGCGATGTTTCAGAAGACGCTGGAATCTCGACCTGACTCGGCATTATCGGGGTCATTGTCGCCGGGTAAAAGAAAAGTTTGGCGATCTGCTACGACTTTGACAGTCGCCGGCAGTCGCCAAAAAAATCGCCTAAGTGGGACAGGCCCATTACCCACAAAAAATAATACCCCACCCCATAAATTCCCTGTACTCCACTCCATCCAGTCTCACCCATTTTAACCCTCCAACCTATATTCCTTCTGCCAGCTTCACATGTCACACCTTCTATCTATATCTCAAATCTTTTGTCTTTTCATTCTGCCCTTTGTCCAACCATCTGCTTTTCAAAAATTCCTACACCTCTACTTGTCACTCACCACCACACACCCCCATCTACCACCACAATTAGTCTGAAGAAAACATCGCTTATCCATGTTCTCTAGGGATTCTGCCTGACCCGCTGTGGTACTCCACCGCTTTGTGTCTTTACTTGCTAATAATAATTGTCTGGTGGTTCCTGTTTAGAAGGTGCTGGTGCCGTCTCCTGGCCATCAGTGATCATTCTTCAGTGGGAACCAGGTGTTCCCCTCTGGCCCAAGATGGGAGGGCTACTTGCCTTCTCAGCATCCAGGCAATGGCAGCAGGCATACCCCAATACTGGGTCTGAGAAAATCATCCAGAGGCAACATGTATCCTTTGATATGAAGTTTGTAACCTAATATAAGGACCATCATGGAGAAATACCAACATTATCAGACCAGAGTCTTGGCAACTCTGACTGCCATAGAAAATGTCACTGAGTGAAATACGCTGGCCAGTAGACATTGAGTTCAACGAACACTAAGTTGGGAGCACCTTCATGGAAAGGACTTTAGGCACAAGCTGCTTCTGGCATCTTACCAACTTCCCCAGTGAATATCTCATTAGCAAGGGATTGTGAAATGCAATGAACTGTGAACTGACTTTATGCTACTGTTAGTAAAGTCATGTCATTATCATGATGTTAGTTGAACAACCTTAATGTAATTGTAGTCGTAGAGTAGGAGGGCAGGAGAAATCACAGAGGGGGAGACCCTCTGAAGAAGGGTCTCGACCCGAAACGTCACCCATTCCTTCTCTCCCGAGATGCTGCCTGACCTGCTGAGTTACTCCAGCATTTTGTGAATATATACCTTCGATTTGCACCAGCATCTGCAGTTATCTTCTTATACTACTTAATGTAATTGTAGCTGAGCTCATTTTAAAGATCTTAGGTATATCTTCTTATACTACTTAATGTAATTGTAGCTGAGCTCATTTTAAAGATCTTAGGTATATCCACTGAATTACAAAATATTTGTTGGAGCTCCCTTCTAAAGCTGCTTGACTTTTGGGGTGGGCTGGGTGGTTTCTTTTGCGGGCTACGATACCAAATGTTGCGTAAGCTATTCTTGAACCGCACCCACTCTGGGTGTTTAAATGCAGGAATGCTGACAGGAATGTCGCACACTACTTTCTCCTGATACCTGAACAGATCGACATCTGCTATGCTCGCCTATTTGTACAGACCCTTGTGTGAACGAACTGTGGTTCACTGGTGGCTCCCGTTTTGAAGACCATCTTGGTGACTTCCACAAAGTCCAATCTGACCCTCCAACTTGGCAGAGACTGAATTGCCAAGGGTGCGGCTTTTGAATGAGATGTTAATCTGATGTATCATCTGTCCCTTGGATGTGAAAGGGACCGTGGATTTAAACGTTACAGAACTGAGGGATTCCTTTGGTGCTCTGATCAATATGTATCCCTTTACCACCAACTACTAGAAAATGGATAATGGGTCAGGATGCCCACCCAGATATAGAGGCTAAATGAACTGACCTTCCAGACCAAAGAAGGTTCCCAGAGATGTGTAAACCTCAAGTACTGTAGAATTGAGGCCCCACTCCAGGAATACACTGAAGATTGTTGGTCTTTGCTGGCTACTGGCAAATTGCCTTTGACGTTTTTTTTAACATCTCAGATTCATTTCAAATCAGGACAAGTATTTTTGAATAACTAAATTATATTAAAAATTAAAGACACCTTTTATGTACCAGGAAAAAAATATATATATTGAACTGAAGGAAGTATTTAATTCAATGTAAAATAAAAACAATGTGCTGCCAATGCTTGGTACGTCAGATGGCATATGTGGGAAGAGAAATAGTTAACATTTCAGCTGTGAAATCCTTTATCAAAACTCTTTGCAAGAAGTTTTGTGGGTAAAACTGATTAACTTGGAACATGGATCAAGAGTCGAGTGTGTGTCCCAGAGAGAACAATGAAATTCTTGCTTGCTGCAGCACAACAGAATATGTAAACATAGTACACTGTAAACAATATGATAAACGAGAGAAAAAAAAATTCAGTGTGTATATGTACACACACACATATTTTTTATATATATTTATATATACACACTTTTACATATATATGCCTCTATATATATATATGTATATATGCACGCACACACATGTACATGCTTGGAGTTATGATGTGGTGATTACAATTGGTTGCGAGGAACATAGGGCAACATGCAGCTCAACATGCCTGCGTTTTGATGTTTCGGCTGAGATGGGGAGGGGGATAAAAGAGGTGAAGTTGCTTGGCTAATCTGGGAGAATGTCACTGTGGTACTCTGAGGATATACTAGAGCGTACGAATACTGAAGTATTATAGGTTTAGTTCAAAAATAAGAAGAGAGCAATTACTCTAATGGGGTTATAACATCAGCGTGGAGAATACAAATATGCTAGGACAGTTTGGGATCGAGAAGGTGGTGGTGCTGAGGCTCTTGAAGGCAGATGTGTCCCCATGGCCTGATGAGATCTATCCCAGGTTATTAAGGGAGGCAAGATGAGGATCTTTGTGTCTTCACCTGCCATAGGCAAGGTCCCGGAGGACTAGAGAGTGGTCAAATTTGTTCCGTTGTTTAAGAAAGGAAGTAGAGGGAATCCATGAACTATAGTCCAGTGAGCCTCATGTCAGTCTTAGGAGAACTATTGGAGGGAATTCTTCGAGATAGGATTTACTCCCATTTGGAAGAGACGGGGCTAATTCGGGATAGTCAGCACAGCTTTGTATGTGGCATGTCGTGTCTCGCTTAACTTGATTATGTTTTTTTGAGGAGGTGACAAGATTGATGAAGGTAGGGTGGTGGATGTTGTATCCTTGTATTTTAGTAAGGATTTTGATAAGGTCCCTCATGGTAGGCTGATCCAGAAAATTAAAATGTATGGGATTCACGATGACTTGATCGCATGGATTCAAGGTTGTGGAAGGTGGATATTCTGGCTGGAGGTCAGTGACAGTGTTGCGTGCAGTTCTTGTGTCCCCATTGTAGGAAGGATGTGAATGCTTTGGCGAAGGTGCACCGAAATGCAGCCTTCCTTGGTGAGTTTCAACTACTGGGAGAGATTAGATAAACTTTGTTTTCTCTGGAACGTCAGAGGTTGAGGGGAAGCTTGATAGAAATATATAAAATTATGTGAGGCATAGATAGGGTAGACAGTTGGAACCTTTTTTCCCAGGTGGAAATGTCCAACATTAGAGGTCATAGCTATAAGGTGAGAGGGGGGAAGTTTAATGGAGATGTGCAGAGCAAATTAATTTACACAGAGTGGTGGGGGTCTGGAACGCATTACGAAGGGTGTTGGTGGAGGCAGATATGATAGTGGCGAAAAACATTTTAGATATGGAAGTGCAGGGAATAGAGGGATATGGATCATGCAGAGGCAGATGAGATCAGTTTAACTAGACCATTTTTGGCACAAACATGGGCCGAGCAGCCTGTACTGTACAATACAATACAATATATCTTTGTTGTCATTGTACCCAGGGGTACAATGAAATTGGGAATGCACCTCCCATACGATGCAATAATTTAATTAATTTAGACAACAGCAACCCAACGAAACAATTGTAACAGTTTAGACAGGATAAAGTGCAAGTTGATCTGTGTCGGATCACTATGCATTGTGACCATCCGGCTCAGCAGGACCGGTTCATAGCAGCTATGGCCCTGGGGATGAAGCTGTTCCTGAGTCTGGAGGTGCGGGCGTAGAAGGCCTTGTATCGTCTGCCCGTTGGAAGGAGTTCGAACAGACTGTTGCAGGGGTGTGAAGAGTCTTTGTGGATGCTGGTGGCTTTTCTGAGGCATCGTGTGTTGTAGATGCCCTCCAAATCTGGTAGCTGTGTTCCGATGGTCCTCTGAGCTCTATGGACTACGCGCTGTAGAGCTTTCCTTTCTGCCTCCGTGCAGCTGAGGTACCACACAGGGATGTCATGCGTTAGGATGCTCTCTATGGTGCAGCGGTAGAAGGTCGTCAGCAGCTGTTGGGGTAGACCAGACTATGCCGTTCTATGTAAAATATTAACCTGGTTTCTTTTTCCATAGATGCTGCATGATTGGCTGCACACCTGCAGCACTTTGTATTCATTTCACATTTCCACCTTCCTTTCTGCACCTGGCCGACCAACCTGTTCTGATGAATAGAACTATGTCTATGTGGTAGCTCTACCTGCTAAGAAGTTGGGGGAGCAGATGTAAAGTGCATCCAGTTGCTCTCACCAGCCCAACTGTTTGGATTGAACAGCCACTCTGACAACTGTGTTGCTGATCTCTGACAGCGGCTGCCTATTGTACCAATCTACACCCATCGCATTTATCTGCATTTGATGAAGATGGCGACGCAGTTGGATAGGGTGGTAAAGAAGGCTTTGGCGCATTTGCTTTCATTGGTCGGAAAATTTAGAATGGGAGTTGGGACATCAAATTACACCTGTACAAATGTAAAGCCACATGTGGAGTAATGTGTACAGATCTGGTTGGCCACCCATTGGAATGATGTCATTAAACAGGAAAGAGATGAGGAAGAACTTTTTCAGTCAGAGAGTGGTGAAGGTGTGGAATTCTCTGCCTCAGAAGGCAGTGGAGGCCAGTTCGTTGGATGCTTTCAAGAGAGAGCTGGATAGAGCTCTTAAGGATAGCGGAGTGAGGGGGTATGGGGAGAAGGCAGGAACGGAGTACTGATTGAGAGTGATCAGCCATGATCGCATTGAATGGCGGTGCTGGCTCGAAGGGCTGAATGGCCTACTCCTGCACCTATTGTCTATTGTCTATTGTCTATTGTCTATTGAAAGTATATCAAAAGGATTCTTGAGGATGTCTGAATTGCAAGGATAGGTGAGGTCTTTTTTTTTCTCCCTGAGGGAAAGGAGGTTAAGGAGTGCCCTCGGAGGTTTTTAAAATCATGAGAGAGTATAGATGAGGTGAATAGCCACAGTCTTTTCCCCAGCGTAGAGTAATACTAGAGGGTATAGGTTTAAGATGAGAGGGGGACGATTTAAAAAAGATCCAAGGGGCAACTTTTTCCACACAGAAGGTGGTACGTACGTGAAAGAGCTTCCAGAGGAAGTGATGGGGGAGGTACAGTTATAAAATTTAAAAACACACTTGGGTATGTGGATGGGAAAGGTTTGAATGAATATGAGGCATGTGCAGTCAAGTGGGACTAACTCGGTTAGACAACTTGAAGAGCATAACTGAGTTAGGCTGTAGGGCCTATTTCTGTGCTATATAGTTCTATGACTATGGCTCTATAACACCACCATTTTATGTAAATCTGCAGACTTGCTTATCATACCTTCTACAATCACATCAAAGTCATTTAATCACAATCAATAAGGGTCCCTACGCCAATCCTTGTGGTACACCACTAGTAACAGACTCTCAATTGGAAGTGTCGGCCTCTGCCTCCTATTGCCAAGCCAATTTTCAAATTTGGATCCAATTTGTCACCTTGCCCCTGATCTCATGGGCTCCAACCATCTGGACCAGCCTATCACACAAAGCCTTGTCAAAGGCTTTGCTAAAGCCCATGTACACACCATATACCACCACCCCCTAATCCACATGCTCAGTTATCACCTGAAAAAAATCATTCAAATTCTAGAAACAGGATTTCCCATGAACAAAGCCATGTTGACTATCCTCACTCAATTTCTGCCTTTCCAAGTGAAGATAAATCCTGTCCCTTAGGATTTATTCCATTAGTTTCCCTACCAGTACACTCATGCTTCTGTGTTTCACTTAGCATGTTTGGGCTTGTACTCGTCCAATATGTACTGAATCAGATGAAAGGGCTCCAGTCGGTCAGCTAGATTTGGTCCTCGTATGGTTGCTATTTCATTGTTTCAATGGTGGGGAATCAATAGCTATGATGGACTGGACAATGTCCACCACTTTCTCCAGCCTCCTTTGTTCTTGGGTCATCAAACCAGTCTGTGATTCTGACATCAGTATGTTCTCCACTATGCCTTTGTTGAAGTTTGATGGAGCATTTGGTGGCGTGACAAATTGAGAAGCATCAAGTGCACTTTCCTCAATTCTGGACCTACCACCTGTGGTCCAGGTTTATAGAGCAGTCCTGTACACACCCTTTTGATATTTGACAAAATACCACTTCCACTGAGTTAAAGTGGAGACTATTATTTTCACGTGTACCGAGGTACCGTGAAAAGCTTTTGTTTGCATGCTAGCCATCAAAGAAATTACTATCTGTGATTGCAATTAAGCCGTCCACAGTGCACAAATGAAGGACAAAGGGTACCACATTTAGTGCAAGTCCGATTATAGATAGTTCAAAGGTCTCCAATTAGATAGATGGGAGGTCAGGACCTCACTAGCTGACGAGAGAGTAGTTCAATTGTCTGATAAATGCTGGGAAGAAACTGAATCTGAACGAATGTGTTTCCAAACTTCTGTACTTCTTGCCTGATGGGAGAAGGGAGAAAGGGGAGTGACCAAATAATGAGAAATATGAGGTGCTGTTCCTCCAATTAGCGATGGGCCTCACTATGACACTGGAGGAGGCCCATGACAGAAAGGTCAGACTGGAAGTGGGAGGGGGAGTTGAAGTGCTCGGCCACCAGGAGATCAGGTTGGTTAAGGCGGACTGAGCAAAGGTGTTCAGCGAAACGATCGCAGAGCCTGCATTTGGTCTTGCCGATGTAGAGAAGTTAACATCTGGTACAGCGGAGACAATAGATGAAGTGTCATAGTGAGGCCCACCGCAAATTGGAGGAACAACACCTCATATTTCGCTTGGGCAGCTTGCAGCCCAGCTGTATGAACATTGACTTCTCTAACTTTAGGTAGCTCCTCTGTCCCTTTCTTCCACCCCCCCCTTTCCCAGTTCTCCCACTGTCTTCCTGTCTCCAACTATATCCTTTCTTTGTCCCACCCCCCCCCCCCCCGACATCAGTCTGAAGAAGGGTCTCGACCCGAAACATCACCCAATCCTTCTCTCCAGAGATGCTGCCTGACCCGCTGAGTTACTCCAGCATTTTGTGATACCTTCGATTTGTACCAGCATCTGCAGTTATTTTCCTACAGAGAAAAAGACCAGATGCAGAGGCGACAGAAGAAGAGCTTAACATCATTGCGGGCTCGGAACTCATTGAGGTGTAGGTGTACAAAAGTAAGGGGAAGATGGTTAAAACCCAACAGGGATATGGACTGGGGTCAGACCCAGCCTCTAAGGGAGTGGAGAAGTAAAGGGGGGAGGTATTATTGGGGCTCAGAGGGGAGGGTGGTGTAGAGGTTGGGACAGAAAGGAAAATGCTTGGCATGACCTTTGCCCAAGCTCTGGAGACCCGTGGTCTGTTTCCCCTAAAGGGTATCAAGTCTCTGGGAAGGGATGAGTGAACTAAAGAGGTGCTGAGGGAGTGGACGTTACAGAGAATGGGATCTGCGGTGGAAATGTGACCTTTTGGTGAGATCACATTGAAAGTGGCGTTATTGTCAAAGCTTGATGTGTGGGATGCAGAGGCTGTGGGGTGAAAGGTGAGGGTCAGGGCAACACTTTTCTTGCTCCCTCTGGGGGGAGTGGAAGCAAGAGCATCACTGAAGGACACAGAGGTGACATTGTTGAGGTATCCATCCACAACACTGGGAGGAAACCACGTTTATTAATGAAAGAGGACATTGTGGATTTCCTAGAATCAGGACGCTTCTCACTAATCATCCTCTGTGATTCCCGGAAGGGTCTCGACCCAAAACATCTTGTGTGCATCCCTTCTGCAGACGCTGCCTGGCCCACTGAGTTCCCTCCAGCTCCTGTGCTTTGCTCACATTTCCAACATCTGCGATTCCCCTTGTCTCCTGCTATCCGCTGGCTCTTTTGCCACTCACCTACACAAGGGGTAATTTACAGGATCCAATTAACCAACCCACTTTTGGGATGAGGGAGGAAACCACAGCAGTCAGATGAAACCCATGCAGTCGTGGGGAGAACACTCAGGCAGCATAGGGGTTTGGGGTCAAACCGAAACTCTGGCCTTAAGAGGCGGCAGCACTAATAACTGTCCACCCTATAGTCCCAGTGGATTGGCACAACAATTATATTTACATTTGTGACATGAGATGTGGCATTGTTTTAATGGTTCATTTCGTATTCCCTCTTCACTTTTTTTTGCCCTGGATTATGAGCTCAAAGCTCTTGAGTCGGACATGAACCTGTAAATTACAAACAGTATACAATGCCAATTTACAATGATTGGTTTGGGCATGACCAGAAAGCTGGTCCCTCCCCCCCCCCCCCCCCCCCCCATTGTGGTTTTACAATCCCTTCAACAGTAAATCCAACTGTATGGCTTATTTTCCGTCCCACTATATCCTTCCTCACAGCTTTCTTAAAGTATATGGTTGTTACAGTGAGATTTGTGTTGCCACATCCATGAATCATTGCTGGCAAAGTGTTGACTGCAATTCTCTGATTAGATAACAGGTTTTGTTAAGGTTTGTTGTACAATTATTGATGACAGAAGCAGGGAGAGTGGCCAGACCTGACATGACATGGTGTCCACCGTAGCTTTGGGAGGAGTGGCAAGATTCAAAAGATTTGTAGGGATTGTGCGGACTGTGGAGATAGGGAGGAGTGAGTCCATCCCATAGAAGGATTTGAAAATGATGAGGTTTTTAAAATTGGCTCCTGCTCTCCCCGTGCGGATCAGCTAGCACAGGGGAGGATGTGGTGCAAGCTGCCTACGAGACCACAAGGCTTTCCCTAGGTCAAGCTTAGAGGTTGGAAGGCTGTCCAGGAGGGGCTCAGAATGGTATTGGCCTTAAAGTACCCAAGGATTAGTTTAGTTTAGAGAGACAGCACGGAAACAGGCCCTTCAGCCCACCAAGTCCACGTCGACCAGAGATCCTCGTACACTTACACCACCCTGCACACACTAGGGACAATTTACAATTGCAGTGCATTCAGAAAGTATTCAGACCCCTTCACTTTTTCCACATTTTGTTACGTTACAGCCTTATTTTTAATTATTCTTTTTATCATTAATCTGCACACAATACCCATGAATGAAGAAGCGAAAACAGGTGTTTAGAAATGTTTGCAAAGTAATTAAAAGGAAATAACTGAAATATCACATTTACATAAGTATTCAGACACTTTTTGCTATGACACTCAAAATTGAGCTTAGGATCAATCTGTTTCCATTGATTATCCTTGAGATGTTTCTACAACTTAATTGGAGTCCACCAGTGGTAAATTAAATTGATTGTACATGATTTGGAAAGGCACACACCTGTCTACATAAGGTCCCACAGTTGACAGTGCATGTCAGAGCAAAAACCAAGCCATGAAGACGAAGGAATTGTCCGTAGACCTCCGCGACAGGATTGTGTCAAGACACAGATTTGGGGAAGGGTATAAAACAATTTCTGCAGCATTGCAGGTCCCGAAGAGCACAGTGGCCTCCGTCATTCTCAAATGGAAGAACTTTGGAATCACCAGGTCTCTTCATAGAGCTGGCCGCCCAGCCAAACTGAGCAATCAGGGGAGAAGGGCCTTGGTCAGGGAGGTGACCAAGAACCCGATGGTCACTCTGACAGAGCTCCAGAGTTCCTCTGTGAAGATGGGAGAACCTTCCAGAAGGACAACTATATCTGTGGCACTCCACCAATCAGGCCTTTATGGTAGAGTGGCCAGATGGAAGCCACTCCTCAGTAAAAGGCACATGACAGCCCGCTTGGAGTTTGCCAAAAGGCACCTAAAGGACTCTCAGACCTTGAGAAACAAGGTTCTCTGGTCTGATGAAACCAAGATTGAACTCTTAGGCCTGAATGCCAAGCGTCACGTCTGGAGGAAACCAGGCACCGCTCATCACCTGGCCAATATCATACCTATGGTGAAGCATGGTGATGGCAGCATCATGCTGTGGGGATGTTTTTCAGCGGGAGGAACTGGGAGACTAGTCAGGATCGAGGGAAAGATGAACGGAGCAAAGTATAGAGAGATCCTTGATGAAAACCTGCTCCAGAGCGTTCTGGACTTCAGACTGTGGCGGAGGTTCACCTTCCAACAGGACAACGATCCTAAGCACACAGCCAAGACAACGCAGGAGTGGCTTTGTGACAGGCCTGTGAATGTCCTTGAATGGCCCAGCCAGAGCCTGGACTTGAACCTGATCGAACATCTCTGGAGGGGCCTGAACATAGCTGTGCATCGACGCTCCCCATCCAACCTGACAGAGCTTGAGAGGATCTGTAGAGAAGAATGGGAGAAATTACCCAAATACAGGTGTGCCAAGCTTGTAGCATCAGACCCAAGAAGACATGAGGCTGTAATTGCTGCCAAAGGTGCCTCAACAAAGTATTGAGTAAAGGGTCTGAATACTTATGTAAATATGACTTTTTAAGTTATTTCTTATTAATTACTTTATAAAAATCTCTAAACACCTGTTTTCACTTTTTTATTATGGGGAATTGTGTGTAGATTAATGATTTTTTTTTAAAAGAATTCAATCCATTTTAAACAAAGGCTGTAACGTAACAAAATATGGAAAAAGCGAAGGGGTCTGAATACTTTCTGAATGCACTGGATACCAAGCCAATTAACCTACAAACCTGTACATCTTTGGCGTGTGGGAGGAAACTGGAGATCCCGGAGAAAATCCACGAGGAGAACATACAAACTCCATACAGACAAGCACCCATAGTCAGGATCAAACCCGGGTCTCTGGCGCTGTAAGGCAGCAACCTTACTGCTGAGCCAACGTGCCACACACTACAAGGTATGAACAGGAGCTTCAGATGTAGGTGGCCTGTGGCAGGCAGGAGATGCTACAAAGATGAAAGGAGACATCAGTATTAGTGAGGGTAATGTTCATAAATGCAGGTCATCATCAGTCTGTCTGAATTTCAAAGGCATCACAAAATGCTGGAGTAACTCAGCGGGTCAGACAGCATCTCGGGAGAGAAGGAATGGGTGACGTTTTGGGTCGAGACCCTTCAGACTGATGTCAGGGAAGAGGGCGGGGACAAAGATAGGATGTAGTAGGAGACAGGAAGATGGGAGAACTGGGAAGGGGAAATAGAGGGACAGAGGAACTATCCTCAGAGGAAGTTAGAGAAATCAAAGTTCATACAGCTGGGGTGTAAGCTGCCCAAGCGAAATATGAGATGCTGTTCCTGCAATTTATGGTGGACCTCACTGTGCCAACGGAGGAGGCCCATGACAGAAAGGTCAGAGTGGGAGGGGGAGTTGAAGTGCTGAGCCACCGGGAGATCAGGTTGGTTAAGGTGGACTGAGCGAAGGTGTTGAGCGAAATGATCGCCGAGCCTGCGTTTGGTCTCGCTGATGTAGAGAAGTTAACATCTGGAACAGCGGATGCAATAGATGAAGTTGGAGGAGGTGCAGGTGAACCTCTGCCTCACCTGGAAAGACTGTTTGATCCTTGGCTGGAGTCGAGGGGGGAGGTAAAGGGACAGGTGTTGCATCTCCTGCAGTTGCAGGGGAAAGTAGCTGGGGAGGGGGTGGTTTGGGTGGGAAGGGACGAGTGGACCAGGGAGTTACGGAGGGCACGGTTTCTGTGGAAAGCAGAAAGGGGAGGAGATGGGAAGATGTGGCCAGTAGTGTGATCCCGTTGGAGGTGACGGAAATGTTGGAGGATAATTTGTTGGATATGCTGGCTGATGGGGTGGAAGGTGAGGACAAGGGGGACTCTATCCTTGTTACGAATGGGGAGAGGGGGAGTAAGAGCGGAGCTGGGGGATATAGAGGAGGCCCTAGTGAGAGCCTCATCTATAATGGAAGAGGAGAAGCCCTGTTTCCTAAAGAATTTGAAACTCACTTTAAAAATGGGATGTAATCAGTGGCAAGGAATAGAACTAAAAAACAAAATAAGTTGGCAATCAAGTGCAGTAAATAATTATTCCAAGTCTAAATTAAATAAATCAAGTGTGATTCTTCAACATTATTCTCAATTTAAATGGCCAAATATTTGTAACAAGGTATGCTCACTGAAATTTAGACTTTGTATTCCATTGATTGAGATTTTATTGGGCTGGGAAGGGTGGAGTGAGTGACTTCTGTTTTTTGTTATTCATTGCAAAACCAGTTCTGTGAGTTTCGCATTAACCTGAAACTATTCCTAACCTTGGTTAGATCAGCTGTCATTAAAAAGGAGCCTCCCTCAAAACTGAGAACTAATTGAGTGCTCTACTGTTTAGTGTGCGCACACACAGTCCCTGTGTGTAAGGGACACTATCCCAGACTGACAAAGATCTACGAAGAAAGCAGTTTAAGACTTAACTGGTTCACAGATCAGAAAACATGTTTTCGAAAAAGAGCATGTTTAAGTCCACTTCGAGCAGCAAGCTACCCCGGTAAGTGGCAATCCTTCAACTTGTGAAGTATTCAGTGCCGGCAGTCTGAATGGATTGTTCGGATGTGGGAGAAGAGCATCGTTATGATTTAAAGCTGCATTTTCTGTTAAACAGAGTAAATTAGTTGAGTGTCTAACTCCTCACCAAATGGAGAATAGGCAGACTGCAGGTGGGAGAACAGGTCAGGAGCTGAATTACTTCAGGGTTTCTGTCTTCAGGAGCCAAGTAAATGTGGGATTGGTCTAACCTGCTGCGTGAATTCATGCAGGAGCAAATGGCTGAGGTGGTTAATGTAAGCTCAAGCTGCTGAGGTGGTAAATGTGGGAACAAATGGATGAGGTGGGCAAAATGTGGGATTAGTCCAGTGGTTGCTGAATCGATTTGAAGCAAGGTTTATAAACTGCAAATTTGAGAATTATTTTGCAATGCGAGTCATGTATCATGATTTGTAAGCTGAATTTTGTGGATATGTTTGTAAGCTGCACTTTTAACCATTTTGTCTATTCAAGCTGCCCGTTTTGTGAATTTTGCATTGATAAACTTTGCTTGGGAGTTGAGTATCTGGGAAGTAAATCGTGAGAGCTTCAGGAACCATGCACTTGAGAAGTGTGGAAATATCTTTAACCGTGTGTGCACCGTGCAGCTGGGCAATTGTGGATTTGGGCGATTCCTGCTGCCAAGCATTTCCATAAATTCAAATCTAAGTGCTGAAGTGTGTGGATTCATGCTGTGTACAGTAGACTTACCATAGCATCCAGCGACTCAATTTAATGATGATAGTGATGTTCTTTGTCCTCAACATTGAGATGGATTTAAAGGAGGAAATTCACAATGCCCGATGATTGTTGTCTTTAGTAAATCAGTGACATGGTTGGGTCACAAATCAGGTCACAACATCCTTTCAGAAGCACTGAATTGATCCAACTCATTCTGTTGTACGGACCTGAATATTCGAGATCATTCTGGCACCAAGCTACACATTCAATCTGAGTAATACAAAAAGACACACACAAAATGCTGGAGTAACTCAACAGGTCAGGCGGCATCTCTGGAGAAAATGGATAGGTGACATTTTAGGTCGGGACAGTTCTTCAGGCAACTAACTCGCTGAATGCAAAGTGATTGGTAATGATTAGCATCTATAAAATAGTACAATTTTGATTTGTATAAACGAATATCTGCTGTAATTCAGTGAGGATTCTGGGTCAAACAAATCATGGGTTCAAACACCTTCAGACAAATGTTGCATGCAGATGATTTTCAAGTGCAATATGTGGGAATTCTGTCTTCCCCCCAACATCCCCTCAACTGGCTATTTTCCGTGGTCCTAAATGGAGAAGGCTGGGACTTCTCATTGACGTCCTGGCCATTTTGATGAACATGTTTGTGGGATACAACCGTCTGTCCTATTTCCCTCTTTGTGACAGAGTCTACCTTTCACCAGCATTTGGGTAAAGTTTCTGGGATTTCCTGAAGTTGAAAAAAAAATTAAAAATAAGTGCAAGTTATTTTTGTTGCACTCGTATGCATGAGTTGGTGGTACCTTTATGGCAAAGTCAGCTGGATGCATGTTGAAGAACCAGTGAACTGTTTGTGGCAGGTGAACTGAGACAGGCACTCCATTCCAGTACCCAGAATGCTTTTATCTTGCGGGTGAGATGTTAAACTGAGGCTTCAGTGATGTACAGGTATTTCCTCCATCAACAAGGTGGATGCGGGTTCGTGAAGAGGAAAAAATAGTCAAGGCAAATGTGGGTCCCTTGAAGACAGAAGCAGGGGAATTTATTATGGGGAACAAAGAAATGGCAGACGAGTTAAACCGTTACTTTGGATCTGTGTTTACTGAGGAGGATACACACAATCTCCCAAATGTTCTAGGGGCCGGAGAACCTAGGGTGATGGAGGAACTGAAGGAAATCCACATTAGGCAGGAAATGGTTTTGGGTAGACTGATGGGACTGAAGGCTGATAAATCCCCAGGGCCTGATGGTCTGCATCCCAGGGTACTTAAGGAGGTGGCTCTAGAAATAGTGGAAGCATTGGAGATCATTTTTCAATGTTCTATAGATTCAGGATCAGTTCCTGTGGATTGGAGGATAGCAAATGTTATCCCACTTTTTAAGAAAGGAGGGAGAGAGAAAACGGGTAATTATAGACCAGTTAGTCTGACATCAGTGGTGGGGAAGATGCTGGGGTCAATTATAAAAGACAAAATTGCTGAGCATTTGGATAGCAGTAACAGGATCATTCCGAGTCAGCATGGATTTACGAAGGGGAAATCATGCTTGACAAATCTACTGGAATTTTTTGAGGATGTAACTAGGAAAATTGACAGGGGAGAGTCAGTGGATGTGGTGTACCTCGACTTTCAGAAAGCTATCGACAAGGTCCCACATAGGAGATTAGTGGGCAAAATTAGAGCACATGGTATTGGGGGTAGGGTACTGACATGGATAGAAAATTGGTTGACAGACAGAAAGCAAAGAGTGGGGATAAATGGGTCCCTTTCGGAATGGCAGGCAGTGACCAGTGGGGTACCGCAAGGTTCGGTGCTGGGACCCCAGCTATTTACGATATACATTAATGACTTAGATGAAGGGATTAAAAGTACCATTAGCAAATTTGCAGATGATACTAAGCTGGGGGGTAGTGTGAATTGTGAGGAAGATGCAATAAGGCTGCAGGGTGACTTGGACAGGTTGTGGGAGTGGGCGGATACATGGCAGATGCAATTTAATGTAGATAAGTGTGAGGTTATTCACTTTGGAAGTAAGAATAGAAAGGCAGATTATTATCTGAATGGTGTCAAGTTAGGAAGAGGGGATGTTCAACGAGATCTGGGTGTCCTAGTGCATCAGTCACTGAAAGGAAGCATGCAGGTACAGCAGGCAGTGAAGAAAGCCAATGGAATGTTAGCCTTCGTAACAAGAGGAGTTGAGTATAGGAGCAAAGAGGTCCTTCTACAGTTGTACCGGGCCCTGGTGAGACCGCACCTGGAGTACTGTGTGCAGTTTTGGTCTCCAAATTTGAGGAAGGATATTCTTGCTATTGAGGGCGTGTAGCATAGGTTCACTAGGTTGATTCCCGGAATGGCGGGACTGTCGTATGTTGAAAGGCTGGAGCAATTAGGCTTGTATACACTGGAATTTAGAAGGATGAGGGGGGATCTTATTGAAACATATAAGATAATTAGGGGATTGGACACATTAGAGGCAGGAAACGTTCCCAATGTTGGGGGAGTCCAGAACAAGGGGCCACAGTTTAAGAATAAGGGGTAGGCCATTTAGAACGGAGATGAGGAAGAACTTTTTCAGTCAGAGAGTGGTGAAGGTGTGGAATTCTCTACCTCAGAAGGCAGTGGAGGCCAGTTCGTTGGATGCTTTCAAGAGAGAGCTGGATAGAGCTCTTAAGGATAGCGGAGTGAGGGGGTATGGGGAGAAGGCAGGAACGGGGTACTGATTGAGAGTGATCAGCCATGATCGCATTGAATGGCGGTGCTGGCTCGAAGGGCTGAATGGCCTACTCCTGCACCTATTGTCTATTGTCTATTGAAAGATACACAGGCATGTTTCTGCTTTTCAGCTAACATCCCTCCACTGCAAACAATGGTAAACGTGGGAACAAATGGTTGAGGTGGACAAAATGTGGGATTAGTCTTGTGGTTGCTGAATCGATTTGAAGCAAGGTTTATAAACTGCAAATTTGAGAATTATTTTGCGATGCAAGTCATGTTGCACTTGTACGCAACATATTTTTGTTGCACTCGTATGCAATTCATATTTTTGGGATCTTACTGTGTATGGATTTCAGCAACTGCATTAACTGTGAGGTACTTTACAATGCACTGAACCTGTAATTAGATGCTATCTTTTCCCAGCCCCTCAGTGCATTAATTTATTTTGTCATTAACTGTTGGGCACTTAAATAGCTTGAAGAGTGGTCGGGGATGCTCACAAGTTTTTTTTTTAAAGGGAAGAGCTGGCTCAGGAGCAATCTCCTGTAACGTGAACCTGACCCCCTTGCCAATGCATTTTCAGCCCATTGTACTTTAAAGTTCCAAAACTTGTAGTTTTACTTTGTGAACACTTCCCAGTGATTTTCCATTGTGATGGAGGCCACCTTCCTGTGAAACACACCTGCAAGAATGACAGGAATTCAGGGTGGGGAGAAAGAATGCAAAGGGGAGGACTACACCCCATTCTTCAGATGCAACCGAATTATTATCAAAATTGTTAACTAATAGTTCAGAAGGGTGACTGTGATTCAATCCAGTGAGGGCGTGACCACAGTCATTTCTCGACCTCTGTGTACTGCAGGAGGGATGGGCTGGTTGTTGGGCAGAGCTACCTCACTACAAATACCAGGGGAAACACAAGGCATATTTCACTCTGATGGTGTTCGTGCTGTCAAAAGGCAAACACAGTAAGAGCTTAACAAGCAATCACCACCCTGTGTGACAGATGCCCTGCATCATTAATCGTGAAATGTTCCTTTAAAAAAATTGTTTGGGCGAATTCCAGATTCCCTCTTACACGTTTCTTAGTGGCAGATGTGTGCAGATCTTGTTGCAGCGATCTCATCCTCCCCCAGTAACTGCTGCCTTAAAGTACACTCTCCATGGCAGTCCCATAGAACAGTACGAGGGTAAAGATGTGGTTAAATTAGAGAAAGTGCACAAAGGTTTCACAAGAATGCTGCTGGGGCTCGAGGACTAAAGCTTAATGGTGAGAATGGATTGGCTGGAACTGTTTACCCTGAAACAAAGGAGGTCAGGGGGGTGAGCTTATAATAAAAGAATATAAAACTGAGAGGCATAGATATGGTAGATGGTCCATCTTCCCCCCCCCCCCCCCAGAGTAGGGCAGAGATTTAAAGTGACAGAGGAAAGATTTAAAGGGGACTTGAGTGGCAAATGTTTCACACAGTAGGTGGTGGGTATCTGGAAGGAACTGCCAGAGGAGGTACAAGTACAACATTAAAGATACATTTGAACAAGTACATGGAGAGAAAAGGTTTGGAGTGATATGGGCCAAACCCAGGCAATTGAATTGGCTTCAGTTAGGCATTTTGGGCCGCATAGATGAGTTGGATCGAAGGGCCTGTTTCTGTGCTGTATAACTCTATGACTGACATGGAGGTGAAAGAAAATGAGAGGGTAATGGGACGTGCGTCTGAAGTGTGTTGTCCACAGCCATATCCCCACACCCCTCTCCCATCCATTCCTTTGCTTTAAGTGTCCCAAACTATTATCATGTACAGTTAATATTAAACATGAAGAGGTGACCGTGGTGCAAAGTTGCCACAAACTCTCATACATGTGGGAGAGATCTGCTTGTGAAGCAGAGCCAGCCTTCACACAGGTCCAATGGGCGGACAAACCATTGTGCGGGAGGGAACACCTTAATTCATGAAATGCTTGGCAACTTTGTGTAATGCTGGTTCTTTGTTGGATGGTGTGTGAAAAATGGAGGTCGTGGGTTCCACACGCTTTACACAGATTCCTTTTATCGAGGAAGTGAGTGTCACTCAGTGATAATGTCATGCCCGGTGTGCAGACAATGGCAGGGAAATGAAGACTTCTGTTGGGGTAGGTCGCATACGGCGCAAATTTTCATGGACCGGAATTGGGAGCAAGTTAAAACAAGAGCAAAATGATAATAAATAGGTGAAAATTATTCATATGGGTCTAGTCATATGTTGAAAGACTGGAGCAACTGAGCTTGTATACACTGGAATCTAGAAGGATGAGAGGGGATCTTATCGAAACGTATAAGATTATTAAGGGGTTGGACACGTTAGAGGCAGGAAACATGTTCCCAATGTTGGGGGAGTCCAGAACAAGGGGCCACAGTTTAAGAATAAGGGGTAGGCCATTTAGAACTGAGATGAGGAAAAACCTTTTCAGTCAGAGAGTTGTGAATCTGTGGAATTCTCTGCCTCAGAAGGCAGTGGAGGCCAATTCTCTGAATGCATTCAAGAGAGATCTAGATAGAGCTCTTAAGGATAGCGGAGTCAGGGGGTATGGGGAGAAGCCAGGAACGGGGTACTGATTGAGAATGATCAGCCATGATCACATTGAATGGTGGTGCTGGCTCGAAGGCCTGAATAGCCTCCTCCTGCACCTATTGCCTATTGTCTATTGTCTATTCCAGTTTCTGTACAAATCTGTCTGTTGAGGGATAAATGTTGATGCCTCAGTTTGATTGTTTTGTTTTCCACCAACTCCCAACACCTGAACCAAAGTCCAAGCTTCCACGATAGTGCATCCAACCCTTCCAACGAGTGGTCGGGATCAGATTGGATGTTAAGCCTAAACAAGGGGAGAAGGTTCTCCAGTGCTTGCATAATGGCTGTGACCCACATGTCAAATCCCAATTGGGGGAGCCGCAATAAATCACAAAATTACTCCTCTAATCTCACCGCACTATCACTCCGAAATGACCCTAATGATCTCCAGTATCTGGAACTAAGGAATAGAGTCGAATGCCTTTGGGAAGCTGTTTTTCTGCTGGAGCACCTCAATAACTGCAGGCAGTGTGTGGTGAACAGAGAAAAAAAACACAAACACTGCTTGAACACTTGACATTTATTTTTCAGGATCAGGGTATTGCAGGCAATTACTGGCCAAACCTATTTGCACTTGAGAAGGTTGTTATAAGCTGCCTTCTTGAGCACTGCAGTTCTTCTTTTAAATGTCCTTCCACAGTGATGTTGGGGGGGGGGGGGGGGGGAGTTCCAAAATCTAGATCCAAAAACAATGAAGGTCCGGTGAAAATGTTTAGACTGATGTCATATGTGCATTAGACGGGAACCAATATGAGGTGGTGATCCTCGGCACCTTGTCCTTCTTAAAGGTCAATGTCACGCATCTCAGAGAGTCTGATGGAGTTTCCGGAGTGACTAACTGCAGTACATTTTGGAGATGGTTGAGACTGCAGTCACTGGAAACCAGTGGTGGAGCAAATGAATGTTTAGTATTTATAATTAAATTCTGTGCTTCAGTGTTTTCAAACCCATCAATCTGAAGTGACGTGTAATGATTTCTCCTGACCTGGCCTGAACACAAACCATCCCTTTTGTGAAGTTGTTGACTTTTGATCAACCTGTCTCACATGGGAAAGGGGAAAGAAACCCTTTGCCCCCCCTCACTGAACAGGTCATTTACAAAAGAAGACTCCAAGTGCTGGAGGAGCTCAGTGGGTCAGGCGCATCTCAGGAGAACATGGATCGGTGATGTCTCGGGTCAGTGAGAATGCCTCATTTGGCAACACTGGCCTCAGGGTTTGAGTTTGTTCTTTGGGTTCCCCTGCTAGTAACCATTCTTCATACCGCAATGTTGAGAGAGCTGGACCCAATCCTCTTCCTGAAAAAGTGCGCACACTAGTATATTCAAACACTGGATACCAGGCAGGACCAGGAACCTGGACTCGTGTTCTTTTAACCCAAGGCATTGAGACGGCTGATACTTTCAAAATGCTTCCGTAACTGAGATAAGTGGCAAAAGAAGAGAGAAATTGCATTTCTATAACACCTTGCATAATTTCACCATGTCCCCCAAACTGTACAACCAAATGAATGCCAAAAACATTGCACCTATGGCGAAACAAGGAAACCAAGTGGGCCTTGTGGCTCTTAACATGTTTGTTTTATAGAGTTTGTCTTCGGGACATGGTACCTTGGGGAATCAGCCTGCTCTTATTTGAGATCTTCAGCTGATCTAACTTGTAGTTTATTGTCTCAGTTGAAGGTCTTCTGACGGCATTCCTCACTGTTTGCAACTCCTCCAATTCTGATGTTGTCAGCAAACATACTCACCAACCCATCTACATTTGCATCTAGGTCATTTACATATATATATATATATATATATATATATATATATATATATATAGCACTAACAGCAGAGGTCCCAGCTCCGAGTCCTGCAGAACTCCACTGGTCTCAAATCTCCAGCCAGAATATTTAACCTCCACCATGACCCTCTGTCGTCTACGAATAAGCCAGTTTTGAATCCCTATGACCAGGTCATCCTGAATCCCATACATCTTAATCTTCTGGATCAGCCTACCATGAGAGACCTTATCAAGAGCCTTACTAAAATCTATGTATTAGAACATTTACCACCCTACCTTTATCAATCTTCTTTGTCACCTCCCCAAAAAACTCAGTCAACTTAGCTACCTACCTCTTCCAGCAACTCGTTGCATATACCCACCACCCTTTGTGTGAAAAAAAAGTTACCCCTCCGGTTCCTATCAAATCTTTCCTACCTCTACTTAAACCTATGTCCTCGGGTTCTCGATTCCCCTACACTGGGTAAAAGACTGTGCGTTTACCTTTTCTTCTTATGATCTTATGCACCTCTACAAGATCACCCCTCATCCTCCTGCAGAATGAAGTCCTAGCCTGCTCCACTTCGCCCTATAGCTCAGACCCTCATGTCATGGCAACATTCTCGTAAATCTTCTCTGTACCCTGTCCAGCATGACAACATCTTTCCTTTAATAGGGTGATCAAAGCTAAACACAATACTCCAAATATGGCATCACCAATGTCTTCTAGAACTGTAACATGAACTCCTAACTTCTATACTCAATACCCTGACTGATGAAGGCCAGTGCGCCAGAAGCCTTCTTGACCACACCATCTATCTGTGACGCCATTTTGAAGGAACTATGTGCACCTGTACTTATGTAATAGGTGATTTATGCCAACTTGCACTTGCATGAGCATTACTTTAAGCCCACTGCTTTATTTTTGAGTTAGACATCTCAGTAGTAGTGCCGTCACTTCAGCTGTTTCCGCAAGTCAGTCAGCTGTTCTCATGGTGGTCCCACATGGTCTACGCATCAGAGGTGCCATGCAGTGTCACAATTCTCCAGCATTGTTGGAAGCTTTTTATCAGCAAACAAAATTTTTAGGTACATTTGCATATCAGGTTTTGCAGGCTCAACAGTATTAATTGAATTTATTTAACAACACTTCCACACGCACAGTTATTGTGTGAAACATGATCTAAAAAGGCCCTAAAGTTTAAATTTAGATCTTAAACAAGTTTAGATTGTTTATTTTTTAAATAAAATAATGTGCCTAAAAAATTGTCTCTACTTTCTTGTTGCAAACCTAGTTTTCGGATATTTCCACAACTTCACATCAGATCATTTTTCATTCCTTGCACAATGGCTGCTGTATAATGTAGTATATAAGCAGTACGAATGGTAAATTTACGCGTAGCACTTCCGTTTCCAACTTGCGTAACATCTGACTTGCGCAAGAGACCACGGGATCCAACCCTGACATAAGTCAGGGAGTGATTGTATAACCAATTGTACAACTGCAATGTGATATCCCAATACTGTACTCAATGCCTCAGCCAAAGAAAGTTCGTTTATTTTATTGTCACATGTACTGAGGTGCAGTGAAAAGCTTTTGTTGTGTGAACCAGTCAGTGGAAAGACAATTCATGGTTACTATTGAGCCATTCAAAGTGTACAGGTGCATGATAAAGAGAATAACGTAAATAATGTTTAGTGCCAGGTAAAGCCAGTAACGATAGTCTGAGGGTCTCCAGTGAGGTAGAGACCAATTCAGCACTGCTCTCTGGTTGCGGTAGGGTGGTTCAGTTGCCTGATAACAGCTGGGAAGAAACTGTCCCTGGACCTGGAGCCGTGTGTTTTCACACTTCTATATCTTTTGCCCGATGGGAGAGGAGAGAAGAGGGAGTGGCCAGGGTGCGACTCGTCCTTGATTATCCTGCTGCCTTGCCGTGGCAGCGTTAGATATAAATTGAGTCAATGGAAGGGAGATTGGTTTTGTGTGATGGTCGGGGCAGCATCCACAATTCTCTGCAATTTCTTGCGGTCTTGGATGGAGCTTTTCCCAAACCATTTTATTGGGATGCCTCCCAATAAAATGCTTTCCATGGAGCATCTGTAGAAGTTGGTGAGAGTTGTCCGGGACTTGCCGAACTTCCTAAGCTTTCTTCGGAAGTAGAGGCATTGGTGTGCTTTCTTGGTCATTGCTTCAATATGGGTGGTCCAGGAGAAGTTGTTTTGATATCTCCTCTTAGGAATCTGAAGTTTTCAAACATCTCTACTTCGATGTCGTCAATGTGGGTACGTTCCATTTTGCTTCTTGATGCAAGCAGACCAAATGCTTCTTGCACCAAATTATCCACCAGTCTCACCACTTTCAGGGAACTAAGGGCTTAGAGCCCAAGGTGTCCGCTGTTATTGTACCAGGTGTATCACCTCACATTTGGATGGACTAAATTTCATCTTCCTTTGCTCTGCACAACTTTCCATCTGATCTGTGTCTTGGTGTATCCATAGACAGCCTTCTTCAGTGTCGTTGCACTGTCTGTAAATTTATCATTCATACCCTCTGCGTTCTCAACTATTACAAATAACAAAGAGCCCAGCACTGATCCCTGAAATGCACTAACTAGTCAGAAAACACCTATCAGCCACTACTCTCTGCCTCCTATCACAAAGCCAATTTTGGATTTGGTTTGCTAATAGCATTATGCATTAACCTTTGGACGAGGACAAGGCAGCACCTTGTCAAAAGCCTTACTAAAGTCCATGTAAGCTGGAATCCTGAGCGAAACATAGTGCTCGAGGAAATTTTCCAATATCATCAATTCCACTGTGCAGGCATTTCTCCCACCATCTCCACACTAACCTCCCAGCCACCCCACTCATTTCCCCTCTTCCGTTTGCTTGTCTTGCATCCCCAAGTTCCATAATCCCCTTTTAATCCCAACTCTTTCTCCTCCCCACTGTCTCTTTCCACCAATACCTTTCCCCGTGCCTTTGTATTTCGCCCCCTCTTCTTTGCTTATCTGACACCCTTTTGCCCACTCTGATACGCACCCATTTCCCCCCACTATTCTGCTTCCCCCTCACCTCCATCCATGCCCTGCCACCAATATCCCTTGCTCTGGCTTCATATTTTACTTTTCTACTCCCCTTATTTGACCCCCTTTTGTCCCCTTTTGTCACGTACTCCAGAGAAGGGAGTGTTGCAATTGAGTTAGTGAAAGGGATGGCCGGCCTGGATTCAATGCTTATTCTTTCCATGTCTTTGACCATTCATTACAACTCCCGCACCACTTCAGGGAAAGATCGTGTGTCGTGCTGTCAGCACAAAAAGTTTATTAATCACGTTTGGTAATCAAATCAAATCAAGTTCATTGTCATATGCACAAGTACAGTGAGGTACGGGTACTCTTGCTTAAGGCAGCATCTTAGGCACATGGACTCTCTCAAACACACAGAAACATAAATAATACAAAATTAGACATAAGTTGCACATTACATTCAGCAGGACAGTAAAACAAAATAACTGCAAAATAAACCAAGATATTGGTGCAAAATATAATTATAGAAAAATCAAGGCTATGGTCATGCAAGAGGTCTTCGGTAGTGTTTTGTTGCCAAGCGAGGCGAGGGTTGGCTCTAGAGTCTGTTAGTTTTAGGAAAGTAGCTGTTTCTGAAGCCGAGTGACATGCAACTTCAGGCTTCTGTATCTTGTGCCCATCGGTAGCAGTGAGAAGAGGGCATGGTCCAGGTGTTGGTAATCCTGGATGAAAGATGCCACCTTCCTGAGACAATGGCTCAATTGAAGATGCTTTCAATGGTGGGGAGAGCAATGCCTCTTGTCTGAGTCACTACTTGTCTGAGTCACTACTCTCTGCCTTCCTGTGCATGGGAATTGCCACACCAAAATATGATCATCCAGTCAGGATACTTTCCACAGTACACCTGTAGAAATTTGTTTGAATATTCGATGACCCGTTGAATCTCTAAACTATGCACCTTCTTGGTTATATCTCTCTACTGGGCCCAGGTCAGGTCATTCATGATGTTACCAACCAGGAACATGAAGCTGCTAACTGACCCACCAACGAAAGCTGGTGCATGGTCTCTCAGCTTCCCCTTTCTGAAATCAGTGATTAGTTCCTTGGTTTCTATTGATATTTAAGCATCTGTGGTGATGCTGTTATTGAGTTTGGTTACCCAGCACCAATCTTCATAGCTCTCGGAGTTTAGTTACTGGAATAGGCAGTGTCAGTGTTAGCCATTTGCCTTTATGTTAGAAGATGATAGGTTCAATCTCCACATCAGAAACTCCTGACCCAGGCTAACAGAGGAAGAACTACAACTAACAAGGACCCATAAGAATATTTGGCTTGTAATCCATTCAATATTCAAAAATTGACGGGTGAAGTGATCTAAGTATTTGAAATGATACAGACATTTTGTTGTGATGGAGTCAGGGAGATTCCTTCCTCTGGTACATCCTTTCAGACTGGGCAGTAACTCAAAACCTCCAAACTGGATATAAAATATTATTATTCTGAAGACACTCGGGAAGGTTCCTCCTGATAGATGGTCCAATAATTATTCTGTACGCATTGTCGCACAAGAAAAACAGATGATCTTGTTATTATTAAAATACTGTTTGTGAGACCTTGCTGTTTTCAAACTGTCCTCTGTCTTTTCTGTATTATGCCTGTATCATGCAGGACGTCACAGTGGCGTAGCGGTAGCATTGATGCCTTATCTGGGTTTGATCCTGACTACGGGTGCTGTCTGTATGGAGTTTCTCCATTCTCCCTGTGATTGTGTGGGTTTTCTCTGGGTGCTCCCATATTCCAAAGATGTGCAGGTTCGTAGTTTAATTGGCTTCTGTAAATTGTCCCTAGTGTGCAGGATAGATCTAGTGTCAGGTTGATCGCTGATCGGCATGGACTTGGTGGGCCAAATTGACCTGTTTCCGCACTGCGTCTCTTAACTAAACTAAACTAAAACTAAGAAGATTTACGAGGATGTTGCGAGGCTTGTGGGCCTGAGCTATAGAGAGAGATTGGGGTGTCTTGGAAGTTGTTCCTCAGAGAGCAAGAGGGTGGATGTGATCTTATAGATGTGTGAAAGATTTTGAGGGGAATAAATAGGGTAAATGCACAATCTTTTACTCAGAGTTAGGGAAATCAAGAATCTGGGGACATAGGTTTAATGTGAGAGGGGCAAGTTTTAATTTGAATTTGGGGGCAACTTTTCCACAGAGTGATGGGTACATGTTACGAGCTGTTAGAAGAGGTAGTTAAGGCAGGTATTATAACAACATTTAAAAGACACTTCGAAGGTATTCACAAAATGCTGGAGTAACTCAGCGGGTCAGGCAGCATCTCAGGAGAGAAGGAATGGGTAACGTTTCGGGTCGAGACCCTTCTTCAGACTGATGGACAGCTCAACCCTCTTAAAAGACACTTGGACAGGCACATGGATAGGAAAGGTTTAGATGGATATGGGCCAAGCGAGGGCAGATGGGACTAATGTAGGTGGGGCATCTTGGTCACATGGGCGTTGGTCCAAATGGCCCGTTTGTATGTTGTATGACTAGATTTCAAGTTCTACAGTGGCTGCAAAAGGACTTGAGGTGTTCCCAATATAGATCAATGAAAAATTTTCTTTCGCTCAGAATGCTGGGCCCAATACGCCTAGATACTGACAGAGCAGGAATCTTATTTGTCATCAGTATTCTGGGTGTTACTGAAGGAGCCTGGATGGGTGGAACAACCACACCTCAGCTAGTTGTATGACTGCAAAGTGAGTGTCTTATTTGCCTGTTGAAGGGAGTTTCCAAATATATGCCATTCAACAACCTTGATGTTACAAGGGAGAGTCTGAGTGCAACCAACACTGCCAAATGAAACTCATACCCTGTTTCAGTTGATGCATACTTACAAGCTACCTCACAGAAGGTATTTCTTTGACCCATCAAATCTATTCTACCCCTCTTTATTTCCCTGTATCCCTGCAGTGTAAAGCCTGGCACACATGACCATCAACTCTCCTTTGATTTATTTTTGCCACTTGCCTATACTAAGGGGTAATTTACAGTGCCCTGTTAACCTGCCAGCACATCTTTGAGATGTGGGAGGGAACATGGAGAATGCCTACATGGAAAAAAGGAGGATGTGTCTTCTCCACACAGACAGCACCAGAGATCAGGATTGAACTCAGACCATGGACGCTGTGAGGCAGCAGCACTAACCGCTGTGCTGCCTCCACTTGAACCTGAAGCAATGAAACTACAAACAAAGCAGCCTGGGTTGACTGATGGAAAATGAATGGCAAGGCGATGCAAATAGTAAACCTCCACACTGAGCTGCAATCATTTAAGAAATGTTTTATTAAGCCCCATTGTTTGCATTTTTACATTGTTTAGTTTTGGCGAATTTTGTTCACAAGTAATTGGTAGCAAAGTTTCTGTCTCTGATCTGTTCACATTGACCACTAATCATAACTGACAAGATAGTGATGCGGATTGATTCATTCTGCATCTTTCCCCCTTGGGAGCTACCCTGGAGACTGTCAGGCCCACTCACAGACTGCAGCATGAAACAGACACAGCACAGGAACTAAACAGAATGAGAGGGTTCCCGGGAACTCTTCCTATTTGGTGGCTCTTTCCCCTTTTTGTTTCTCAGATCCTGAAAGCTAATGTGTTCAAGAAAGGGTGATGTATTCAAGAGAGAGTTAGATATAGTTCTTGGGCCAATGGAATCAAGGGATATGGGAAGAATGGGGTGGCACGGTGGCGCAGCGGTAGAGTTGCTGCCTTACAGCGAATGCAACGTCGGAGACTCAGGTTCGATCCTGACTACGGGCGCCGTCTGTACGGAGTTTGTACGCTCTCCCCGTGACCTACGAGGGTTTTCTTCGAGATCTTCGGTTTCCTCCCACACTCCAAAGACGTACAGGTATGTAGGTTAATTGGCTGGGTTAATTAAAAATGTAAAAATTGTCCCTAGTGTGTGTAGGATAGTGTTAATGTGCGGGGATCGCTGGGCGGCGTGGACCCGGTGGGCCGAAGGGCCTGTTTCCGCGCTGTATCTCTAAATCTAAATCTAAAAGAAAGCAAGAACAGGTTACTGATTTTGATGATCAGCCATGATCAAATTGAATGGCGGTGCTGGCTCGAAGGGCCGAATGGCCTACTCCTGCACCTATATTCTGTATCTCTGTTTCTATGTCTCTAACAAATGACTTCAATTTGTGCTGGACCTCCAGTGTTGCAGCTCTTTAGGATTATATACATTGTCATTTTAAGTGCGTCCCTGCCTTGCTCCTCATAAACCAAAAATAGACTCTTCTTCATAAAGTTCTTGGTTTCACAGCAAGGCACATCATCAGTATGAGCCTCAGCGACAGTGGACCCTATATTGATAATGCCCCCATATCTGGGAGTTTCATTCCTGTCCTTTGTGGCTGACACTAGTTCATGGCTTATGTAAATGGAAGTTCTTAAACTCTTTGACAGTAGGTAGACCATTTTTGCACATTTATGTATGCCTTAAGATGCACCCTCGACCACTGCTACAAATAAATAAAAAAGTCTGTCCCTCGGCCACATTTCAGGAAATCTGACCACCTAGCTGTGCTTCTACTCCCTGCCTACAAACATAAACTGAAGGAGGAGGATCCGATACAGAGAGTTATCCGATGCTGGTCAGTGGACACAGATCACATCCTACGTGACTGCTTTGAGACAGTGGACTGGTCCGTATTCAGGCATTCTGCAGCTAACCTGAATGAGTACTCCACTGCCATGACTGACGTCATCAGCAAATGCGTAGAGGAGGGCGTGCCGATGAAGACATTCGGAGTGTTCCCCAACCAGAAACCATGGATGAAAGGCAAGGTACATTCACAGGTGAAGGCCAGGTTGCTGCATACAAGAGAGCTTCCTAAGATCTTCGCAAAGCTATCAAAGATGCCAGGAGACAATACCGGGACCAACTTGAGTCCCAGTGTAATCTATCGGACACATGCAGAATGTGGCAAGGTCCAAATACTATGACTCTCTGCAAATTGAAGTCTGGCAACACATTGGTGATAGTGATAATGAGGCCTTCCCTGAAGAACTTAACTTTCTCTGCTCATCAGACTTAAGTGTGCCTCTTCCCAGGGTCACCGTTGCAGAAGTTCATCAGTTCTAGGAGCAGAATTAGGCCATTCGGCCCATTAAGTCTACTCTATCATTAAATTGTGGCTGATCTACCTTTCCCTCTCAACCCCATTTTCCTGCTTTTCCCTATAACCCCTGACACCTGTACTAATCAAGAATCTGTCAATCTCTGTCTTAAAAATATCCATTGACTAAGCCTCCACAGCCGCCTGTGGCAATGAATTCCGCAGTAAGATCGACATTCTTGAGGGTGAACCTATAGAAAGCAACTGGCCTGGAAGAAGTCCCTGGCCAAGTCCTTAGAAGCCGTGCGGAACAAATAGTGCGAGTATTCATAGACATCTTTTATGTCTCTACTCTGTTCTGAAGTACCCACCTGCTTCAAGAAGACCACCATCATGCTGGTGCCGAAGAAAAGCAAGATATCATGCTTTAATGATTCCCATTCAGTTGCCTTGACATTCACCATCATGAAGTGTTTTGAGAGGCTGGTTATGGAACATATTAAATCCAGCCTACCAAGCGGTCTTGACCCACTGCAGTTCACCTACCACCACAACAGGTTCATGGCTGATGCCATCTCCCTAGCCCTACACCAACCCCTGCAACACCTGGATAAGAGAGACTCCTACATCAGACTTCTATTCACAGACTAACGCTCTGTTTTTAACAATATTGTCCTGTCTAAGCTCATCGCCAATCTCATGGAACTTGGCGTCAGCACTCATCTCTGAAACTTGATCCTTGATTTCCTGACCAACAGATCACAATCGGTGAGGACA
Organism: Rhinoraja longicauda; assembly: GCF_053455715.1. Lineage (NCBI taxonomy): Eukaryota > Metazoa > Chordata > Chondrichthyes > Rajiformes > Arhynchobatidae > Rhinoraja > Rhinoraja longicauda. The sequence continues at coordinate 62,777,219 of NC_135958.1, forward strand.
GGGGACTAATCATCCTCTACGATAATCCTCAACACTGGTGTTCCGCAGAGTTGTGTTCTCAGCCCCCTTCTCTACTACCTGTACACCCACGACTGCGCAGCCAAGTACAAATCCAATTCAATCTACAAATTCACGGACGACTCCAAAGTTGTGGGCCGGATAATAAATAATGATGAGGTGGAGTTCAAGAAGAAGATTGAGTACCTCTTGACTTGTGTGTCAAGACAACAACCTTTCTCTCAATTCTGCAAGGCAAAGGAGATAGTGATCGACTTCAGGAAGCAAAGGGTGCCTTCAGGACACATAGGGTGCCGAAGTTGAGATGGTTGAAAGCTTCAAGTTCCAAGGAGTAAATATCACCAGCATCTTGTCCTGGACTCCCTATAGCGAAGCAATGGCCAAGAAAGCACACCAACGCCACTACTTCCTTCAAGGCCTAGAAAGTTGAACATGTCCCCAACAACTCTTACCAAATTCTACCGATACGCCATAGAAATTTTATCGGGGTGCATCACAGCAGGGTTTGGGAACAGCTCCATTCAATATAGTCACCATTACTTTTGTACACGGGAGACCACGTCTCAGGTTTTTCATTGAGGTTTTTAAAGAAGTAACCAAGAAGGTTGACGATCATGGAGCCATGGAGATTGTCTTCAACGCAGTCTTTTTATAAGGTCTGCATGGTAAGCTGCTCTGGAAGGTTGGATCACATGGGATCCAGGGAGAAGTAGCTAACTAGATACAGAATTGACTTAATGGTAGAATGAAACCAAGAAGAATGAGGAGGAGATAAGACTTTTCTTTGCCTTCCATCACAGTGAGGGTGTGCCTGGAGCAATCACTGTGATTGCTGTTTGTGTTAAAATTGTAATTGTGTGTCTTGTGTTCCGTATTGTCTACTGCCGGACCCTGATGTGAGAGGACGCTGGCGCTATTTGTTCGCCGCTTCTCCGTCAGGACAGTTCGTTTGTTTGTTTTTATGTCTTGACTGTTTTTGTAAAGCGTCTTTGAGCATTTGGAAAAGCGCTATATAAAATAAATGTTTATTATTATTATTATTATTATTATTATTATTATTATTATTATTATTATTATTATTATTATTATTATTATTATTATTATTATTATTATTATTATTATTATTATTATTATTATTATTATTATTATTATTATTATTAATGGTGGTGGTAAAAGATTGTTTAACAGCCTGGTGGCCTGAGACTAGTGATGTGCCTCAGGGGATGGTGTTGGACACAATGTTGTATTAGTAATTAATTTATTAGCCAAGTATGTAAAAACATGCAAGGAATTAGATTTGCCATACAGTCATACCAAAAAAGCAACAAGACACAACTACATAAAAATCAACATTAAACATCCACCACAACGCACTGTGATGGAAGGCAATAACGCATTATCTTCTTCCCTCATTTTCTCCACAAATCCTTGATTCACTCATCCCTTCCCATCCAAACCACCCCCTCCCCAGGTACTTTCCCTTGTAACTGCAGGAGATACAGCACCTGTCCCTATAACTCTTCCCTCGCCTCCATTCGTAGACCCCAGCATTCCTTCCAGGTGAGACACGTGCACCTCCTCTAACCTCATCTACTGCGTACGGAGTTCCCGCTGTGGCCTCCTGTACATCGGCAAGGCCAAGTGTACACTCGTTGACCATTTTGCCGAACATGTGCGCTTGGTCCACCAAAGCCTACCGGACTTCCCAGTTGCTATTCATTTTAACTCCCCTTCCCATCCCCATGCTGACCTTTTTGTACTGGCCGCCTCCACTGTCAGAGTGAGGCGACATGGAAACTTGAGGAACAGCACCTCATTTTCCGCTTGGGTAACTTACAATCCAATGGTATGAACATTGAATTCTCCAATTCAACACCCCCCTCCCTTTTCTCCCCCATTATTAACAACCTCACACACGTTGCATAAGGAATAATGTTTGAAACGAGTCAGAGAGTTGGAGGTTCAAAACACGGTCATGGTAAGTTTGAGGTTCGTCAATGTGTGGAAGAATTTTTCTATTTGTGACCCTTTCCTGATGTGACCCTTAATGGTGAGATCATGCTCAGTGGTTAACCCTGATTACTCTTTGGAAGATGGTACTTGCAGCTGCTTTCTTTAACTGTTACAGCATTTGCTTATCACTACCAACTGCCTGTAACCCATTTAAGTTCCTAAACATCAAATATCCTGTAACATCCAGAACGGAATCACATTCCATCACCTTGATTGGAGAGCATTCCAGGTTCTGACAGACTTCTGAAGGAAAGGATTCTCATTTTACATTCCTGTGGGCAGCACAGACAGTGGTGAAGCTGATACAGCCCCTCCCTGATAGAGTCAGGAACCTGGCTTCAATCCTGACTTTGATTGCTGTGCAATATTTGCATGCTCTCCTTTTGACCACGTGTCTTTCATCTGGTTTGGTAGGTCAACTGGCCACTGTAAATTACCCCGAATGTAAAGTTGGATAAGAATGTGTGGAGCATGAAGAAATGCGATTATGGAGAATAATCAATACTCAATAGGCTGAAGAGACTTATTCTGTGGTGCAAGCCACCTCTTCACAATGATTTTAAATCTTGCGTTAGAGACCAACCTACGCAAATTAATAGATTTTCCTCCTCTTCTCTCTCTCTCTCAAAACTTCCGTGCAACCTGTCAAGCCCAAGGTAATCTCTGCCTGAAGGAGACCAGAGCCAGGTTCTGCCATAACTTTCCGCTAAACTAGGAATGACGTGTTATTTTGGGGTGATGGCATTGTTCTACTCAGAGAACGAGAGCGTATGGGAGATTTAATAGAGATGTTCAAACATCTGCAGCCACCCTGTTGCAAATGATTTTACAGGTGGACAGGTTAATAACCAGAGGATGGAGAATGAAGATAATTGCCAAAAATGCCACGTAGCATGGAATGCAATAGCCAAAATGGAGGGAAAATAGATGACGTTGTGACTTTCAAAGGGATTTAGTTCAGTAAACGAAGCACTGATGGTTACTGTGATGTACACATGCAACCTCCCATCCTCGTCGACAATCCCATCCTCGTCGACAATTAATGATACATTTTACTCAGTATCATTCTCTAAAGCACGCATTGAGTGGGAGACCAAAACAACACAGGTCTGGACACAAGATCGCCATTTTAACTCTCCGTGTATTTTTGCAGCTGCGCAGGCACAGCTTTACCATATTGTTGCATGTATACATTGCATAGCAGCTTTACCATATTGTTGCATGTATACATCACAGTTACGGCTGGTGGGTGAAGACAACTGGAGACGTTTTTTAAAGACTTTGGCAAAACCACCATGGCTGAAGTAGCATCCTCTGCCTGTAAATGCAAGAATTTCATTATTCTGCTCATATTCAGTGCATGTGACAAATACTGTAGACACTCTTGATCTCTTTGTGGGGTGACATTCTATCTTGCTATCTGGGCTGGATCTCATACAGTATCTCCTCTTCTGACGATTCTTGTTTCCCTTTCAGCGAACTACCTGTGCTGATTGCGCAGATGCAGAAAAATGGTGACCAGGTGGAAAAGGACATTCTGGACACAGAGGATAAACTGCGGGCGGTGAGTATTCTTCCTTCAGGGTCACAATGCAAACCTTTCCACAAGGCTGCAAGTGGGATAACATGAGAAAGAGTGGTTGGGTGAACCAACGAATTTGCATTTGTGTTGCCCCTTTTATAACTTCTCAGCATCCCGGTGCATTTTACAGCCAGTTGAATATTTGTGATGGGCAGTAACTTGTTGCAGCGGATGGAAACTTGTTAGACAGTGGCGAACAGTAATATCTAATAAACAACAATAAACAACCAGGTCACTTGAGGATGGAGCCTTGGTTTTCTTTAATGGGCCCTCTGCCATTTCCTAGCATCTACTCAGGGGGCCGAGGGGAGCTCTTTCAAAGGCCTCATCCAAACGATGGCATCTCTAACAATGCTCCACTCCCTCAGTACTACATGAAACTTTAACGAGAGCTTTTGGATTGGCTTCCTGAAAGATAAATCCAGTCCCATTCCTCCACATTTTCCTATTTCTGACGAATTATTTCTCCAAGTGCTTCAGTCTCCAAATCTTTTGAAAGCAATCCTTGATTTTCATTTGGTCCTATGAGGCATTGATTGTGAATGACATGAAACAATTATTCTTCATGGACTAGAGTTACTTCGAGCAACCACTTTAGACCTGTACCCTCAGGGTACAGATCTCCATCGTTGGAAATGGTCTCTCCAATTCAATCAAATTCATTCCTTATTTTAAATTCCTCTTTAATTAAATCTGGTTTCACTTGTCAAAGGAAAATCAGTTTATGCACAGTATTCCAGTTCCTCCTGCCTGGAGTTCGGACAATAAATGCTGGTTTGATTGTGAACACACCAATTCTCTATCATGTCACCTGAACTGACACTGTTTCATTCCTTCATCTGCTGCAAGTATTAACATTCAACTCAAGGTGGAGGGGCTATTGGTTTAAACATTCAGTATCACAGTGCTGCAAGTGGTACGAGTGTTATATTACAGCACGTTGATGGTTCTCTTTTCCTCCTTATTACTATGTGGCATTGGTAGCAAATTATATGTTATTTTAAACCTGGTTCTGGTGCCTGAAGTGACCATGTTAATGTCGACAATGTGCACCAGAGAAGAATAGAGGGAGTAGTCTTCCATGATGTGCTCCATTCTGTGGCTCATTTCTGCAGCCACAGCCAGGAATTAGAACACAGAGCAGTACAACACAAGAACAGGACCTTTGGCCCACAATGTCTGTGCTGTCAAGACCAACTCTTGTCTGCCTGCTCACAATCCACATCCCTCCCTTCCCTGCATATCCATATGCCTATTCAAAAATCTCTTAAATGCTACTATGGCACCTTGAAAAGTTGTAATTCAGGATAGGAGGGACAAGGAATGTGGAAGTGTGTACGGATGTGATGTTCATCAAAAATTGTAGATAGATTTGCTTTGTTTTTTCTTGATTATTTCAGGATAAGTTAAACTACGATAACAAGCGTCCGTTCAAATACGAGGCTGTGAACAATGAAAATTTAGCGCGAGCGGAAGTACTGTTCAAGGACCTGTTCCTGAATGCTGACAAGTCAAAAAAACTGAATCACCCGCAGGGACATGAGATTGAAGCAGAGTGAGTTGAAAACCTCTGGTGTTCTGGAGAAGGATGTCATTATTGTGAAGGCCTAGACTAAAAATCCAGAGGGATTTAGTTCAAATCCTGTCAGTGCCCGAAGAGAGCTTGAAGACTGCAGAATCTCAAAATGTAAATCTAGCCTCAAGTAAAAGTAACATCGTTGCTGGAAGAACCTGCCAAATAAAACCAATCCCATCCACTTGCACATAATCTACCCTTCCATTCCCTACCTATTCATGTGCTGTCTAAATGTTTCTTAAATGTCATTATTGTATTTACTTTCACCACCAACTCTGACAGCGTCATCTAGGCATCGTCACTCACTGTGTAAAAATATTTCCTTTAGCTTTCCCCCCTCTGATTTTAAAGTTATGCCTTCTTGTATTTAACAATTGCACTGTTATACTGTCAAAACCACAGAACTCCCTACCTTTCTAATTATTCAAAAAATGGCACCATTGGGAAGAACTCCAGAAATCACAGGCTGGAGCTAATTTCCTAACTATGTTAAGATGGTAGTGGGTGAGGAATGATAAATTAGGTAACGTTGACAGATTTGTTTCCATTTTATTATGACAATCTTGAGTTTAGTTTCTTGTCACGTATAGAGGTCAAGCCTTTGTTGAGCTACCATTGGTTACGCGAACTAGGGTGGACTTAATGACATCACACAAAACATTAACACTAATGGTGGAATTTGAATTGCAAGATTAACCAGCGGGAATTAAGTGTCTGTTTTTAACATGTGTTGAATGTCTGCTTCTGTTTAGCGTCAAGAGAATGCATGAACGCTGGGTGCTGCAGTGCTCAGTATATCGAGATCTCTATGAGAAGCTCAAGCTGCCCAAGACTGATAAGTCCATAGATTGGCCTGATATCCTGGCACAGAAGCAGGTAGAGTATTAACCTTCACTCTGAGCCTACCCAACAGTTCCTGCAGGAGGCAATTTGAGAAACTTAAACTCATCCAAACTCTTCCCTTTCTTCCTGCACTTGCTGATGGTGTGCTGTATTCCTAATAGCAAAAATCAAGAGTGTTTAATCATCAAATGTACCAGGAATGGAACAATGAAATTTGTATATTCTGCAGCTTTACAGGCACATTAACACGACAACAAAACATTGTTTTCTATCCACAATAATCAATAATACAATAACTCCTCAGTATTACTAAATAACCAAATTCTAATATTGCAAACCTAAATGTGAGTGTAACCTATAAAAGTTCCATCGTAGTTTGTTCCCATTGTAGGATTGTAGTTGGAGTTAGTTGTGCAGTGGGTTTCAAGAGTCTGATGATTGAGGGGGAAAAGCTCTTCTTGAATCTGAAGGTAACCGGACCCTTCCTGTATCTTCTTCCAGAAAGCAGCTGTGAGACCAGAGTGTGGTCAGGGTGGTATATTTTGATGTATGGTATAATATGTTGCTGAGTCACTTATGTTGGGCTCAAGTGTAGATTACCAAGGCAGTGGTTTATAGCTCATTTTATGCACACTGCTTGACCATGTCATTTTTCAAAGCAGATTTTGCTTTGTCCTATCACCAAAGGTTAGGAATTCCACAAAATGTTTCTAATTGCAGTGATACAGAGTGATCACTGACGCCAAGATAATGGTTCCAAACATACGATGATTCAGTTCAACATATTGGCATAAACTTAGGTGAAGCCTTCAATTTAGTGCAGACAGAGCTGTTCCAGATTTTCTAACTTATCCAATAGAGGTATTGTCTGCCCTTGCAAAGCCAGCATTTATCACTCATCCATAATTGCCCTTGATCCGAGTGATTTACTGAAGCATCTCAGAGGTGAATAAAAAATCAGTCACTTTGCTGTTGATCTGTTGTCATCTACAAGCCAGGCTGAGCACAGGCAATCGATTTCCTTTTTTAAAGGACATCGTTGAACCATCTAGGTTTTTAACCAGATCCAATACTGATCAACAGTACTAATACTAAAGAACCTCCAGGATTTATTAAATTACTAGACCAAGTGGACCCGTTGCGCCCAAACCTCTCCTGCATTGGTGCAGCACACTCTCCTCTCCTTTCCCCCCTCTCCCCCTCCTCCTCCTCTCCCCCCTCCCCAACCCCCTTCCCCCCATTCCCCTCCCCTCGCACTCCACCCCCCCCTCAACCCCCCTCATCCTCTCTCCTCCCCCTCCCTCCACTCCCCTCCCTCCCTCCCCCCTCCCTCTCTAGATAGATTTAAACTTTAAAATGTGATTAACTTTAAAAATATAACACCGATTTGAATGAAACTTCTTCCATTAGCACCAAAGGGATGACGGTGAGTAAGGTGGGCCTAAAATTGTTGCGCTATCGTGTACCGTTTTGGCTGTAGTTCAGGAACAAACAAACGAACGAGAGTTTTAGTATATAGATATGGTCTTTGTAGACGAGATTAGGTGAAACAGTTTTGCTAGAATGTAGATAAAAGACTGGAGGATGCATATAGAAGGCAATCATAAAGTTCATTCCAAATGAGATTAAACAAAGTTCTTTATTCAATATCGTGATACAGATTACATTGACGTCAAAAATTAAAAAAACAAATTCACTATTAATTTTCAAAAGTGAACTGGATATGTTCTTGAGGAGGGAGCACTTTTGTGGCTCTGGGGATACACCAGGGGAAGGGAGGCTACCTAGAGAAGGCACTAAGACCCGAATGAGCACTTCCTCTGGGCAGTGGAGGAAGTACTGTGAGCAGTACTTATAATTCTGCAGTTTTGTGGCTTGCCAGTACGCTAAAGTGTCAAGATCTTGTAGCAAAGACCCTACATTTATATTATATATCGACACACACCCTACTATATGGAGACACCCTTAACCACGAGCTCACTAACATACACAGATCACTCTCCACAATCTCTGTGTCATAGAAGGACACATCCCCCTCCATCCCCTCATTTTATGAAGATTCCCACCCCTGATAGCCCTGTGTTTTGCACTGATCCTTTGGTCTTTATCTTATGCGCTGACTCCCAACTACCTCCCTCTCGATGAGGCACGCCGCCTCTACTTTTGTTTTTAACAATCTTTCCTTTCCTGTTCACAGCGAGAGATTAATGCAGGTGGCTACGGACCACAGCTGCCAGAACTGGAACAGCAGGTTGCATCTCATCACATCATGAGTAAAGAAATTGAAGTTTATGGGCCGCAGATCAACAGCCTGTCCATCCCTGATCAGGTAAGGAAGGCAGAACAGTCAAGATGTTTGAATTATGGATGTGACAATTAGTCCTCGATCCCAGCATTTATTTGGAGTTTGCCAGGCCCTCGGATTTTGCACTGCTTTTGGGACTTGCAGTGTCGATAATCTCTGAGTTGGTCCAAAATACAGAGAGGCAGGTATGGGGGAAATAAAGTTACAAATTACAGAGAGACAGGTATGGGGGGAATATCTTGGAGTTTAGCTGTTTAATTCTATCCTTTGGTGTTGGCTGGATTGATTTAATCTACCCTTCTCCACCAACATCCTCAAGAGATGGAAGTGTCACGGAGTCATAAAGTCAAACAGAGACATGGCACAGAGGCTTTTTGGCTCGCCAGGTTCGCATCAACCACCCATTCTCATTCATCTAATGTTTATTCTCCCCACATTTTCATCAATCCATCCATACCCCCCAACCATTCCCCCCCCCCCCCCTAGATTCTACCAGTCACCTACATCCTTGGGGGCAATGTACAGCTGCCAATTAACCTACCAAACCCAATGTCTTTGGGACATGGGAGGGAACTGAGGGAATTTGTGGGGGTCACAGGGAAACAGGTGGGGAATTTGTGCAGTCAGGTGCAAACTCCACACAGGCAGCACCTGATGTCAGGATTGAACCTGGGTGCCTGACACTTTGAGGCACGGTGTAGCCCAGAAATTGTTCACCAGCAAAAATGTTGATATTGGCGAAGTAATTTAGTCTTTATAGCAACCAGGAGCTTTCATGGTCATTATCCTGTTGAAATCATGACTTGGCTTGGGTGGGTTATGCTGTTTCAGCAGTGTAGCAGCTGGGCCACTGTTACTGGTGTAAGACTTGCTGCAAAAAGGAGATCACAGTAATCAGCAAACGAAAGCTAAAGGAGAAACAGTGAACAAAGGGTTGGAGTAATATGATGACATCTGCCAGTGAGACAGGGATCGGCTGAAAGAGCCAACAAGTCTTTCAAGAATCTACAAACCAGACTCCACCCAACTGTTGATAAACTGTCCAAAAGCCAAAAACAGGAGAGTATTGTTCATTACTTTTCTTTTCTTACAGGGGGGACGCAAGGCTATTCAGAATCAATATAAAAACCTGGTGGTGAGTCACAGTTCCCCGTGTACCTATCTAAAAGCCTCTTCAACAACATTATCTTATCTGCCTCCACCACTGCCAATGTGTTCCAGGCTCCACCATTATCTGTGTAAATAACTTGCCCCGCACATCTCCATTAAATTTCCCCCCTCCCACTTAGCTATGCCCCCGAGTGTTGGACATTTCTACCATGGGATAAAGGTTCTGACTGTCTACCCTAACTCAGCCTCTCATAATTTTATGCCGTAAACCCGTGCTAAAATGAACCACATGGTGGAAGATGGTGTCCGTTATTACCAATTGTCCACTATAACTAAATAAGGGGGTAAAAATGTACAGTACTAATGGAAAAACAATGAATGAACATACACTACACAATAAACAGTTGAGTCATACCATGTGGAAACAGGTCACTCGGCCCAACTTGCCTCCACCAACCAACAAGTTCCATCTACACTTGTCCCACCTGTCTGCTTTTGGCCCATATCCCTCTAAACCTATCCTGTCCACGTGCCTGTCTAAATGTTTCTTTAATGTTGCGATAGTACCTGCCTCAACCATCTCCTCTGGCAGCTTGTCCCATAAACCCACCACTCTTTGTGTAAAAAATGATCCCCTCAGGATATTAGGAACCTTTCAGGGTAACTTTTATTATTTATTAACTCAGTTATTATTTCCCCAGTGTTGGACTTCCTGGAACCTAGACTACCCAGTTCCCAGTTTGCCTGATGCCCACACTTCTCAATGTCCAGACTGCCAAGGACAAGACTGTCTAGTGTCTAGATTGCCCTGCACCCAGTTTGCCTGGTGCCCACACTTCCCATTGTTCAGACAGTTTGGGTCCAGATTGCCCAGTGTATTGGCTGTCCAGAGTCCAAACTGCTCGCTACACAGTTTGCCGGCTGCCCACACTGTCCGGTCTCCAAACTGTCAGGTTCCAGACTGCCTTGCACCTAGATTGACCCATATCTAGTTTACCTGATGCCCGCATTACTCAATGTCTAGATTGCCTCGGTCCAGGCTGCCCAGTGTCCAGACTGCCTTGTATCCAGTTTGCCTGGTGCCCACAGTTTCCAGACTGCCCATGGTCCCGACTGCTCGGTTCCCAGTGTGTCCCTTACCCTGACTGCCCAGTGTCTCGACTGCCCCATTCCTAGACTGCTCTGTGTCCAGACTATCCCATACCCAGACTGCCCAGTACCAATGATGATGTCACGGAGCTGCAAGAAACTGCTGATGCTGGAACAAACTATTGGAGAACTCAACAGGTCAGCCAGCATCTGTGGAGGGAACGAACAGTTTCAGGTGGTTCCTGACATTACTGTTTGTAGACCCAGTCTTACAGCGTGGAAACATGCTCTTTGGCCTAAATTGCCCACACAGGCTAACATGTCCCATCTACACTAGTCCAATCTGCCTGCGTTTGGCCCATATCCCTCTAAAACAGTCCTATCCATGTACTCTGTTATAGAAAGATGCCTTGAAAGGTTACCTTTGATTTTACTCAGGACTCCTCCAAGCTGCGTGAGAACCAATTGGACGGTCTCTATGGCTACATGCAGGATTGCACCAAGCAGCTCGTGTTCTTGAGTGATCAACAGGAGAAGATCCAGAAGCAGGACTGGAGCGACCGGCAGTTGGAGCCTGAGGAAGTTCGCAAGCAGTACGAGGTGTGTGAGGCTTCCTGTAAATGTGGACTGACAAATTATCACTGGCAATATTAATATAAAGCTAGACACAAAATCCAGTAAATGTTGGATTTACTCAGTGGGTCAGGCAGCATCTCTGGAGAAAATGGATAGGTGATAGATTGGCATCAGTGAAATCTTTTAAATAACCTAATACTGGTGATGAACTAGATATTACATTTGTGATATATCTGTATACTAATATAATTTACTGTCTATTCTAACCCTTGACACAGAATGAATTATTAGCTTGTTTTATTTAAATACTTTATATTTTCTTTCCTTCACTCCCAAAAGAACCCATTCACAATTCTTTTGGGTACAAGGATTAAATTAAATCTCGTAGTGAAGTTACAATCTCACTGGGCGAACAGAGGTGCAAAACGTTACATTCCAAGGCTAATAAAAGTTAATTTAAGAATGATGACATGATATATTTCATGCACTTATTTCTGTAAATTAATCTCCCACCAGGATCATATTCTGATGAACCAGATTTTTTTCATCATCGGTTTTGTGTTTCAGTTTGAGCTGTGTTTATAACCTCTTCTCCTTCATCACCAAAATGGTCTACTCCATTATGTCACCAGTATTACGCCGTTGTCTGCTGAAACCCCCCTCTTAAAGTCTTTGAGAACCCTAAACGTGACCATTCTAAAACATTCTTGCACAACTTCCATTCCTCTCATTTCCATTATCTTCTGATTGTCCAATTTTCTACTCTTCTCAGGCAGTTCCTTGGCAATGAGGATGACTTGTTTGCACCCTAGATTTATGGGTTCCAACTGGATTGATGAGTTCAAGGCAAAAACTGCAGACTCCTGAGGCAGGAGGTGGCTAGTTTGTGTGAAAGTCTTTTCTTTCCACCTCTAACTCAAGGCTTCACTGTTCTCTAGGCACATGGCCTCAGTACCATCCTGAATGCTCCTTCACTTTAGAAACATGGAAAATAGGTGCAGGAGGAGGTCATTCAGCCCTTCGAGCCAGCACTGTCATTCATTGGCTGATCATCCACAATCAGTAACCGGTGCCCAACTTCTCCCCATATCCCTTGATTCCACTAGCCCCCAGAGCTCTATCTAACTATCTCTTAAATCCATCCAGTGATTTGGCCTCCACTGCCCTTTGTGGCAGAGAATTCCACAAATTCAAAACTCTGGGTTGAAAAAGTTCCTTCTCACCTCAGTTTTAAATGGTCTCCCCTTTATTCTAAGACTGTGGCCCCTGGTTCTGGACTCCCCCAACATTGGGAACATTTTTCCTGCACCTAGCATGTCCAGTCCTTTTAAGTGGTCATGGGCCTAAGATTCCCAGTGGTTAGTGGGGGTGTCATATTCCTTTATGGGCATGAAATTGTGTTCACCAATCAGCTACATACACACACCTGGTCCGACAAGGTAGACACAAAATGCTGGAGTAACTCAGCGGGACAGGCAGCATCTCTGAAGAAAAGGAATGGGTGACATTTCGAGTCAAGACTCTTCTTCAGACCTGATCAGACAGCCTTAATTTACATTCTCAACTTTATTTTCAAAATTACTCCCTTTACAACTCTTTCAACTCTATCCTGATGAGACATTCACACTCCTCCCATTCTGGCACCCTGCTTATCCCCAATTCATTTAATTGTCAAACAAGCAATAAATACTGGCCTTGCCTATGATGCTCAGATTTTTTTTAATGAATTAAGAAATCCCCGTAGATCCTCATCATTCCTAGTTAGATTATGCAATGGGTTGAATCCAAGGTAGAAATCATAAGCATAGCTTAATGTACCTTAATGTACTGGATGTGATTTGCATAATCTCAGGTGGTGCCGAACGATGGCTGCCTCGCCAACAGTCTGTCTTGTTTTTTTCCTTCTTTGTTGTTTTTAGTCTGGTGTTCAATGTACGTTTTGGTGTATCTTTAGCTTTGTATTTTGTGGGGGGTAGGGGAAACTTCAGGAGCTCCCGAAGCCGATCCCTAACCAGGGACCGCAAGCTCCATGATGTTAAAGTCCGCAGGCTCCCGGGGTTGGAGCTCCCATGGTCGATCCCCAGCAAGAGGCCGCAGTGCAGGCGGACATACGATAAGGAAAAAGTCGCATCCCCGTCGAGGGAAGATATTTTAAAAGTTTAGACCGCCCCGATTGTGGGAGCTTCAATCGCCTCGACTGCGGATGGTTCGACTGCCCCGACCGCGGGAGGAAAAGGAGGAAAGAAGATAAGACTTTATTGCCTTCCATCACAGTGTGGAATGTGGAGGAACTGTTCTGATGGATGTTTGTTAAATATTTATGGGGCTGCGTGTTTCGTTGCTTTTTTGGTATGACTATAAGGCAAATCATATTCCTCGTATGATTTACATACTTGTTTTCTTTTCACACTTGGCTAATAAAATAAACTAGATCAAGTTGGGCCTAAACCTCTCCTGCATCGGTGCAGCACCCTCTCCTCCCCCACTCCCCCCTCCCCTCTCCCCCCCCAAATCCTCCCTCCCCTCCTTCCCTCCCCCCTCCCTCTACTCCCTCCCCCTCCCCCTCACTTCCCCCTCACCCCCCTCACTTCCCCCCTCACTTCCCCCTCACTTTCTCCCTCACTTCCCCCCTCACTTTCCCCTCCCTTCCCCTCTCCCCCTCCCTCTCCCTCCATTCCCTCCCTTCCCCTCCCCTCCCTCTCCCCTCAAACCCCCCTTATCCCCCCTCCCCCATCCCCTCCCCCCACTCCATCCCCCTTATCCCCCTCCTCCCCTCCCTCCCTTCCCCCTCCCTCCCCCCCTCCATCCCTCCCTCCCTAGGAGATAGATTTAAACTTTAAAATGTGAATAACTTTAAAAATATAACACCAATATCAATGAAACTTCTTCCATTAGCACCAAGGGACAACGGTGAGTAAGGTGGGCCTAACATTGTTGCGCTATCGTGTACCGTTTTAGCTGTAGTTCAGGAGCAAACAAACAAGCAAACGAGAGTTTTAGTATATAGATTACAATTACAGTTACAATTGTCTGTTTCTTATTTTCCTCCAGAGTTTTAAAGAAAATGGGCTGTTGTCCGAGGAAGAAGCTGTCAACAAAATTCAGGACGATGGAGAGCATCTGATAAGGCTGAAGCACCCAGGCAGCCCTGCAATTGAAGTACAACTCATCTACTGCCCACTTTCTAGGACTGTATAGATCACTCACTTCATTACACAACAGGGATTAACAGATTAATTATTGACCTGAACAAATGAAGTCAGAACGAAGCCAAAAAATTCGAACATTAACAAACACAAAAACTATCAAAGAAACCAATCTGATGAATATCAAATCAGATCAATTGTTTCCATGCCACAGAGGTCAACTAGGCTAATTCCTCGAATGAGGATTTTTCTATCATCAGCTGCTAAATAAATTAGATCCAAATTCTTTGAAGTTTAGAAGAATGAAGGATGATTTTATTGAAACATGTAAGATATTGAGGCAACTTGACAAAGTAGATGTTAGGATTTCTTCACCAGTGAGAGCATTTCAGATAATGTTTGTTAGTCAGCACATGGCCATATGACTGATCAGAGTCAACCATCCAGTTCAGTTTTAAGTGCAGTAAGATATTCCCGGGAGTTCTTCTCCCGAGACAGTTGCCTCCAGAAAATGCATATCTAGGAACAGGACGGTTGGTCATTCATAAAGCTACACTATCACATTTTGTAACTCTTTTGGACAATTTAACCATTGGAATTTAACCATTGAGGAGCGCCGATTGTATTTTGATGTGAATCTTTGTGTTTTGACATAGGACCCAAGGTTCTATCCTGTATGCATTGGATGGAAATTCTAACATTGGCAGAATCTCTCTTTCAGGCTCACAAGGATGCAGTAAAGAATGAATGGCAGCAGTTTCTGAATCTCTGCATTTGCCAGGAGTCACACCTGAAGAATGTGGAGGATTACAGAAAGGTAACCAACTAATGGGAGGCAGTGTGGATGCCTTGGGCTCCACCTTTACATTGGATACGTGGACGTAGCATCTAGTATCCAGAAAAGCAGAACATTTACTATAATGTGAGACCTTAAGACAAAGCAGCAGAATTAGGCCATCCAGCTCATCGAGTCTACTCCACCATTCAATCGTGGCTGGTCTATTTTTCCCTCCCAACCCCATTCCCCAGCCTTCCTGTGCCCAAAACATCAAAAGCTAGCATACACTGGGACCTAGGAAACATTTCTTCCATGTGGGATTGTGTTGTGCACCTCTTTCTATGGTCTTTCAGGAGCCTGCTTAGATCAATTTGTTGGCAGCACTGTTGCAAATGGCACTTCCCAGCAGTGGAGGTGGTGATTTGGAACTAATATTTCTGTTACCCCCTTCCCCTCCCCCCCCCCCCCCCCCAACAGAAGAACTGTTCCCCTCCTCTCTTTTCCCTTCCCTTATCTCACCCCTAAAATGTATGTCTTGGTAGGTGATCATTTTACTCCGCACATTCGGCCTTCCAGAAAATAATGCAATTGTTACATCCTATATAGAGTAAAAGCATGGTCTTTCTTCTCCCTGACTTGCATTACAAACTTGCTCTGATTAATGGGCTACGTGGTTTCATTAAGTACTTCTCATTTTGTTTGGAGACGGTTTGGTTTCTAGCTAAGAAGATGACTCACAAATTCCAACCATTTAGGAATTTGAATTACAGGGAGTAATCCAACATCAAATTACCTTGCAGCACAAGGCGGGTGATGGGGGACAGAGCACAGTACCTTATTGTGAATCCCTCTTCAGGGTGTGCTATTTCCAAGTATCATCTCACACTAGCTTGCAATGTTTAAAGGTTGCCCATTGTATCCATCATCCACCACCCCGTGAGTCCAGCATTGGCTGCCAATTGGAAACAGCCCAATTTGAAATATTAAACTATAGTCAGGAGAGGTTCCAGATGATTGGAAAATCACAAATATTACCCCAGTTAGGCTGGTTAGCCTGACTTCAGTGGTTGGTAAGATTTTAGAGTCCATTATAAAGGATGAGGTTTCTGAGTATTTTGAAGTTCACGATAAAATAGGCCGAAGTCAGCATGATTTTGTGAAGGAGAGATCTTGCCTGACAAACCTGTTGCAGTGCATCAATCTGAAGAAGGGTCTCGACCCGAAACGTCACCCGTTCCTTCTCTCCCGAGATGCTGCCCGACCTGCTGAGTTACTCCAGCATTTTGTGAATAAATAAACCTGTTGCAGTTCTTTGAGGAAGTAAATAGCAGGCTAGACAAAGGAGAGTCAGTGGATGTTGTTTACCTAGATTTTCAAAAAGCATTTCAGAAGATACCGCATGTGAGGCTGTTAAAGAAGATGAGAGCGTATGGTATCAGAGGGAAGATACTGGCACGGATAACAACTTTGCAGATGGCAGAAGGCAAAGAGTGGCAATAAAGGGGGCTTTTTCTGGTTGGCTGCCAGTGACTAGTGGTGTTCTGCAAGGGTCGGTGCAGGGGCTGCTGCTCTCCACGTTGTATATCAATGATTTGGACGAGGGAATTGAAGGCTTTGTGGGCAAGTTTGCAGACAATATGAAGATAGGTAGAGGAGGACACAAAATGCTGGAGTAACTCAGCGGGACAAGCAGCATCTCTGGAGAGAAATAGGTGACATTTCAGGTCTGAAGAAGGGTCTGGACCTGCACTGGGCCTGCACTCGCTGGAGTTTAGAAGGATGAGGGAGACCTCATTGAAACTTACCAAATAGTGAAAGGCCTGGATAGAGTGGATGTGGAGAGGGTGTTTCTATTAGTGGGAGAGTATAGGACCAAAACTCATGCTTCAGAATAAAAG
Organism: Rhinoraja longicauda; assembly: GCF_053455715.1. Classification (NCBI taxonomy): domain Eukaryota; kingdom Metazoa; phylum Chordata; class Chondrichthyes; order Rajiformes; family Arhynchobatidae; genus Rhinoraja; species Rhinoraja longicauda. Next base: position 62,794,153 of record NC_135958.1, read on the forward strand.
GACGTACCTTTAGGAAGGAGATGATGTTGGATTTTTTTCAGTTAAAGGGTGGTGAATCTGTAGAATTAATTGCCTCGGAACATTGTGGAGGCTGTTAATAGATATTTTTAAGGCAGAGATTGACAGATTCCTGAATAGTAGGGATGTGAGGGGTTATGGGGAGACAGCAGGAGAATGAGAATGAGAGGGAAAGATAGATCAGCCATGATTGAATGGCGGAGTAGACTAGTTGGACCAAATGGCCTAATTCTGCTCCTAGAACGAATGTACTTATGAACTTATTTCATCCATTCATAGCTATGATCTTCGCCTTATCTATATCTTAAATCCTCTCCAGCTCTCAGCCCTCCCAGATAACAGTTCTTTTATGTTTGTCCCACCACTGTTAACCATATTTTTAATTCCTAAAACTCTCCAAACCTCTCTGCTCCTCTACCTATCTTTCTTCACCAAATGTTTTCCCTTTCGCTGGGGTTTTGTTTACCTGCCCTGAGATTATCTTGAGTGCCTCGGTATCAAAATGTGTTTGGTAATGCTCATTTGCCACAGGCTTGTGGTATGCTGCCCTTCATCAGTCAGGTTATAAGAGTTAGGAAGTCATATTGCAACTGAACTTTGGTTTGGCCGCATTTGGAGTATTCCGTGCAGTTCTGGTAACCAATTGCAGGAAGGCTGTGGAGGCCTTTGAGAAGATGCAGAAGAGGTTTACCAGAATGCTGGCTGAATTAGAGGGTGTTATAAGGAGAGGTTGCACAAACTTGGATTGTTTGAGGTAAAGAGGGGGCCTAATAGAAGTATTTAAAATTATGAGAGGCATAGATGGTGACAGACCTTATTCCCAGCACAGAAATGTCAAAGACTAAAGGGCACAGCTTTACCACGAGAGGGGAAAAGTTTAAAGGAGATTTTTTTTTAAATGGAGAGTGGTGGATGCAGATTGAAGGTAGATGTGATAGAAGCATTTAAGAGGTGTTGAGATTGGCACACGAGTGGAATGGAGGGATTTGGATCACATGCAGATGGAGGTGATTAGTTTAACTTGCTATCATGTTTGGCACAGACATTGTGGGCGGAAGGGCCTGTTCGTGTGCTGCATTGTTCTCTGTTCTGCACACATGAGCATGGCACTGTGTCAATGCCAGTTATTGTTTTGTTTATTCAACTTGCGGATCTCATTCTTTCCTCGTGGCTTCACACTCTCTTAACCTTGTTTATCTTTTCTTTTCCACCCCAGTTTCACTTTGATGCAGACACTCTTGGTCAGTCCATCAAAAAGCACAATACGGAGCTGGACAATAAGTTCTCCAAGTACAAGGACAATCCTCGTGTCGTGTCCGATCTGCTTCAACAGTTTGGGGTGAGTGCTGCTGGGCTGGGCTCTAATTAATCGACCTTTCTTCCCTTCAATCCCACAGGGCTGGAATTAGTATTCCATATCGTTGAAATTCCTGATGAGCCAAATGTTATGAAGACTAAATTTTAGTGTTTCTAGGTCTCCACCATCATACTGGAGTTTTCATGAACTAACCATCTGGTGCACAAATGCCCGCAACCTAGAAGAAAATTCACAGCCCGTGGTTTATACAATGTGGTTTATTCATTATGTAACAAGGAGGGTTGATGAGGGCAGTGCACTTGATAGTCTGAATTTTGACAATGTTTTTGTTCAGGTGTCACATAACAGAAAACTAAGAAGCAGACGGGTCCAAGGGAGAGTGGAAAATTGCATTTGTAATTGGACTGTGAAAGGAGGAAGAGTGTAATGACTGATGGCTGTTTTGAAATGGGCAACTCTTACATTGTTCTTTACTCAGTCTGTTGCTACTTGCAGTATTTTTAATTTAGTTTATTTTAGAGATACAGCGGCCCTTTGGCCCATCGAGTCCGTGCTAACCAGCAATCTCCACACACTAACACTATCCTACACACACTGGGGACATTTTTCCATTTTTACCGAGCCAATTAGCCTACAAACCTGTGTACGTCTTTGGAGTGTGGTACACCCATGCAGGTCACGGGGTGAATGTACAAACTCCATACAGACTCCATTCATGATTTAGAAATATGCTGGCAGGCAGGTTCATTAGTGCTATACGATGGGTTTAAACGAAACTGGTAAGGAGATGGGATCTTATACAGGACAGAGGCAAATGAGAGGGTAGAAGTTGGTATGGAGGGCGATTTGAAAAAATAAAGAGGACAGGATAGGCGGGAGAAAGGCAGGGAGCAAGGAAAGAATGTTGGTTTAAATTGCACATTTTAATGCGAGAGGACTGACGGGTAAGGCAGATGAACTCGGGGCATGAGTAGATACCTGCGACTGGGACATTGTAGCCATTACAGAAACATGGTTTTGAGAGAGGGGCAAGACTGGCAGCTCAATGTTCCAAGGTACAGGTGCTTCAGGAGAAACAGAGGAGATGGTAAAAGAGGAGGGGGTGTTGCGATATTGGTTAAGAGTCACGGCAGTGGTCAGAGGTGACCTTAAGGATGATTCGTCCAGTGATGCTATATGGGTGGAGCTGAGGAACACATTGGTGGGGCTGTACCCCAGGGATGATCACCTTGTTGGGGCTGTACTCCAGGCCCCCAAATAGTCAATGGGAATTAGGAGAACACATGTGCTTGGAGATTGTAGGCAGCTGTAGGTCTCATAAGGTAGTCATGGTAGGGGATTTTAACTTTCCCAATATTTACCAGAAATATCATAGTGCAAAATGTTTAGATGGGCTGGAGTTTGCTAAATGTGTTCCGCAGAGATTCCTCCAGCAATAGGTAGAGGTCCCCACACTGGAGAGGGCAATGCTTGGAAACTGGGGGGTGCAAGTGGATGAAGTGTTCGTGGATGAGCCTTTTGGGACCAGCGACCACTATTCTCTTAGGTTTAAGATAGTTATGGAGAGGGACAGAGTGGGCCCATGAGTTATAATGTTAAAGTGGGGCAAGGCCAACTTGGAGACAGAATGAGACAGGATCATGCTCAAGTTGATGGGAGTAGGTTATATGAAGTAAAAGGAACGTCAGGAAAGTACGGTGTTTTTAAAAGTGTGCTGACAGGAGTTCAGGTACATGCACGTCCCTGTTAGAGTGAGGAGCAAGGCAGGCAAACAAAAGGAAGCTTGGATGACGAGGGAAATTAAGGCTTTGGTCAAGAGAAAGAAGGAAGCATGGGACAGGTATAGGCAGCTGGGATCAAGTGTATCCTTGAAGGAGTTTCGGAAACTGAGGTGTAAGCTAAAAACGGAAACAGAAGGGCAAAAAGGGGCCAGGAGTTAGCTCTGGCAGATAACATTAAGAATAATCCCGTGATTTTATAAGAACATAAAGGGTGTAACCAGAGAGCGAGTGAACAGAATTTCCAGTAAAACACAAAGATTTACCAGTTTTGGCAAGTTTTTGGCAATTTCTTCATACATTTAAAATCTGGAAGTTATTTAATATTGACAATCACTGGGGTAGCTGGGGTAGACAATCATTGTTGGGTTCATTACTATGACTCTTTGGATATCCCACGCCCTGATTCTTATGGAAATGCAAGTGGATGAAAAAGTCACTTTCAAAGATTCTCCTAGATTGACAAACTGAGTGGTATAATATTGCTGTGGATGCTGGTAAATACATTAAGTTAGCAATCTAATTATAAACTGAATCAAAACTTGGAGTGTATTCATTTGCAGTTCTTTCATCAATCCCCCTCTCTCTAGTCTCCTATTTGTGCAGATATCAAAATTCACCAGTCCACTATGACTGATTTCCAATATCGCATTGTTTAGTTTGATTGTTTTCTCATATTTTGCTTGACTGGATTTTCATATCTAACTCCAGTTTGACTGGATTCCCACTCCTGCTTGCCTGGATTCCCATATCCCACGCCTGTTTAAACTTTTTTCCGATATCACACTCCTGCTTGCCCAAATTCCTGTATCCCAATCCTGCTTGACCAGATTCCCATATCCCAGTCCTGCTTGATTTTATTCCCAGTACCTGTTGTCTGTTTTGACTGAAATACTGATTCTCAGTCTCTTTTATGACTGGATTCCCAGATCCCTCTTTTCTGCTCTACATGATTCTAACTTGCATTTCTTCATCTCTCTCAGGAAGATGAGAAAAACATTATCCAAATGGACAAAGAGATAAACGATCTGAAGAGGCGGAGCCAGCAGGTCATGCCACTGAAAGCTCGGCGCACTCCCGTTTCCAAACCCCTCCCAATGGCTGCCTTGTGTGACTGGGACGATGGAGAGGTGAGAAAGAGAAAGACAGCAGATTAACTGACCATCCGGCATATTTTTGGGGTGAAACTGGAGCATGAGAGAGTGACCCAGTCGGTCACAGGGAGAATGTGCAATCTCTACAGAAACAGCGGCAGAAGTCAGGATTGAACGTCGGTGAACTGGATGCTGTGAGGCAGTTACGCTACTTGCTGCACCACTATGAATCGCAATGAACTTGAAGTGCTGAGTGACTACCACAAGTTTTTTAGAGTGAGGACGACCAGCGGTGCCAGCAAGGAGCAAGGCTGACCGATATCATGACCATGGTATCAGGAAGTGTTCAGGTTGATTGAGTAAAATACCTTTTGTCTTTTACAGAATGAAGTCGGCCGCGGCGAGAAGGTAACACTCCAGAACAATGATGACCCCGAGAACTGGATTGTGAAGAACAGTGCGAAAGAGACCAAACGTGTCCCTTCAGTCTGCTTCAACATCCCTCCACCTGACCCAGAGGCCATTGATCGAGCAAACAGGTCAGCTGTTTTAACTATCCCTTTTAACTATCCCTTTTGCATAAAACCAAGACGCAAGCCTGGATGGTGATTGTTTGCAAGCTCTTTGATTGGGGCAATCCAGATGTGAAAACTCAAGGTACTCCTTGGAAAGTTGGACAGACTCTCTACCACTTCTGAACCAACCAACAGCCTCACTTGATTGAATCTTTAACAGAGGTTGTTCATTTGAAATACATGGATTTCAGCAAGATATTTGACAAGGTCTGACATGGTAGAATGATAACGAGGTAAAATACCTCAGTTCTGTGGTTTCTCTTGGTGAGATTGTTAAATAGTGTCAAAATGAGCCTGGATTCCAGGAAGTTTTCAGTGCATTGGAAATGTCCTTGTCCATTGGCATGAGGTGAAAAAAAGCCCCATTCCAGTCTGTGTTCAGGGCTTCCCCCAAGTTTTGGAACTGATCAATGGAACCCCCAAGCAAATTCTCAGCGAGTACTTTCCTTTTAATACAATCAACCATAGGCCAAGTCAATGTACGCAGGGCTTGGTGAACCGCAGCGTCATTCTACATACTAGCAAGGACTTTTGATTTACCTGTTGGGTAAAACAAGCTCCCTGTACACAGCCCAATTGCTGTTGCAAGGCAAGTAAGATTGTTAAAGTCATCGAGTCATACAGTGTGGAAACAGGCCCTTCGGTCAAACTTGCCCACACTGACCAACATGTCCCATCTACACTGCTTGCGTTTGTCCTACATTCCTCTAAACCTGTCCAATCCATGAACCTGTTTAAATGTTTCTTAAATGTTGCCAGAGTACCAGCCTCAACTACCTCCTTCAGCAGCTCGTTCCATACACCTACCATCCTTTGTGCGAAAAAGTTACCCCTCAGTTTCCTATTAAATCTTTCGAGCCTCACCTTAAACCAATGTCTTCTGGTTCTCGGTTCCCCTACTCTGGGCAAGAGAATCAGTGTGTCTACCTCTCATGATTTTGTACACCTTTATATGATTACCCCTCATCCTCCTACGCTCAAAGGAATAGAGACCGAGCCTGCTCAACCTCTCTCTATAGCTCAGGCTCTCAAGTCCTGGCAACATCTAGGAGTGCAGGTGCATGGTTCTTTGAAGGCGGAGTCACAGGTTGATCGGGTGGTCAAAAAGGCATTTGGCACATTGGCCTTTCTTCAGCCAGAGTATTCCTGAAACCTTCCACCATCATGCTTTCCTTCCTCCCTTGAAGCCAATGTTCTATCCATTCAGCGATCTCTCCTTGGATCCCATGGGATCTAACCTTCCAGAGCAGGCTACCATGCAGAACCTTGTCGAATGCACTGTCTAACTATAATCGCCTCTCACTATGGCTCTGCCATAGTCGTACCAATCTGCCATTGGTTAGGTAAATCTTCCTCTACACCATCTTACCACTGCCAGGACAAGTACATTGTGGTCGGGACACACAATAATCTCTCTTTGCTTTGCCCTACCAAACACTCTCATGGCAGGTCCAACGCTAATTGGAAATTGAAGAAAAATTCCTTTCAGTGCACACAGCCCATCAAAATCTCAACAGTCATACAATTCCAATGAACAGTTTAGTAAGAGTTTGCTGTTTGTTCCTAGATTGGCAAAGGACTTGGATGATTTGAAAAGGAAGCGAAAGGACTCTGAGAATAAGTTGAAAAACCGTTACAATGAATTGAAGCAAATGAAACCCACAAACCAGGACTTCCAAACCAGGGAGGTCAGCTTATTGAACCAATCAGCAGCACCAGGTGAGGGAGGATATTAATGGAGTACTATGTCTTTTGGTCATTATTTTCTGTCAATGGACTCCCTCCAAGTGACAGACACAAGCACTGGTCAACAGATGGTGTTGTGGTGCTCAATGCTTTTTTGCTGAACCTGTATGTTTACCTTAACCATGGACCTGAGCCCTTTTTCCAACACAACCATCATCTCAGCTACCTATCTCTCCTGCATTGCTTGACCGCTTACTTGTTTGTTTGCTTGGATCAGGGAAGGACGATCCCCATAGCAAAGAACTCCTGTCCAAGCTCAACAAGATTACTGACAACCTAGCAGAGACTGAGAAGGAGGTGATGACTCAACTTCACATGCCAATCAACCAAAGTGCTCCCACTCAGGACATTGCCAACCGTCTCAAGGACCACCAGGTAGGACTGGACAAACACGGGTTCCTGAAGCGAAAAGAGAATATGTTGGAACTACCAACAGGTCAGGCAACATCTGTGGAGATGGAAACTAGAATTGTGTGTCAGGTCAATGACTTTTCATCAGAATAGAAAAAAGTTAGAAACCAGGCCTGTCTTGCAGAGAAGATGGAGGGGTGGAGAGAACAAGGGCGGAGAGGGTGCCACAATGATGCAGCGGTAGAGTTGCTGCCTTACAGCGCTTGCAGTGCCTGAGACCCGGATTCGATCCCAACAATGGGTGCTGTCTGTACAAATTTTGTATGTTCTCCCTGTAACCGCATGGGTTTTCTCCGAGATCTTCAGTTTCTTCCCACAGTTGTACACGTCTGTAGGTTAACTGGCTTGGTATAAGTGTAAATTGGCCCTCGTGTGTGTAGGATAGTGTTAATGTGTGGGGATCGCTGGTCGGTGTGGACTTGGTGGGCCAAAGGGCCTGTTTCCGCGCTGTAACACTAAACTAAATTAAAGGAATATTGGTATCAGGCAGAGACCAAGTGAAACTGCATGATGTAATTGGTGGTGGTGCCAGCGGAGCAATCATTTTAACTGCAGCGGATCCGTCTAAAGGAGATGTAAAGAGAATAAAATGAATTGATCGGATAGAAGGCAGTTACATCCCAAAAGGTAAAGAAGTGAAAGTAACCTTAGGGGATAGTGGGAAAAATTTCAAATGCAGTGATTTTACATCTGCCGTCCTACACAAACTCTATACAGGAGATTGAACTAGTTTATAAAGATCCACAATTGCAGGCTGACAGTTCACAGTGGGCATCAACTTAAGGGATTTGCTTTGGAAATTGATATGGCAATCTCCATTGATACTTGCACAGCGATACTTTTCATGTAAGAATACATCTCCACTTATAACATGGAATCAATTGGAAAATAAGTTTCATGTTACAGAAAATATGGAGATTTTCTCGGAAAGCAATCATTATGTGAAGATAGACACAAAAAGCTGGAGTAACTCAGCGGGACAGGAGCATTTCTGGAGAGGAAAGGGTAACATTTTGTGTCGAGACCCCTCTTCAGACTGCTAAGAGATGAGGGAAATGAGTGAGAAAGATGGTGATGTGGAGAAATAAAGAACAATGAAACATAGAAACATAGAATGAATGAAAGATATGCAAAAAAGTAATGATGATAAAGTAAACAGGCCATTGTTAGCTGTTTGTAAAGTGAAAATGAGAAGCTAGTGTGACTTGGGTGGGGGAGGGATAGAGAGAGAGGGAATGCCGGGGCTACCTGAAGTGAGAGAAATCAATATTCATACCACTGGGCTGTAAGCTGCCCAGGCAAAATATGAGATGCTGTTCCTCCAATTTGCGTTTAGCCTCATTCTGACAATGGAGGAGACTGAGGACAGAAAGGTCTATGTAGGAATGGGAAGGAGAATTAAAGTGTCCAGCAACCGGGAGATCAGGTAGGTTCAGGCGGGCTGAGCGAAGGTGTTCCACGAAACGATCGCCCAGTCTGCGTTTGGTCTTGTCGATGTATAAGAGTCCACATCTTGAACAACGGATACAGTAGATGAGGATGGAGGAGATGCAAGTGAACCTCTGCCTAACTTGAAAGGACTGTTGGGGTCCCTGGACAGAGTTGAGGGAGGAGGTACAGCGACAGGTATTGCATCTTCTGCGGTTGCTGGGGAAGGGACCTGGGGAGGGGGTGGTTTGGGTGGGAAGGGATGGAGATGCGGAAGGAACGTTCTCTGTGGAAGGCGGAACGGAGTGGAGATGGGAAAGTGTGGCTAGTGATGGGATCCCGTTGGAGGTGGCGGAAATTTTGGAGGATTCTGTGTTGTACGCGACGGCTGATTGGATGGAAGGTAAAGACCTTCTGTGGTGTCCGGGTCTTGCTTTAGTATGCTGTGGGTTTTTTTTCAACAGAAGGGCTTGGGGGATAATGTTCACTCTGAGTGAGGCATATTTGTATTGAATGGAAAATGAAGGATTAGTTCCTTTGGTGGATTACATGTGAGGATTCACTGAAACGTGCCACACAGTCTACTTACCCGGCTGACTCCATTTGCAGAGTATAGATAACCGCTTGCAGAAGATTGGAGCAGAGAAGGATTCCGTCAAGAAAGAGTGTGATCTGTTCCTTCTGAATAAGCCCAAGGGGCCTTCTGCATCACAGCTTCCAAACAAGCTCAACAATGTGATGAATAAATACAAACAGGTCACCTCTCTGGCCAACCAATACCAGAACAAGTGAGTAGACGACACCCACCTTCATTGTCTCTCTTGCTCTTTTCCTTCGAGTTCTCCAACTTTTCTGATTCCTAATGCCGCCTGCCTCAACTCAGAACTGGAGCAAATCGATCAACTGTCGAGTTGCTGTCCTCGTTGTCCCCATGTCAATGGAGGTTAAAGAGTGGTTCCTCACAAGGGCTTTGATGGAATTAGATAACGAAAATCTATTCACAGTGACAGGAGGTTGGATGATCAGAACAACAGATTTATGATAATTGGCAACAAAAAAAATGAGTGGAAATGGAAATTATGTTTTAGACCTGAGGTGTTGTGATCAGAGTATATTCTACTGCCTGGAAGGGTGTTGGAAACAGATTCAATGGTAACTTTCAAAATGAAATTAGGTAAATGTTTGAGGAGGAGACACTTGCAGTGCTGGGGAAAGGGGAGGGTTCAGGACATACTGATCATTAATAGGATGAATAGCTAGATTAAGTAGGAGAGGCTGATACAATAAAAGACACAGACAGCAACAAGGATTGGATCGGTTCGGAGGGGTGTCAGTTTTAATCTAGTTTATTATTGTCACGTGTACCGAAGCACAGTGAAAAGCTTTTGTTGCGTGCCTGTATATGGGCCAGGCACAGGCAAGTGGGACCAAGTCGCCTAGGCAAATTGGTTGGCAGGGATGAGTTGACCGCATGGGCCTGTTTCTCTGCTGGATAGCTCAATGATTTTGTGAATGCACCGTAGGACTGTGTATTAAACCATTCTCTGTAACCTGGGATCCATAACCTATAATCAGTTTAATAGCGTTTCATTTGGTTCATCTCCTGGTTAGAGCCCACGTGTTACTATTTATTATTCTTAAAATTAATGGATTAATGTGCAGGTCACAGACCGTAAGAAGTCATTCTTGCTGTCTCTCCACAAGATCTTAATTATACATTTTGGTGAATTGTTTTATTCTTATATCTTGATCAGAGCAAAGTCTCAGTTAGAGTTGGAAAACAGCATCAAGAAAACGAATGATGCCATTAAGAGAATTGAATCCAATCTCGCAGAGGAGTCTGCAGTTCCTTCGAGCGCAAATGCCATGCAGCAGAGGAAGACTGAGCTACAGGTAATGACCTCGGAGATTAAGTAAAGCTTGGCACAATGTACAGAGTGAAAGCTGCCTTTTACTACATCTTCCCAACATCAACCTTGCCTTTCTCGAGGTTTGACCCCAAAATGCAGAAGCACAATATCAGTATTCCTCGATATCCAATTCATATTTCGTAGATTTGAGCCCTTTAAAGCAAACATTAATGAAACAAGAATAAAGGCACCATGGAATAAAAAGTAATAATGCAAATATGTGTGAATTTTTAGATAATTTCTCTTGAGAAAACCGTTCACCCATCATTGCTCCTCCCTTATTCAGAGATTGAGACGAGAGCTAAACAACGATGAAGATAAGTTGCAGAAAGTGAACCAGGACCTGAAAAAGGCAGAGGATAGCTGCAAACCTTTGGAGCTTGACTTCCAGGAATACTGTCCTGACATCAAGAAACAACGGACCGAGGTGCAGAAGCTAAACGGCCGCTTTAAGAATGCCAGTGATCAACTGAACATGAGGTAGAACATGCACTTTTGTAAAAGTTAATGAACACTATAGGGTCAACCCCAGAGCGACATAATGGCTCAACTGTAGAGTTGCTACATCACAGCGCTAATGACCTGGGCTTGATCCTGACTACGGGTGCTGTCTGTGCGGAGTTTGTACGTTCTCCCTGTGACCCCTTGGGTTTTCTCTGGGTGCTCCATTTTCCCCCACACTCCAAAGACGTACATGTTTGTAGGTTCATTGGCTTGGTATAAATATAAATTGTCCCTGGGGTGTGTGTTGGATAGTGTTAATGTGTGGGGATCGCTGGTCGGTGCGGACTCGGTGAGCCGAAGGGCCTGTTTCCGCACTGTATCTCTAAAACTAAAAATGTTTGATCTAACTGGTCCAAAAGGTGGTCAGGTTTCTGAACTCTGCGCTATGGCAAAATTACTCCCATCATGTTGCTTCAAGGAGAGTCTCTGGATTTTGACCAAGCAGTGGTGAAGGAACAGTGATGTGCTCCAAGACAGGATGCTGAGTGACTTGTAGGGGTGTTTGAATGCAATACTGTTCGGTATATCCACTGTCTTTCCCTTCAGATGAATGAGGCTGAGGGCCTGGGAGATCATGTCTATGAGTCTTTAATGAATCAACCACCTGTACTTTATACAAATGAAGATGACTACCATACTAGTGTCTCGCATGGACATGAGGGATTACTGAATGTACACTAAGACAGGCAAAATGAATTCTTACTTGATAAACACACCTATTATGAAGGCACAAGAGAATGTAGATGCTGGAATCTGGAGCAAAAACCTGAGAGCAGCCAGGGGGAATTCAAAAGTAACATGAGCAAATTTGCAAAAAAGTAACATTAGCAAATTTGCAAAAAGTAACATTAGCAGATTTGCAGATGACACAAAGCTGGGTGGCAGTGTGAACTGTGAGGAAGATGCTATGAGGTTGCAGGGTGACTTGGACAGGTTGTGTGAGTGGGCGGATGCATGGCAGATGCAGTTTAATGCAGATAAGTGTGAGGTTATCCAATTTGGTGGTAAGAATAGGATGACAGATTATTATCTGAATGGCGTCAAGTTAGGAAAAGGGGACGTACAACAAGATCTGGGTGTCCTAGTGCATCAGTCACTGAAAGGAAGCATGCAGGTCCAGCAGGCAGTGAAGAAAGCCAATGGAATGTTGGTCTTCATAACAAGAGGAGTTGAGTATAGGAGCAAAGAGGTCCTTCTGCAGTTGTACAGGGCCCTAGTGAGACTGCACCTGGAGTACTGTGTGCAGTTTTTATCTCCAAATTTGAGGAAGGATATTCTTGCTATTGAGGGCGTGCAGCGTAGATTTACCAGGTTAATTCCAGAGTGGTGGGACTGTCGTGTGTTGAAAGACTGGAGCGACTAGGCTTTTATACACTGGAATTCAGAAGGATGTGAGGGGATCTTATTGAAACATATAAGATTATTAAGGGGTTGGACATGTTAGAGGCAGGAAACATGTTCTCAATGTTGAGGGAGTCCAGAACCAGGGGCCACAGTTTAAGAATAAGGAAGGACCTGTTTCCATGCTGTTTAACTTTATGACTCTAGGATTAAGGTAGATAGGAGAAGAGAGAAAGAGACAGATGGGGTGCAGATTAAAATGGGTTGTAGAATATCCAGGCAGAATATGAGGTGCTGCTCCTACAGTTTGCATTTGACCTCACCCTGGTAGTTGGAGGTGGCTGAGGACAGGCAGGTCGGTGTAGGAATAGGGAGGGGAATTAAAATGGTTGACAACTTGGTCTCATGGATGTAAAGGAGGCCACATTGAGAGTACCAAATGCAGTAGACGGGGTTGGAGGAGGTGGATTTGAATCTCTGGAAGGACTGATTCAGTCCCTGGATGGAGTTGAGGAAGAAGGTGTTGGGACTGGTGTTTCAGAAGCAAGTGCCTGAGGATGGGAAGGTATATTCTTTCTTTCCTTGCATATTCTTTAACCAGGATGTTCCTATCCTTTCCTTCTGTAGTTCTTACCTATGCTTTTGTAAAACCTCTCCAGCAATCTGAACAATTGATGTAAGGCCTTAAAAATCCAAGTTTTTGAATGTAAGAAAACTCAACAAACATCTAACTGGTTAGCCATGATCTTATAAAATGATATCCTGGGGCCATGAGAATTATCAGGTGATGTTTTTGATTGGTATCACAACAAAAGAGAACCTCTGGTGGTTCAAGCCTCCACATTACACTAGTTGATCCACTGCAGAACTTCACCTTGTGCTTTGCAATCTTTCCAGAGAGGAAATGCTTCAGAATGCTGACACAGCCCAGCAGCGTTACAAAACATCCCTGCAGGGACTGAACACCTGGATGGACAATCTTCCTGACAATGAAGTTCAACCCACTGCCAGCCTCAATGAAGTCCAAACCAAGCTCGAAGCTCAGAAGGTACGTATTTTCTAAACACAAGAAAGTAGTTGTTCAAACCTTAATTTCTATTCATGCTTTGTAATAATTGAGTGTATAGGGTGTTTGTATACCTTTAAAAACAATGGGCATTTTGTGAAATAAAGCCTGACACATTGTCATGTCAGCAACTGTTGTTGGTTGGGTGTTGTTCACTAGATTCACCAGATTCTGTTATAGAGCAGAGGGATTTAGGAGTGTATGTACATTGTTCCTTGAAAGAGACACCCCAGGTGGACAGGATGGTCAAGAAGCTTTCAGCACCTCATCTTTCATTATTAGTCTTCAGTCAGTATTGAGTATAAATGTTGGGAGATCATGTTAGAGTTGTACAAGACATTGGTGAGGCTACATTTGAAGTATTCTGTTCAGTTTGGTCAGCCTGTTATAGGAAAGATGTTGAAACAGTAGAAACAACTGCAGATGCTGGTTTACACCAAAAATAGTCACAAATTCTGGAGTAACTCAGCGGGTCAGGCAGCATCTCCGGAGAAAAAAGATAGGTGACGTATTGGGTCAGGACCCTTCTTCAGAATGAAAGTATGGGATGGAGACAATGGTGAGATGCTGGAGGTGAGAAAAGTATAGGACCATTCGGGGCCGGCCACAATAACCTCAGGCAGGGTGGAGCCCTGAGAGGCCCATTGTTGTCTAGGGAAAGTGAGAGCTCAAGAGGGATACAAATGTGTTGAACTGTAGAAATGGTTAAATGACTAGGGAGGAGGAAGGATGGAGGGAGGGGAGGGGAGTATTAGTAGCAGTTACTTAAAATGAAAGAATTCTACGTTTGTTCTCCTGGGTTGTAAGCTACCCAAGCGAAATATGAGGTGCTGTGCCTCCAATTTGTGTGTGGCGTAAATGGAGAGGAGCCAGGACAGAATGTTCAGTATGGGAATGGGAAGGGGAGTTGAAACGGATGGCAACCGGGAAATCCAATAAGCATTGGCAGACGGAGCACAAGTGTTCAGCGAAACAGTCACCGAGTCTATGTTTGACCCCACCGATGTACAGGAGCCCACATCGGGAACACCGGCTGCAGTAAATGAGGTTAGAGGAGGGGTACATGTGAACCTCTATCTCACCTGGAAGGACTGCCAGAGTCCTTGGATGGAGTCAAGGGAGGAGGTATAAGGACAGGTGTTGCAGGGGAAAGTACCTGGGGAGACAGTGGTTTGGGTGGGAATGGATGAGTGAACCAAGGAATTGCAGAGGAAGCAGTCTGTGCGGAAGTCGGAAAGGGGTCGAGGTGGAAAAAAATGTCATCTATCCTCTTTCTCTCGAGATGCTGCCGGACCCGCTGAGTTACTCCAGCACTTTGTGTCTCTCATATCATATCATATCATATCATATATATACAGCCGGAAACAGGCCTTTTCGGCCCTCCAAGTCCGTGCCACCCAGTGACCCCCGTACATTAACACTATCCTACACCCACTAGGGACAATTTTTACATTTTACCCAGTCAATTAACCTACATACCTGTACGTCTTTGGAGTGTGGGAGGAAACCGAAGATCTCGGAGAAAACCCACGCAGGTCACGGGGAGAACGTACAAACTCCTTACAGTGCAGCACCCGTAGTCAGGATCGAACCTGAGTCTCCGGCGCTGCATTCGCTGTAAAGCAGCAACTCTACCGCTGCGCTACCGTGCCGCCCTCTCATAGGAAAGATATTGTTAAGCTGGAAAGGGTGCAGAGAAGGTCTGAGGACTCCAGGGCCTGATCTACAGAGAGAAGTTGAGCAGGCTAGGACTTTATTCCTTGGAGCACAGGAGGACGAGGGATGATCTCATAGAGGTGTATAATATCATGAGAGGATGAGATAGGGTAAATGCAGTCTTTTACCCAGAGTAGGGGAATCAAGAACCAGAGGACAGGTTTAAGGTGAGGGGGGGAAAAGATTTAATAGGAACTGATGGGCAACTTTCTCACACAAAGTATGGTAGATATATGGAATGAGGTACCTGAGGAGATAGGTGAGGCAGATACTACCTTTTCAAGTGAAAAAATCGTTTGGACAGGTATATGGCTAGGATAGGTTTAGAAGAATATGGGCCAAACACAAGCAGATGGGACCAGTGCAGGTCAACGTCCGCAAGTTGGGCCGAAGGGCCAGTTTCCACAAGTTTTGACTCTGACACTATGACCCGATGAGAGAAGACATTTCTATGCATTTCGGTTTTAAATTACCGGACCCTTATTTTGTAGCAATGTCCCCTAGATTGTGGCTCTTACACTCGTAAAAGCATTGCAACATTTATGTTGTCAAGCCTCACTAGGATCTTATAAGTGTGAATATAGTCTTCTGCACTCTAAAGAACAAAGAACCAAATTGTCGAGTACCTCTTGATCGGACTACCCTCTCATCTGTGCTAAAACAAAGTGCCAAGCTCACAATATTTGCTAGGCCTGATCATCCACAGTGGGCTACCTACCCCTCATTAAAGCCAACCAGAGCTTGGCATAGTGCAATCTTGGGACCAAGGTGGGTGGAAGCTCCCTGAGATAATTTGAGCTGGCGGTCCCCACCACATACATGGAAATCATAGCATCTCAAGTTTGGTTTAGAGATTCTTCAACTGATACTCTGGAGAGAGTACTGGGGAGGTTTACCAGGATGCTGTCTTGATTTTAAGGAGAGGTTGGACAAATTTGGATTGTTTCCGATGGAGCATCAGAGGCCAAGGGGGCGACCTGATAGAGGTTTATAACATTATGACAGGCATAGATCGGGTTAACAGTCAGAATTTTTTCCCCAGGATAGAACTGTCAAAGACTAAAGGGCATAATTTTAAGGTCAGAAGAAGAAAACTTAAGAGGCAACACAATGGCATACCTGATAGAGCTGCTGCCTTGCAGCACCAGAGATCCAGATTCGATCCTGACGCCAGGTGCAGTCTGTGTGAAGTTTGCACATTCTCCCTGTGACCACGTGGATTTCCTCTGAGTTCTCCGGTCCTCTCACATCCCAAAGACATGTGTGTTTGTGCATTAATTGGCCTCTGTAAATTGCCCCTAGTGTGTAGGAAGTGGGATAACATAGAACTGGTGTAAATGGTGATCAACGATCAGTGTAGTCTCAGTGGGCCATTGGGACTGTTTCCATGCTGTATCTCTAAACTGAACCAAACTAAAAGAGATATGTGGGGTAATTTGTTTACAGAGAGTGCCAATTGTTTGGAACCAGGGGCCACAGTTTAAGAATAAGGGGTAGGCCATTTAGAACGGAGATGAGGAAAAACGTTTTCAGTCAGAGAGTTGTGAATCTGTGGAATTCTCTGCCTCAGAAGGCAGTGGAGGCCAATTCTCTGAATGCATTCAAGAGAGAGCTAGATAGAGCTCTTAAGGATAGCGGAGTCAGGGGGTATGGGGAGAAGGCAGGAACGGGGTACTGATTGGGAATGATCAGCCATGATCACATTGAATGGCGGTGCTGGCTCGAAGGGCCGAATGGCCTACTCTTGCACCAATTGTCTATTGTCTATTGGAACTCGCTGCCAGGGATGGTGGTGGAGGCAGATATGATAGTGGCATGTACGAGGACTGTTCCTGTGCTGTAGGATCCTATGTTCCTCTATGCTCATGTTGGAGACCAACTGGTTTCACCATGTTGATTTCATCTTTGGTTTTAAGAAACTGGTGAGTGATATCAAGAAGAAGGAGCGAGAGAAAGATGAGATCGTCCGTCTCTCCCAAGACCTGCAGTCGACACTGAAGGTAGGTGCTGGCTTCGGGAAACCTCTCCCAGTTCCTCATTACAGGGTATGAATTGTTGCTTCCAAATCCAAAGGATAAAATTACATCAATAACAGACTTAAGAAGGAAAGAGCTTATAATTACTGAAGCTTCTTCTCAGAATGATCAGACGAAAGTGAACACTGGATCAAGGAGATATTTAAATAGGGGAATCCTGCTTTAGAAGCAGCCAGGCATCAAGATCAACTGTTTAGCAAACAAAAACCAGTCATTTTACAATGAAGAAATAATCTTTTTTTTGCATTTAGGGTAAAGAGAGGTGAGCCAGAGGTTTTGTGATATAAGGCATATGCTTTTCGATGGTGTTAATCTTTGCTTCATCTGAAGCTGCACTGCTGCTCTGCTCAAACCTGTATTCTTCCATTCTTTTGCCCCCAACCATCTACTTTGTTTAGTGAATCCTACTGCTTGGTCCACTCCTCATAAGATGGTGTTGGGCTAGAGGGAGTGTTAGCACTCAGGAAACAATGGACTGAGCCAGAATTCATTAAATTAATGATGTTTTTCTCAATTTTTAACAAAGAACTACGAAACTAACAATGACAAGTACCAAGCATCTCTGGACCCCACCTCTGGCGTATCCAACGTGAAGAAGCTCAGAACTTCGACTCTGCAAGAAGACGTTAAGGATCAGGTACATAGTCATGACAGAAACTTCGTTACCAAGAGCATGCCTGGAATGTGCAGCTTGCTTGTACAAGATGGTTTTGGTGACAAACGTGGATACATAAAAGGGATGAGAGAGAGATATGTTGATGTTAGATAAAATCGAACAGGGCAGGGGACAGATGGCGGGATGAAAACCTGGCAAGCACGATTGCTGGTTCCAAGCAGGTGGTCTCAAAGATCTATAAGAAAATAACTGCAGATGCTGGTACAAATCGATTTATTCACAAAATGCTGGAGTAACTCAGCAGGTCAGGCAGCATCTCGGGAGAGAAGGAATGGGTGACGTTTTGGGTCGAGACCCTTCAGACTGAAGAAGGGTCTCGACCCGAAACGTCACCCATTCCTTCTCTCCCAAGGTGCTGCCTGACCTGCTGAGTTACTCCAGCATTTTGTGAATGAAAAGGTCTCAAAGATCTGTTTTTCTGATGTACATTCTATTACCATCACTGTGCAATCTTTCATTGATCAGAAGTGACTCTTTAAATCCTGCCAGCCCTTTTTTTGTGAACTTACTGTATTGCACCTGCCATTTTTAACTGCAACTGCATGAATCCCATTCAGATGAAACGGGTCAGGGGCCATGATGTAATGTCCCGCTGAGTATTTGACTGCGAACCAATGCTTTGTCAGTGCCCTGACGAGAGCACTATCCTATACAATTTGCTGGGAAGCTCTTAGGCTACTTGGGGAGATCAACATCTTCAACACAGATCAATAGTCAACCATAGGATCTTCCAAGTGAGTGCTAATCCACAGAGAAATGTCCAGTGATTGGCACATGAATCATGAGCTCTTTCCAAGCATTCATGACTCATGTTTTTAGACGGTGGATATCTGTGGGATTGATGTCCTCCCAGTAATGCACCATGGGCCTCTCAGTGAAATGTTTTTATAGAACAGTGCCAAGGATGAAGAACACCAATTATACTGAAATACTAGAGAACTTTGAATTACTCTGCTTAAAGCAGTAATAGTTAAGGGAAGATATAATAGATATATTTAAATTCATTAGATGATTTGTGTAAGTTAGTTCCATCAACAGGGTCAGTAGCAGAAGCCACAAGTAACAACAATGAACGGGCAATATTTTATGCCACCCGTTGTTATGACCTGCTTGAACAGCTGATGAAACAGATTCAATAATATTTTAGCCTCATAGACTCATAAAGTCATACAGCATGGAAAAAAGCCCATTGAATCAAACTGCTTGTCCCAAATGTCCATGTGTGGCTCTTATCCCACTAAACCCCTCGTATCCATGGACCTGTCTTTTAAATGTTGTTATAGTACCTGCATCAACTACCTCCTCTGGCAGCTCAGACTATATTACTATCATCCTCTGTGTGAAAAAGTTGCCCCTCGGGCTCTTATTAAATCTTTACTCTCTCACTTGAAAGGGACATATTTTAAAAGGGAACTGCATGTATTTCTGAAAAGGAAGAATTTTCAGGCTTCCAGGAAGGAGGAAAGGAGTGGAACTAATTGAATAATCGTTCAAAGAGTCAGCATGCTTACAAGGGGTTGAATGAACTTTTCCTGTGTCATGTGATTTTAATGCCATTGCCCCCCTCCCCATCTCCTTTGCTTGCACCATGACATAACCTGTGATGAATGAATGCAACTCCCAAATAACAATCCTTGATTCTTTTTCAGGAGAAAGACATGGTCAAACACTTTGCTGAAGTCTCATCGTCAAATGATGAGCTGCTGAACCAGCTAGACTTTGTGAAAAAGGTTAAGGAAAAGGTAATGATGGTGATATCTGCTGATGCTCTCAGCATCTGGGACCTCATATTTACACACCGTTCATGGGCTTGATCCCTTCCTTGATTCTGGTACCATTGTCTGACATTCTGGTACTCAATAGCCCAAGGTCCATCCAGCTGACCAGCAGCAGATCCATAAGTCACCACCTAATGGGTTGTGCAGAATTGCATTCAAAGAACAGTGTCTTTCAGGCTTCCCAATGCACTTTACAATTCAGTGTAGATTTGCATTTGGTATTTAGAGTCAGGAATTATTCAGCACAGAGGCAGCCCCTTTGGCCCAACTTTATTTTATACTTTACTTTAGTGACACAGTGTGGAAAGAAGCCTTCGGCCCACTGTGTCTGCACTGACCAACGATCATCCCACACACTAGCACTATCCTACATGCTAGCGATAATTTACAATATTTACAAAGCCAATTAACCTGCAAACCTGTACATCTTTGGAGTGTGAGAGGAAACCGGAGCACAGAGAAAACCTACGTGATCACAGGGAGAAAGTACAAACACCATACAGGCGACTTTTCCAAGCCAACCAAGATGGCCCATTTAAGCTAGTCCTATTTGCCCGTATTTGGCCCCTATCCAGCCCCTATCCCTCTAAACTGTTCCTATCCGCCTGTCCAAGTGTCTTTTAAATGATGTTATGGTATTTGATCTATGTGCAGCACTATCCTATAAAGAACAATGAGTTGGTCACCAGATTACCATTTTTTATTCAGTAAAGTTTGCTGTCTCAAACATTGAAGTGAACTACCATGTTCCTGTGTAATGTTGTGGATAATATGTGAGAGGACAGGTGGTTCCTTGGTTTCACGTTTTATCTAGAGATTGGTATCTTCCTTAAAGTAGCATTGGAGAGACTACACAGAGTACATCCTTGAGTTTCTGGAGTGGAAATTGACCCCATGACAGTGGTATCCGGTAAACCAGGTCTGTTGTGGCTCCACAGTGGCAATAAGAGGCCATCAAACTCAAATATTATTTTCATACTTCACCATACCTGCTCAAGTTGAGAGGTGTCTGAGCACTAACCTAAGTTATTCTTGTGGGGTGGCTTCCACTAATGACGTTTCGGCTGCATACTCTGGGATCCTATCACTTTCTCTACCAATTGAAGGGAGCCCTTGAACCTCAGAGGGAAAGAAGATGGTATCTTGATGATGTTCATCAGTGGTCTCCTCTTCTGCTTCTGACATTCGAGAGAAAACAATCCAAGTTAGTCTAACCTTATAGCTAATAACTTCTAAACCTAACAGCATTCTGGTAAACCTCTTCTGCACCCGTTCCAAAGCTCCACATCCTTCCTCGTAATGGGGTGCCAGAACTGTAAGCAATACTCCAAATGTGACCAAACCAAAGTCTTATAAAGCTGTATCATGACTTCCTGACTCTTGTACTCAATGCCTCGACCAATGAAGGCAAACAAACTATACATCTTCTTTACCATGTTATCTTGTTGTGTTGTCACTTTCAGGAAAGTATGGACCGCAAGTTCCCTCCATACATTAATGCTGCTAAGGGTCTTTCACTTGCTCAAATTAAGCTTCATCTGCCATTTTGCTCATTTCTGCAGTTGATCTGTATCCAGCTGTATACATTGACAGCCTTCCTAAAAGCCCACAACCCCAGAAATCTTGGTGTCATCTTCAAAATGCAATATCACAAAATACAAAGGTACCAGCTCAGATCCCTTTGGTACTCCACTGGTCACAGACTTTCACCCTGAATAACACCCTTCCACCACAACCATTATGCCCTTTCCTAAGTAAGCCAGTTCTGAATCCATACAGCCTAGTCACTGTGAATCCTGTGCACTTTAATCTTCTGAATCAGTCTACCAAGGGTGACTTTATCAAATATGTTACTAAAATCCATGTAAACAACATCCACCACCGTACCCTCATTGATCACCTTCCTCACCCTATCAACTTAGTAAGACATGACCGGCTGCATACACAGCCAGTTGCTGTCACTAATTAACCCATTCCAAATGTGGATAGATCCTATCCCATAGAATCCTTGCCAATGGCTTCCCAACCACTGATATGAGACTCATCAGCCTATGATTCCCTGGATTCTCTCTACTTACCTTAAACCAAGGAACAACATCGGTTATCCTTCAACCCTCCAAGACCTTGCTAGAAAAGACGCAAGGCTCTTGCAAATTCTGCTTTCACCTGTGATACATCTCATCAGGCCCAGGGGATTTATTCACCATAATGTTCTTCAAGAACCCCAACACCATCTGGTTCTTGATCTCAAACTGTCCTTTACATATTAGCATTCTCCACATTGATCTCACCATCCTCCATGTCCTTCTCCTTGATAATACAGAGATTATCCCTTCAACTGGATTCAAACTCTGCCCTTACAGCTGAGACAGATTCTTTGCACTTGTAAAATGTTAGAAGTCAAAAATTAAATAAGTTCTGACTGGGTTCAAGAAGATTCCTTGAAAGATGCTAATTGCTACCAATCAACCACAATTACTGGATGACCCATGGTGATATGGTTCATCAGACTAGGCTTTGTTGGTGGATGGAAGGGATGATTGGGATAAATAACATGCAGTGCTGTAAACATTGATCTACAACTTATTATTATCTCTCTAAAGCACCTGGAAAGTCCAATAGAAGTGGTTATGCAACAGAATGTACAGTCATCACCTGGACTGTTTGCCACCAAAGGCGACTACCAGCAACAAAACAAGGATGAACAGAAGAAGACAAAATTAGTCGAAGCAACTCTTGAAGAGAATACCAAAATGCTGAAGCTCCTGGAAACATATCGACCTGTGGATATAACGGAAGAGAAAGAGGTGGTTGAATATTACAGAGACCCCAAGGCAGAAGCCAACCTTTCCAACTTGCGCAGTGAGATCCATCAAGTAAGGAAAGAAAGACAGGAAACTCAAAGTAATATAAATGTAACCAAGCAGAAAATAAGTTTGCTGGAAGGTAAGAAGAATGCCAAAGCTGGTCTGCTCACCAAGGAAGTGACGAAAATTGAGAGGAGTCCTGCTTTAGATGCTGAAGGTGACACTCTACGTAGTGAAATCAGCACTCTGAGAAAGGAAAAGCAAAAAATTGTTAATGAGTGGGATCGTCTCACAAGAGAGGTTACCATTGTTGAGCAGAAACCATTCAACATTAAAGAAAAGCTGGTTGTGGTTGAGAAACTCAAGATTGAGAAGGACCCAGCTTTGCTGAATGCTTCCAAAAGTCTAATGAACGAGATTGATGAGGAGGGTCAGAAAAAGCAAGTGCTGATTGAAAAGATACGTATCATTCGGACTCAGATTGAATCTGTGAAGAAACAATCTGGAAAGACTGATCCTAAGATCATGATTAAGGAAATCAAGAAGATAGAAAATGATCCTCGACTTGATAAGGACTTAGTCAGGCTCAGAAACCTTTGTGAGGATGATAGCCGCAGTAATAGTGTCCTTGAGAAAGAACTAAGTGAGCTGCAGAGGAAATACAGAATTATTGCTGACCAGAAACCAAAAATAGAAATAAAGGAAATAGTTAATGAGAATTTCCGTGTCCTTCCTGAAACTGAACAAGAGATTGGAAAATTAAAAAAAGAAATACGAGAAACTACAAAGAAACGGGGTGATATAGAGATGGAAATCACCATTGCGCGAGGAGACTTGGAAGTCCTGAAAGATAGGAAATCTCAAATTCAGTACAAAGATATTACCCATGAAGTTGTGAAGCTCCGTAAAAGCCCAGAAATGCTAAAAGAGATTGATCAACTCAAGATCAAGATGCCCCAAATGGAAGATGAGAAAGGTGACATGCAGGAGAAGATTAAGAGGATGAAAACCGAAAGAGATGAATGGCGGAGAGAACGGTCAAAGATTGACACTAAAGTGGTGACCAAGGATATTGTAAAGTATGAAGACGACCCAATGCTGCAAAAAGAAGTGACACGAATCCAAACAGTACTCCGTGAAGAATCGGAGAAGCGGAGGAAGACAGAGTCAGTAGTGTTTGACCTGCAGAATATGTACTCTGTGTTGCAGAGACAGAAGGCTCCTGAGAAAATTGTGGTTCAGGAAATGGTTCGTTTAGAAAAAGATCCAAACCTTGCCAGGGCACATGAAGACCTGGGCAGAAACTTGGATGAAGAACGCAGGCAGAGACGCCTGCTGGAGATAGAAGTTCAGAATCTGAAAGCTCTGGTAGAGGAAAGAGAGAAAGAATTAAACCTCGAGGAAGAAAAGAGTATTCACCAGGTAGTCAAAATTGAAAAGCAGGAACTCAAAACCAAAATAAAGGAGAGAGGCAATGTTCCTCCATCAATAGAAGAGAATATTGTTACTGAAGAAGTCCTCAAGGTGGAAAAAGATGCATTCCTGGATAGATTGGCTGGAACTCTACGTCAGAATCTAGAACATGAAAGAAATAAAGCCACTAGTTTGGACAAAGATATTAGGAAACTTCAACTCCACTTGGAGATTCTACATAAAGAGAAATCCCAAGAGAAACTTGTCTGCAAAGAGGTTATCCGAATAGAAAAAGACAAGACCTTGGAGGAGGAGCGCGCCCGCGCTCGGGAGTTATTCAACAAGGAGAGGAATTCCAGGATGGATGTAGAAGAGGAGATAAGAAGGGTTAAATTCAACCTTGAGAATTTAGATAATTCGATGGGAACACAATCCCAGGAGGAATCTAATTTGCGAAAGAGCAGGGATAATGCTCTCCGTGAGAAGGCATCATTGGAGAATGAACTTAAGAATCTGGAGTCTGAAAGAGAACAAAAGACCTTTGTCCAAAAGGAGGAGTTCAAGCGCCAGAGTCAGCATCACGTGAAAGCAAACCAAAGGAAGCAAGAGCTGGATGATAAACTGACATGGATAGAGAAGGAGATCATGACAGCGAGAGACCAAATCCATGAGAAAGATTACAAAATCAGAGAGCTGGCCTCACAGATCAACAGGGAAGAATCTCGTCAACATGAAGTCCAGACGAGGGAAACCAACCAGTCCACAAAGATTTCTATTGTAGATCCAAATACCGGAGAGGATTTGTCACCATATGAGGCTTACAAGAGAAACATAATAGATCGGGAACAATACATCAAACTCCAGGAGATGGAATGTGACTGGGAGGAGATTTTCACCCATGGTAGATCGGGAGAAAACTCCGTCCTTCGTGACAAAAAAAGTGGGAAGCAATATTCTATTGAGGCTGCCTTGAAAGATGGAAGAATCACAAAGAAAGAGCTGCAGAGTTATAGGGCAGGAAATATCCCAATATCTGAGTTTGCACTGCTGGTAGCAGATGAAAAGAAACCAATAGAAGTGCAAGTAAGCTCAGTAAATTCCTTACAGTCAACATATCAGCCAACATATCAATCATCACCCCGTACGACCGCAAACTTTTCAACTTACAGAACTCACACTGAACAGGATCAGCAACCCATCGCTGGAGTGTATGATGATATCACCGACTCAAAGCTATCCCTCACAAATGCTTTGTACAAGAAACTAGTAGATCCCATCACTGCTCAAAAGCTATTGGAAGCACAGGCAGCCACAGGTGGAATCATTGATATCACCAACTGGGAAAGGCACTCAGTCCATAAATCATTAGAGAGGGGCTTGATTGACAAAACCCATGAGAATAGGCTGCTCAATGCACAGAAGGCGTTCACTGGGTTAGAAGACCCCGTTACAAAGGAACGTCTTTCTGTTGGGGTGGCCCTTCAGAAGGGCTGGCTGACTACTGATAGTGCCCACCAGTATATGGAGGCTCAGTATCTTACTGGTGGCCTGGTGGACCCCAATCACTCTGGCCGCGTATCTATCAAGGATGCCCTCCAGTCAAAGATGATAGATGCCACCACTGCCAGGGTCCTGCAGGAGGAATCCAACCATGCAAAGGATCTTACTGATCCCATCACTAAGGAGAAAGTCCATTACAATGAACTAATGAGGCGCTGCAAGAGGGATGAGTTTTCTGGCCTCCTATTTCTCCCGGTCAAGTCGGACCCCACTGCAATTTCCAGCAATCAGTCGCTAAACCGCTTCGATGACAATTACAATAAATATTCTAACATGTATTAATCACTGCCAACAGATACCACTGAGTGTTAAGCAAGTATCACCTGCAACTTCTTAGCCAAACTTCCTCTTCTTAATGTTTGAAATTATGTTACCTATCTCCTTGCTTTTTTCACTATGGGGTTAAGGCGATTCCATTCAAGTCTCTTTTTGTGTTTAAAGGTTTATATAAAGGGAAGTTTTAATGCTATCATTCTCTGTCTGCAACATTTCTTTAATAATTGTGTGGAGAATTGTAACGTGCATGATACGAAACATTAGTTTACTCTGCCACAAAGGATTCATTGCGACATCAAATAATTTCATTAATAAACAAGTATATGAATAAGTCATGAGTCTTGTTCTATTCAATTAAAGGTTCAATGTAACTATATTTATTTCAGAGCTAAAGGTTATTTAAAGCTCTGTGACTTCAAAGCCAGAGGTTTCAAACACATTTATCGGATGACATCACAAGCCGTTACTTTCTGTATGTTGATGTTTTGGAGAGAATTGGCAAGGCTAGCATTTATTTCTCATCATTTATGTCTCATTACCATTATGGCAGAGATAGATAGATTCTTGATTAGAACATGTGTCAGAGGTTATGGGGAGAAGGCTGGCGAATAGGGGTTAGGAGGGAGAGATAGATTAGCCATGATTGATTGGCGGAGCAGACTTGATTGCCTGAATGGCCTAATTCTACTCCCATTCCTTATGACCTTATCCAAAATTGCCTTTAAGAAGATGGTGCAACTGTTGTAGTCCACCTGGTAAAAGAGCTCCAATAGTACCATTGGGGAGTGAGTTACAGGATTTAGACCCAGTGACAAGTGAAGGACTGGTGATATATTTCCAAATCAAGATAATGTGCAACTTGGAGGGGAACCTGGAGGTGATGCTGTAACCATGCACCTGAGACCCTCGTCTTTCTTAGAGGAAGAGGCTGTGGGCTTGGGGTTGACGTCAGAGGTGCCTGAGCATGTAACTACAGTGTTTTGTTGTAGATGGTATGCACTAGTGGAAGCAGGAAAGAATGGGACAGTTAAAGGGCTGCCACTGTAAGCTGCTTGAGAATTACTCCATTACACCCCTGACGATGTGCCTTGAAGATGATGGGAAAGCCTTTGGGTCTCAGACTGTCTCACTGGTGGATACCCAGCCTTTGAACTTCTCGTAGCCATGTGGCTGGCCTAATTAAGTTTCCAGCCTCAGGTAACTCCAGGATATTCATGATTGGGCACATAACAATAGTAATGCCACTGTAGTCAAGGGTAGATGACTAGTCTCTTTCTTGTTTACTACCTGGCACTTTTGTGGTACAGAGGTTGTTTACTACTTATTGGCTCAGGCTTAAATGTTGCTGAGTGCTGCTTCATTTGCTGAGATGTCATAGTGGAATTGGACATTATGCAATCATCATTCATTGAAGGAAGGTCAGTGATGAAGTAGCTCAAAATAATTGCACCTGGGACACCACTACAAGATGAATTCCTGTGGTAATATCATGGGCCCAGGATAATTGACCTCCACACCATCCCCTCTGTGCGAGATATTGCCGAATCATACCAGCAAATTTGGATGATGTTCTTTTATGTGCTCCTGTTCCAATTTCATCCCATGTATATCACCAGAATGATCCAGGTGAGATTGTGCCAATTGGGAAATTGGATTGGGGATTGGGAACTGTTTGCATCAAGCACATGACTTATCCATGACATTTTTCAGGCAACAAACTATTTCTGCTTGAGAGTTTAAGGATCCGTGTTATTATTGCGGCAGAACAATGTCTGTAAAACCAGAAGAATATCATGATTGATGCTTTTAAGGAGACATTGCTGAATTCCAGCTGATAGTGAATGCATCCACTTGCATTAGCAGCTGGGATATCCATTGACTGGATGCCTCAACAGGGACTCAGAGACCTTGGAGAAGAGACAGGGATGTGTCTATCAGTAAAGAGCCTATTCCCAAAGTCTCAATAGACTGCACATCCTGACCAGACCCTCCTGAGAAAATCATTCTTGTTTTTAATAAGAATAAAATCAGTTATACTCCAACTTAAGGTAGCCGGCATCCCATCTGTCCCTTTCTCTCTCCTTCTATCTATGCTGGTCTTCATACACAGATCCACCTTCCCCCTTTAACACCAAATCAACCTGATTTACCCCTCTCCCTCCTCACACTCCTTATGGATCCACATCCCCGTCCAATGCTCACCTCTCCCCTTCCTCTGATGTTCCCATTGCCACTGCCCCTCCGCCTTCTGTTCCATTCTTCACCTTCCTTTCCTATCAAATTTCAGAATCTGCAGTCTTTTGTCCTTCATCTATCATCTCCAAGCCTCAGTACAATCTCCACCCTTCCCTGTGCCACCTGACCCTTATCTGTATCCACCTATTGCTTGCTAGCTTCGCCCCACTCTTCTACCCTTTTTATGCTGGCAACCTCCCCTCTATTCTTGCAGTCTACATCAAAGATCTCAACCCAAAATGTTGACTGTCCATTTCCGTCCACAAATGCTGTTGGACCTGCTGAGTTCCCCCAGCATCTCCCCTTTTCTGGATACAGATTCCAGCATTTGCAGTCTTTTGCGCCTCAACTTTTACAAGACTGTCAACCTGAAGGTGCATATCATTCCACGGCAACATTTCTCTGCTCTCTCTTGAGCTTGGACCTGGCTATGTGGAGATCATGATCATGTTGATGCTTGGCTTCTTGCCTGCAGGGTCTTCCCAAGTGGGAAGTCCCTTGGGAAGTAGATTCCTGTTACAATATAATACAATATCTTTATTGTCATTGTACAAGTACAACGAGATTAAGAATGCCACTTCCATATCGATGCTATAAAATAAATAAATAAATCACGGTGAAAACAAAAACAACATAAAGGGGGGGAAAAAAGGAAACAAGGTAAAGTGCAAAAAAAGTTCATGCAGGGGTCAGTTGTGCCAGATGACCTTGGGGGCAGAGACAGATCATGGGGGGCTCTCAGCAGGACCAATAGCAGCTATAGCTCTAGGAATAAAACTGTTTCTTAGTCTGGAGGTGCGGGCATAGAAGGCCTTGCAACGTCTGTCAGATGGAAGTAGTTCAAACAGACAGTGGCATGGGTGTGTGGAGTCCTTGTAGATGCTGGTGGCTTTCCTGAGGCAGTGTGCATTGTAGATGTCCTCCAGGACTGGCAGCTGTGTCCCAATGATTCTCTGTGCTCTGCAGACGACCCGCTGAAGAGCTGTCCTATCCGCTGCCGTGTAGCTGAGATACCACACATAGATGCCGTATATCAGTATGCTCTCTGTGGTGCAGTGGTAGAAGGTCATCAGTAACTGTTGGGGCAGACCATCCTTTTTCAGTGTTCTCAGGAAAAACAGCTGTTGCTGTGCTTTCTTGACTCGAGCAGCGGTGTTAGTGGACCATGTGAGTGAGGTCCTCTGAAATGTGTGCGCCCAGAAACCTGAAGTTGGACACTCTCTCCACCATCCCCGTTGATGAAGACTGGAGCGTATTCTGCATTCTGTGAACTTCTACAGTTGATAATTAGCTCCTTGGTCTAAGTTGTGTTTCGGGACAGGTTGTTCTCTGAGCACCAGCTCACCAGGTTCTGCACCTCCGCTCTGTAGGCTGATTCATCAACGTTGGAGATCAGCCCGATCACCGTTGCGTCATCCGCAAATTTGACGATGGTGTTGGTGGCGAATGCAGGAACGCAGTCATGTGTGAAGAGGGAGTAGAGGATGGGGCTCAATACACAACCCTGTGGTGTGCCAGTACTCAGAGTGGTAGTGGAGGACAGGTGGAGGCCCATTTTCACTGCCTGAGGACGTCCGTTAGGAAATTCAGGATCCAGTTGCATATTGACGAGCTGCCTAGCTGGTGGAGTCTGGAGGTGAGCTTGGTGGGGATGACAGTATTGAAGGCAGAGCTATAGTTTATAAATAGCATCCTCACGTATGTGCCCTGTCTCTCCAGGTGAGTCAGGACGGTGTGAAGAGCCAGAGAGATGGCATTCTCTGTGGATCTATTTGCTCTGTATGCAAACTGCTGTGGATCTAGTGAGGCAGGGACGGTGGCTTTGATGTGGGAGAGGACCAACCTTTCAAAGCACTTCATAACTATCAGTGTGAGGGCAACCGGGCGGTAGTCGTTCAGGTTGCTAATGCTTGCTTTTTTCGGCACCGGCACTATGGTGGCTGACTTTGGGACCGTTGCCAGAGATAGAGACAGGTTGAAGATCTTTGTGAATACCTCAGCAAGCTGGTCAGCACAGTCCTTAAGTACCCGTCCTGGGACTCCGTCCGAGCCTGTAGCCTTGCGTGGATTGATCCTCTGCAGCGTGCGCTGTACGTCATGTGTGCTCAGTGTGAGAACCTGTTCATCCTCCGAGGCTGGAATTTTTCCACTCATGGTGTTGTTGCTGTTACACCTTCCAATTTGCTTCTCAGTACGGCGTCAGACGACTTTTCAGGGATTTGCCAATGTTGCCCTTGAAGGGCTATCAATAATAAACCAGATCTTTCTTCACCAAGAAAGGCTTTCACCCACAGTCTTGGGGTTCGAGGTCTAGGCTTTGCCGACCTACCCACACCCGTGCATTCTCCAGATGGGGAGGCTGAGCACAGAGCACTGACAGTCACACGAGTACCAGAATCACGAAGGAAGTAGCCACAGATCTCCATATGATCAGTCTTTGTAATAATCCAGATGCCTTCTCGAATATGCCAAACAAATGTACAGACTTCATCACCTCGGGTAACTGTTTCTCCAGCTCTTACCTGCATTTCCAATGGAGCAGGATTGAGCCACTACTGGTTGTCCAACATGGGGTTCTACCTTCACTTGGGTTTGAGAGACTGCAGCAATTTGAACATAAAGGGCAGCACTACAATAACCTCTCTAGATTACAAGCTTAACCCTGCCTCTTCATCTCTACTGTCTTTGAAGTCAATCGTTTAACATGGGCCGGGGTCACCCCTTCCCAATGGCAGCCACGGTTTCAGTGATCAAACCACCAACATCTTCATCTGTCCATTTCTCTCTACATACAGTGTGTTGTTCCTGTTCTGTTCCTCCAGTGGCTTTTTTTTTTGCTTGAGATCCCAGCATCTGCAGCCTCTTGTGTGACCCCTTTCTCACACACATAGCCTTTTTGCCTTCCTGTGAGCTTGCACCAACCTTACATTTGTCTTGATAGAATTTTAACAGACTAAACATCTACAATTGAATTACATCTTACTGGGGAAAATACTTCAGGTGTTACTGCACACAAATCATTTTGTTACTTTGCACCCTTATCTTTACTTGCAACATCTTCATTTTGGTTCCCAGAGTCCTCTGAGTTAGTCAAGTCCACTATCATTAAAACATTTTTATTCTAGTTCAAAATTGACTATTCACAAAAATCCCAGAGTCCATTATTGATCTAGAGTCGATCCTAGTCCCAGAGTTAGTCCATTACTGATCCATAGTGTATCCCAGACCTAGAGTTAGTCCGGTACTGATCCAGAGACTATCCCAGTTCCAGCGTTAGTTTGACACTGACCCAAAGTCCATCTGAGTTATCCCACCAATCCATCCATAACTTGTTGGTTCATTCATACCTTCCCATCTAAATCTACCCTTCCCAATCGCAGGAAATGTAACACCTAACCCTTAACCTCTTCTCTCACCTCCGTCCAGCGACCCCAGTTGCAAGAGCAAGCTTAGACTGGACGTCATTCCGTTGAACACTTGAGCTCGGTTCACCAAGGCATGCTGGAACTGCCAGCTGCTAACTATTTTAACACCCTCCCATTTCCATACTGCCCTTTCTGTCCTGGGCCTCCTCCAGTGCCAGTGAGAAAACACACAAGGAGGCACGTCATATTCCACTTGAGTAACTTACAATCCAACTTTATGAACCTTGAATTCTCCAATTTCAGTTCCATCCCCCTTCCCCATCTCGCTTACCTGTGCTCGGCTCTAGATGTAATTTTGTGAGTTAACTAACAGGTTGCATTTCCACAACAATCTGAGCATTAACATTTGCATGTTATCCCAAACACAGAGTCAGTTTAACACTGATCCCACTGTTAGCCTATTGAAAAAGGCCCTTTGTCCCAACTTGTCCACATTGACCAGGCTGCCCCATCTACACTGGTGCCACTGCCTGCATTTGACGCATATTCTTCTAAACCTTGGATTGGCACAAAAAGCTGGAGTAACTCAACAGGTCAGACGGTATTTCTGAAGAAAAGGAATAGGTGATGTTTCGGGTCAAGACCCTTCTTCAGACTGAGAGGCTCTCGTCACCTATTCCTTTTCGTCTATCTTCGGTTTAAACCAGCATCTGCAGTTCCTTCCTACACCTTTCCTATCAATGTACCTGTTCAAATCTATTTTAAATGTTCGGATAGTACCTGGCTCAACTACCTCCTTTGGCAATAGAAGATAAACACAAAATGCTGGAGTAGCTCAATGGGTCAGGCAGCATCTCCGGAGAAAAGGAGTAGGTGACATTTCGGGTCAGACCCCTTCTTCGGTCACCTTGAATCTTCCAACCCGAAACGTCACCTACACCTTTTCTTCAGAGATTCTGCCTGACCTGCTCAGTTACTACAGCATTTAGTGTATATCTTCAGTATAAACCTGCATCTGTAGTTCAGTCCTACACATACCTCCTCTGGCAGCTCATTCCATATACCCATCACCCTTTACACTACTCTGGGTAAAAGGCTCTGTGTATTTACCCTATCTATTCCCCTCATGATCTTATAAAAGCCTATAAGATCAACTCTCTTACTCCTGCACTCGAAGAAATAAAGTTCTAGCCAGCTCAACCACTCCCTGTAGCCCAGGTTCTCTAGTTTAGTTCAGTTTAGAGCGCTGTATCTCCAAACTAATTTAGTTTAGAGATACACCGTGGAAACAGGCCCTTCGGCCCACTGAGTCCATACCGATCAGCGATCCCCACATATTAACACTATCCGACACATATGGGACAATTTTCATATTTATACCAACCTGTATGTCTTTGGAATGAGGGAGAAAACCGGTCTCGGAAAAAAATCCACAGAGGTCACGGGGAGTACTTACAAACTTCATACAGACAGTACCCGCAGTCAGGATCAAACCCAGGTCTCTGGCACTGTAAGGTAGAAACTCTACTGCTGCACCACTCTACCGCCCTAGCAAGTCCTGTTAACATTCTCGTACTTCTTCTCTACATCTTTTCCAGTTTAACAACATTTTTTCTAATAACAGGGTGACCAAAACAGAACACAATACTCCACATTTGGCCTCACCAATGTCTTGTAGAAAGTCTATCCTAAT
Source organism: Rhinoraja longicauda (assembly GCF_053455715.1). Lineage (NCBI taxonomy): Eukaryota > Metazoa > Chordata > Chondrichthyes > Rajiformes > Arhynchobatidae > Rhinoraja > Rhinoraja longicauda. The sequence continues at coordinate 62,826,897 of NC_135958.1, forward strand.
CCCAGAGTTAATCTGACACCAATCCAGAGTCTATCCTAGTCCCAGCATTAGCCTGACATTGAACCAGAGTATATCCCAGACCAAGAGTTAGTCTGACAATGATCCAGATTCCATCCCATTGATCCCACTATGAGTTACATCTTCACATCCCCATCCATTTTCTCTTTCTGTGGAGACCATTCTCTCCACAACTCCCCCTGACACTGATCCAGAGTCTATCTCAGTCTCAGTATTCGTTTGACACTGATCCAGAGTCCATCCCAGTGATCCCACAACCTGTCACATTTTCCCACCACCCACCCCTTTCCACTTTCCGCAGAGATAACTCACTCCACAACTCCTTGGTTCACTCATCCATTCCCACCTAAACCTATCCTCCCCAGGTATTTTTGCCTGCAACTGCAGGCAGTGTAACACTTGTGCCTACATCTCTTCTCTCATTTCTATTCAGGGACCCTGTCATTGTTTGCAGGTGAGAAAGAGGTTCACATGCATGCCTTAAAACCTCCCCTTCTGCAGTCAATGTGGCCTCCATTACATTGGTGAGACCAAGCATAGACAAGGTGACTGTTTCGCTAAACACTTGCTCGTGGTCCAACAAGGCTTGCAGGAGCTGCTAGTTGGTAACCATTTTAACTCCTATTCCCATTCCCATACTAACTCTTCTGATCTGGGCCTCCGCCATTACCAGATTGATAACACATGCAAACTGGAGGAACAGCACATCATATTCCACTTGGGCAACTTACAACCGAATGGTATGAACATTGAATTCCCCAATTTTAAGTAACATCCGCCCCTTCCCCCACTTTGTTTCTTGTATCCCTCCTTTCCCTCCCCCCAAACCCAGAGCACAACCATTTATCTCACTGCCGTGCCCTTCTTTCTCCCATCCCCTTCTTTCTCCCATCCCCTTCTTTCTCCCATCCCCTTCTTTCTCCCATCCCCTTCTTTCTCCCATCCCCTTCTTTCTCCCATCCCCTTCTTTCTCCCATCCCCTTCTTTCTCCCATCCCCTTCTTTCTCCCATCCCCTTCTTTCTCCCATCCCCTTCTTTCTCCCATCCCCTTCTTTCTCCCATCCCCTTCTCCCATCCCCTTCTTTCTCCCATCCCCTTCTTTCTCCCATCCCCATCTTTCTCCCATCCCCTTCTTTCTCCCATCCCCTTCTTTCTCCCATCCCCTTCTCCCATCCCCTTCTTTCTCCCATCCCCTTCTCCCATCCCCTTCTTTCTCCCATCCCCTTCTTTCTCCCATCCCCTTCTTTCTCCCATCCCCTTCTTTCTCCCATCCCCTTCTCCCATCCCCTTCTTTCTCCCATCCCCTCTTCCACCTATCCCTTCCTTTTTCTTTACATTTTACTGCTCTTCTCCCCTTATCTGACACCCTTTTGTCTCTTTTTCACCTCCAGCATTGGTCACTTTCTCCCCCACCTGTACCACTTATCTCTTGCCAGGATTTCTCCAGCTCCCACCTCTTTTCCAGCTTTCTTCCCCCAACTGCAATCGGTCTGAAGGGTCCCGACCTGAAATATCATCTCTCAATAACCTCCAGAGATGCTGCCTATCCTGTTGCCTCCAGTCCTTTGTGTTTTGCTCACATCGAAACATAGAAAATAGGTGCAGGAGTAGGCCATTCGGCCCTTCGAGCCTGCACCGCCATTCAATATGATCATGGCTGATCATCCAGCTCAGTAACCTGTACCTGCCTTCTCTCCATACCCCCTGATCCCTTTAGCCACAAGGGCCACATCTAACTCCCAATGTGCTATATAAATAAAATTGACTTGACTTGACTTGACTCTTAAATATAGCCAATGAACTGGCCTCAACTACCTTCTGTGGCAGAGAATTCCACAGACTCCCCACTCTCTGTGTGAAGAAATGTTTTCTCATCACATACCAAGAGCGTTGGTCCCCATCCTGCACTGAGGTGAGAGTGGCCACACTGTATGTTGTTTCTTTCTTTTTTTCCTAATCAGATGTGCAGCACTTTGGTCAACGTGGGTTGTTTTTAAATGTGCTATACAAATAAAATTGACTTGACTTGACATTAAGGAGAGCGGCGGTCCCCACCTTGCGTGAGGTGAGAGTTGCCGCTTTAAGGAGAGAGAGAGAGAGAGAGAGAGAGAGAGAGAGAGAGAGAGAGAGAGAGAGAGAGAGAGAGAGAGAGAGAGAGAGAGAGAGAGAGAGAGAGAGAGAGAGAGAGAGAGAGAGAGAGAGAGAGAGAGAGAGAGAGAGAGAGAGAGAGAGGCGGTCCCCAACTTGCGTGAGGTGAGAGTTGCCGCTTTAATGGAGAGCGGCGGTCCCCACCTTGCGCGAGGTGAGTTGCCGCTTTAAGGAGGGCGGGCGCGCGCGCGCAGGCGGTTGGGGGGGCGCACCGGCACCGGGAGCCGCCATCGCCATGAACGCGGATCTGCGCAGGGAGCGGGACTCGGCCTCGTTCCGCACCGAGGCCCTCACACAGTTCCTGGATGGGGGGGCCGAGAACACCCGGCGGCGCCGGGAGATCGGTGAGAACCCCGGGGGGCCGGAGTCAGCGCGAGGGCAGACAAAGAGGCGAATGTAGGGGAGGAGGACATGGAGTGGGGGTGGAGGAGAGGCAGACGGAAGGGGAGTTATAGACAATAGACAACAATAGGTGCAGGAGGAGGCCGCCATTCGGCCCTTCGAGTCTGTACGCACCGCCATTCAATGTGATCATGGCTGATCATTCTCAATCAGTACCCCGTTCCTGCCTTCTCCCCATACCCCCTGACTCCACTATCCTTAAGAGCTCTATCCAGCTCTCTCTTGAATGCATTCAAAGAATTGGCCTCCACTGCCTTCTGAGGCAGAGAATTCCACACCTTCACCACTCTCTGACTGAAAAAGTTATTCCTCATCTCCGTTCTAAATGGCCGACCCCTTATTCTTAAACTGTGGCCCCTTGTTCTGGACTCCCCCAACATTGGGAACATGTTTCCTGCCTCTAACGTGTCCAACCCCTTAATAATCTTATACGTTTCGATAAGATCTCCTCTCATCCTTCTAAATTCCAGTGTATACAAGCCTAGTCGATCCAGTCTTTCAACATATGACAGTCCCGCCATTCCGGGAATTAACCTAGTAAACCTACGCTGCACGCCCTCAATAGCAAGAATATCCTTCCTCAAATTTGGAGACCAAAACTGCACACAATACTCCAGGTGCGGTCTCACTCAGGCCCGGTACAACTGCAGAAGGACCTCTTTGCTCCTATACTCAACTCCTCTTGTTATGAAGGCCAACATTCCATTGGCTTTCTTCACTGCCTGCTGTACCTGCATGCTTCCTATCAGTGACTGATGCACTAGGACACCCAGATCTCGTTGTACGTCCCCTTTTCCTAACTTGACACCATTCAGATAATACTCTGCCTTCCTATTCTTACCACCAAAGTGGATAACCTCACACTTATCCACATTAAACTGCATCTGCCATGCATCCGCCCACTCACACAACCTGTCCAAGTCACCCTGCAACCTCATAGCATCTTCCTCACAGTTCACACTACCACCCAGCTTTGTATCATCTGCAAATTTGCTAATGGTACTTTTAATCCCTTCAGTTGGAGGAGAAGCAGATGGAAGGGGAGTTGGAGGAGAAGCAGATGGAAGGGGAGTTGGAGGAGAGGCAGATGGAAGGGGAGTTGGAGGAGAAGCAGATGGAAGGGGAGTTGGAGGAGAAGCAGATGGAAGGGGAGTTGGAGGAGAGGCAGATGGAAGGGAGTTGGAGGAGAAGCAGATGGGAGGGAAGCTGGAGGAGGAAATGAATGGAAATGGAGGGAGAGATGGACGAGATGTAGTAGTAGATGGAAGGGGAGATAGAGGAGATCGAAAGGGGAGATGGAGGAGGACGAAAGGGGGAATGGAGGGGAGATGGAGAAGATGGAAGAGGTAGGTGATGGAGTAGGTGGAAGGGAAGATGGAGGAGGACGGAGGGGGAGATGATGGAGGAGGAGATGGAAGGGGAAATGGAGGGGAGATGAAGATGGAAGGGGTAGATGATGGAGTGGTTGGAAGGGGAGATGGAGTAGATGATGGAAGAGATGGAGGATGCGTGGGGTGGGAGGCGAAGCAGATGTAGGATGGTGAGAGGAACGTTGGTGGGGGACTGGGATGCGGGGAAGAGGAGAGGGTCAAGGACTGTGAAGGGGAGGTGGGGGGTTGTGGAGTGGGGGTCATGGGCAGGCAGCTTTGACAAAGGGGCAGGGGAGTGGCTTTGGTGAGATTGGTGAGGCGGGCAAAGTGGGTCGCTTTTGGTGAGGGGGAAAGATTATGGGTACTTTTTGGGTGGCAAGGTTGAGGTTGGTAAGGGGTTTGGGGAGTGGGTGGGTGGGTGGCGAATGAGGGATGGGTTCTGTATTGGATTTGGTGGCTGAGGAAGTGAACTAGGAGTAATGCCCAAGGCTGAGGGTGTTTTTTAATCTGTTCCTGGGAAAGCAAACACTGCCTCTCTTCCCCTTCACTTTGCGTTTGGACCAAGGGGTTGATGTGGCGATACGGTGATTCAAGAGGTAAATAGCAGTATGGTGGGGGTGATGGCATGGAATCAAAATGATTTGGTTTGCCTAATTAGATTCAAGTTGGCATGGAGGTAGGTGTCGAAAGGTAGTTGTGGAAGTTTTATTTTTGTTGGAGGCATGTGACTAGTGGAGTACCTCTTGCGTCCGTGCTGGGTCCACTGCTGATTACCATCGGATTATTAATACCGATGCTCACTGATTTGTAAGGGTTACATCCCACAGACCCTTACGTGAGTAAGATGTTACATAAGTGGGACTCAGAAGTACTCCTGTGTATGTGTAACTTCACTATTCCTACTATGTCGCACCAGTGGGAGACCTCATGGGATCTCCGACATGGAGACCATGGGGGAGCATCCATACGAACCTATCTGGTTTGTGGAAACAGCCGCATGTGCAATAGTGCACTACCGCCGAAGCACACAACTCTGAAATAAAGCACTGGACTTAAAGAATTGCTTGCGTGTCTACGAGTTTATGTAAGTCGCCTATTACGTAAGTCGGGGAGTGCCTGAATATATGCCCACCTTCCTCGCTTGTAACCACTTATTACCTATGAAAAAGGGTCCTGAACTGAAATGTCACCTATCCAGGCTCTCCAGAGATGCTGCCCAACCTGATGAGTTACTCCTGCACTTTTAAAAACTTTAGTTAGTGGTTCCTAGAGATTTGGATGACACAAATAGAGTTAGCGACGCCATCTGTAACTAGCCTGAATGGCCACCTGTGTGTCTCTGAGCAACTTCAAGGTTTCAAGGTCAGTTTGTTGTCACGTGTACCAATTAAGGTACAGTGAAATTTGAGTTACCATACAGCCATACTAAGTGAAAAGCAACAAGACACACAACCACATAAAATAAAATTTAACATAAACATCCATCACAGCGCTCCCCACATTCTTCACTGTGATGGAAGGTAATAAAGTCCAACCTTCTTCCTCATTATCCTCTTGATAGCTTCAGTTGAACTCTTGTTCCCTGAACAACCTTTGTACTCACTCTCTTTCAATCTTCTGTTTTTATCTTTTGGATAACATCTTTCCAGTTCTTTCAAACCTCATCATTCATTGGTGGAATCTCAGCCATCTATGCAAAATTTAAATTCTCCAAAGTGAGGAAACGTTCAGGTGATTGCTTGAAGGTGTCCTTGTTCAAGGCTGATGGGAATCTGGCGTTGTTACAGCAATGTTCTTTCTAAATGTTTTGTAGTAGTCTTAAGTATATATTGCACAGAAAGAACCAATTCAATCATACAACATTGGTACTAATCCTACATTAATCGTGTTTATTCTTCCTACGTTCTCCCCGGCCGGCTGCACAATTGTACTTCTCATCTAGACTTTAATTTAAAGTGACCATTTACCCTGCCAACATTGAGCACTGGTTTGGGATATGAAGGAGACTGGAGCACCAGGCAAAACTGCATGTGGTCACAGGAAGACCATACAAGCTCCACACAGACGGCTTCTGAGATCAGGATTAAACCCTGGCCCCTGGTACTGTGAAGCAGTGGCTCCACTCGCTGCACCATGGATGACCAAGGAGGTTGTAAACTTGGTCAGGAAGAGTATGTTAGTTTTAAGAAGGTGGCATTAGACAAGGCTTATGAGAAATATGTAATGTGTAGGAAAGAACTCGAGTGGGTGATCAGAAGGGGCCATGAAATGTCATTGGCGAGATGAATTAAGGAAAATCTCAAGGCTTTTTATATGTTGTTAAAAATAAGGGGGTGACCAGGGAGAAGATATGACCACTCAAAGATAATTTGTGCTTGGAATCAGGTGATGTAGGTGAGGTACTAAACGAGTATTTTGCATCTGTATTCACGGAGAAGGACTTGGGGGACAGCAAGATCAGTGTCAAGAATACAAATATGCAAAAGCAGTTTGAGATCGTGAAGGAGATGGTGCCGAGGCTCTTGGAAAAGTCCCTAAGGCCTGATGGGATCTTGGACGGCATCAGCAATGAGCGGAAGGGTCTGTTTCAATGCTGCATGACACAATTGGGCAATTCAGCCCCTTTAATCGGCACTGCAATTCTGCCAGTTAGCTGTTAATCTGGACCGTGGCTGCATTTTCTCACCTTGTGCCCACATCGATTCAATATCCATGGCAGCAAAATCAAGTCTTTGGATACTGTAAAGCTTCCAACTATGTCTAAATAGATTCCTTGCACTTTTAACATAGTATCGCTGCTTTGATCTGTGTTATTTCCTTTTAAATGTGTAGCTTTAATCTTTGAGTACTACTTTTTCTGTCCATAGCCCACCAATTGTATTGTATTTTGACTGTATTTTCACCATGGGATGATGTATTTGTTTTTGCTTTAGCCAGAGCTTTGAGGTCATGGTATGGAAAAAGTAGTACTGTGGAAATATCTTGGCAATTGGTCCATGGTTTGGAATGCAAGTGAGAAACGAGGTGAAATATTGTCCGAAGTCCATTACATGAAGAGTGACCCAGTGATTGAGGCTCTTGCTGCTGATCACCCTCTGTGACCTGGGTTTACATGCCTGATTGGATTATTTTATGCTAATCCCTGTGTGCTTGTTTTCCTTGTAATTTAGAAGCTCTTGCTCTTAACGATCCTGAGTTCCAACACGAAGACCTGAACTTCATGACCTGTAGTGAGCGATATGATGTAGCTGTGAGGAAAAGCTCCCTGATGGTGAGGAAGATCCGGGAGCATGACATCTCAAATCCAGAGGAAATCATGTTCTTCAAAAGGTGTGTGTGCTGTAGAAAGCTCATCGATGTAGTTTGTACGCAATCTCCTAGCAGGAAATATTGGTGGGAAACATCTGCTCTCGGGCATACTTGCTATGTGTTCCCTCTAATAGGCGATCAAGAGTTAAGGAAATTCAGAACTTTATAATTAAACCTAAGCCCTGACAGAGCAAAATCAGGAAATACTTCTTTTGATTCATAGGTTCTAGCAGCAGGATTAGGCCATTTGGCCCATCAAGTCTACTCTGCCATTCAATCATGGCTGATCTATCTTCCCCTCTCAACCCCATTCTCCTGCCTTCACCCATAACCCCTGATACCCATACTCATCAAGAATCTCTCGATCTCTGCCTGAAAAATATCCATTGACATGGCCTCCACAGCTGTCTGTGGCAATGAATTCCATAGATTCACCGCCCATTGACTAAATAAATTCCTCCACATCTCTTTTTATTCTGAGGCTATGGCCTCAGGTCTTAGACTCTCCCACTAGTGGAAACATCCTCTCCACTTCCACTACATCCAGGCCTTTCACTATTTGGTTAGTTTCAATGATGTTCCCTGTCATCCTTCAAAATTCCAGCAAGTACAGGCCCGGTGCCTTCAAACGCTCTTCTATTGTTAACTCTATCATTCTCATAAACCCCCTCCAATGCCAACACATCCTTCTTCAAACATGGAGCCTAAAACTGCTCACAATACTCCAAATGTGGTCTGACCAGGGCATAAAGCCTCGGCATTACATCCCTGTTTATGTATTTTAACCCTCTCAAAATAAATGCTAGCATTGCATTTGCCTTCCTTACTACCGATTCGACTTGCAAATTAACTTTTTGGGAATATTGAACCGGTACTCCCAAGTTCCTTTGCACCTCTGATTTCTGAATTCCCCCCCCCCCCATTAGAAAATAGTCTATGCTTTTATTCCTACTGCTTTTGCTACACTGCCTGCCCTCCAACCATCTTAGTTTCTACATGTTTGGTTTCTCCTTCACACTGAAACCTATCCCTTTCAATGGTTATGTATTTTTTGGGTTAATGCAGGTTTGAGATTCGGGTAGTAATTGTTTGACAAAGGATGTGAAGCTGGGATACCAATTAACCTAGAAAATGGAAATAGGCTATGTAAACCCTTGAGGTTTGCCATATTATATCATCGATGACCATCTTACTTGTAACTCTGGATTCCCACAAATCCAGTGAAATAAAATATGCCAGGATGGAGAATTTTGAAGCTTCATAGACCATGAATGTAATCTTGATTTAATCCAAACATTTATTTAATTATCAAATTGAGGCGCAGAATGGCCTTGCCGTTGCTGACTCCCATCTTCTATCCTTTGGAGTGACTCAAAGGCACTTAGTATACAGCTCGTGTTTTACAAACTTTCTGGTGGAAAATTTATTCCTGATGAAAATTCTGCAGGGATTTCACTTTAGTTGATGAAAAAGTGGTCACATTAAGTCAGTGCTGTAGTCTGCTTTAAAATAACACCATGATGTTGAAAGAAAGACCAGTGTGCTTTCAAATAGAACAGAAGTGACATGGGTCATGGTCCTTGGGGTTTGCATAGATCAGCAGCCAAAGATTTGTTTGCTTGCTGAGCCACTCGAAGGTTACAGAATTAGTTGTTTTTAAAAAAAATAAACCCGATGCCACAGAACGGGATTAAAAACAGGTCATTGATCACCTGTCCATTAAAATCTGCAGTCGTGCTAATTTGAAGCTTTCTATTTCTTAAAATGTGATCATCCCAGTAATTCAGATAGTTTCACAAATTAGACTAGATGTATTAACGTTTAGATAAAATTTCTACTGCCATCTTAGTCTCTAGGAGCAGAATTGAAGGTGGTATGTAATTATAGATTTAATGTTAAGTTGATGTGGGTTAATATGGGAACATATGGTAATCTGAGACTTCATCCAGTACATGGGAATAGAACACTTAAATTATTGACTTTGGTTTAAAATTAAGATGGCTTTCTGTCAGATTAATTATTGATTATCTTAATTATTAATTAAATTCCATCCTATGATAGTGTCCTTGGGTCTTTTTGACAACGTCATGGCTACTGGGGCCAGTCCAGATGTTCTATACGGTCTAGTCCCTGGTGAGAAATAGAAGTTTACATGCACCCGATCGTTGTACTCACAAGGCAACTCCTATGTGAAGTCCACACGATATTGTAAACGTGGCACCTCTTTCATAGTATCTGTTTCCTTATGTTTGAACTGTCCTTTGCCCTCTAGATTGAGTCAAACATTTTGTCAGATTAAATCAGTGAAGACTCGTTGTTTATGGCAGTTTAGATTGAGGTTATAAATTTGTTGAATCAAATAAATTGTTTGTTAAAGTGAGTATTGTAAGAGTGTAATTCAGAGCCAAGGGCAACCTAGGATCTGGGTGTAAGACTGTTAGAGCTACCATGTCCATATATTATTTTTGCTATCTTACATGGGCAAATAATCCTGATTTTCCTTTGCATACAAACAGTGTGGTGAAGTCTCTGTACAACCTTTTACCAAGCTTAATTGTTTGACCCTATTTGTATGACTTTGGAAAAGAATGCTGAGCATATGAATTACTTAAAAACAGTTCATGATGTCTTTAGGTCAATGTGCAAGAGCCTCAAATATTTTAATACTCTTCTGATTAGAACGTAGCACAACAACGGGCCCTTCGGCCTACAATGTTTATGCCGAACATGATGCCAAATTAAACTAATCTCGCTTGGCTGTATGTGATCCATATCCTCTTTTCCCTACACTACCAATGCCTATCTAAAAGCCTCTTAAACGCTACTATTGTGTCTGCCTCCAACTCTCCTGGCAATATGTTCTAGCCTCCCACCACTCTATGTAATAACAAAATACTTGTTGGTTTATCCCTGCTGTATCTTCAGACAGTATTCCTCACTGTCTAGAACTCCTCCAATTTTGGTATCATCAGTGAACTTACTCACCAACCCATCTACATTTATGTCCAGGTCATATATCACCAACAGCAGAGGTCCCAGCACAGATGTCTGTGGAACTGCACTGGTCACAAACCTCCAGCCAGATCATCTGCCTTCCACATGACCCTCTGTCTTCTTTGAGTAAGCCAGTTCTGAATCTATATGTCCAAGTCATCGCGTATCCCATACATCCTTCGGGACCGCTCCCTGACACCACAGGCAGACACAGACAGGCGAGTGGGCATGAACGAGCACGGATGGGTGCGAGCCTGGACGGACAGGCTTGAGCGCAGACAGACATACGGGCGCATGAGGACGGGCAGATGGGCGCGAGTGCAGACAGACGAACGCAAGTCAGCCAGCACGGATGGGCGCGAGTGTGGACAGACAGATGGATGGCATGAGCGTGGGCAGTTGTGCAAGGACGGACAGACACACACTGAAACGGGCAGACAGGCGGGTGCGAGGACTGCCAGACGGACGCGGGTGGACAGACAGACACGGATGGCCAGACGGGCGGGCGCGGGCAGACACGCAGATGGACGGCCGAGGGTGGACGGTCAGTCACAGACAGGCTGACCCGGGCACGTACGCGAGGGTGGACGAACACAGACAGAGTGGAGCAGTGCTCCAGATTTTAATTATTCTTTATCCGAGTTTGCCATGAATAACTCATCATTGCAGTTGGATGCTGATCTCACCCAGTGCACGCTCTTACTCAATGCACGCTCCCACCCAGTGCACTCTCACCCAAAGCACTCTCTCAGCTGATGTTAACACAGCCCCCTTAAATTGTTGCCTTATATTCCTTTGAGCAGTGCTGAAATTGACCCCAACTTTCGTTCTGGTCCGCCTGGTTCCATGATGTTCTAGAGAAAATGGATGGCCTCTGATCCATTTAATCTTTCATCCTAATATAAAGACAAAATCATGGGAAAAATGCATGTGAAAGAGCATTTGTGGAGAGAGAGGAGTACAAGTTTTGGTGACTGGTAAAATGTCAATGACTTTCTCCCCACGGATGCTCGCAGATGTGCTGTATTTTCAGCACTTTGGTTTATTTAAGATTTCCCGCATCTGGAGATTTCTGTTTTTTGTTTCCTCTCTCCTTTCATCCTAGGTTGCAGTAAAAGTGTAATGTGTCCATTACGGTTCTCATCTCATTCTTCCTGATGAATAGTTTGCTTTAATGTCTGTAGGACATAACTTGGCGACTTGTTTTTAGGACCTGGAACATTTTGAAAGAGCTATCCTTAAAACTTGTCCATTAGTGAGTAATCCTGAACCAGAACAACCAATTTCATTGTTTTGTTTAGCATTTTCTCTGAGAGAGTAATTTAGACATTTGATCATCGTCTAGTGCTCAGCAGAGTACATCTTTATGATGCAATGTGTATTGAAATACTGAGATGTGGATAAATTATTTAGTAATGTAGATTATTGTTTCAATCACCAGTCATCATCTATTATTTCTGGATTATTAATATGATCGGAGACATTCGGCTTTTTGCAATATACCAAGATTATTGATACTTGTCAGCCATGCTTTCTGTTTTTAATAATAGGAAATGTGGTTCAGGCATGGAAAGATACCCCTGAGATATGTTTCCTCCATAACATTGATTCTCTGGCTGATTTAAACATAGAAAATAGGTGCAGGAGGAGGCCATTTGGCCCTTCGAGCCAGCATTTGAAGGAAAATGCAAGGATTCTTGCTATTCTGCCTTTTAACTCATCGTTGAGCATAATCAAGGGTTGTAGCATGTCTGGAAGCTTTCATTCCTAATCTTTATTGAATTAACTGGTCGTCACAGTGGTGTGGGGGGGTGTTGGAGAAAGTAGCATTGCTGAATTTAGAATCAAAATCTGTCTGTTATGGATGGAAACTGAACATGCTTTCCTGCTTTAGTTTGCCACTTGCTGGAAGTTCGTGTGGATTTAGGTGTGATAGTGTTGACCTCATCATGCAGTTTTCCACTTGGGGCTGCATGGAAGAGAACCACTCAGCAGTGGAAACTACATTAGCTTAAACCGTATGCTTCCAGACAAGGATAGCCAGTCGAAGGTGGAAGGAGAACATACACTTGTTATCCCTAAGACACGAGGTGATGCGGAATCATGTATATGTCCATTGAGTTTATTGGTTGTTGTAGAAGCAAGCACATGAGATATCCACAAAACTAAAAGGTAATATTTTTCAATATTCGTAACATTGATTTCTCTTGATCCGCCACCCTGTCACTATCACAGCTGTTGAATTGATTGTAACCTGCAACAATTCTTGTGCATTGTTGTAAAGTAAACTGACTGCTGATGTTGAGAAAACAGCACAAAAACAGGCGCTTTGGCCCAACTCATCTGAGAAAGCTGCAGTCATAGGTGCCCCCCTTTGATTAAGACAAGATGATCCCAAGGCCTGCTTGATGGGCAATATTTTCCCTGTAATTCCATCCAATATTCTTTCTCTGAGCCAAAACCTTTTTTTATAGAATTATTTGTTTCTGTGCAAGTCATTACAGGTGTCTCAATTTTTAGATTTCTCCATTTGCACAATAGCACTCAAACCGTTTAGTGGTAAAGTGTTTTCTCTGTAGCCAATATTCAAAAGATCTTGTTAGGTAGAGCATGGGTATGTTGTACAATAAATATTACATGGCTAGTGTCATCATGCTATATTAATTAATTGTACCCTGCAGAGCTTGTCTGTCCAGCAAGGTAGAACCTCTGAATCTCCACTTTGGCATGTTCATACCCACCTTGAAGAATCAGTGTACTTCAGAGCAGAAAGAGAAGTGGCTGCACCTGTGTTACAACATGCAGTGCATCGGCACCTACGCCCAGACCGAGATGGGTCACGGTTAGTGCTTCCAGAAGATGGTTGGTCTTCCATTCATAATGCTTCTGGGGAGATGCCCATATGCTGTTCTTGGTTTCAGTTGAATACTGAGTCAAAGGCACCTGGGGGTGGTGGGAGGGTAGTGTGGGGAGGGAGGGCAATGGTGCTGGTGTGCAGTACTTCCAGTGAGGGCTGTACGGTGAGATGTCATTGTCATTTAGCTTAAAGACTGCACAGCAGGCAGTTGGTGACAAACGGGTGCCTACCTTCTACACCTCTTGGTACACTACGCTGGCCCACCTCCTCTAGACTGCATTGATGGTGGAATAGGAGGGTCAGTCACCTAGCCCGGCTCAGTTGAGGTCTTTTAAGATGCATGTCTTTATGCATCAGCCTTTTGATTTTTGGTGTGACTGACTGGTATCATTTGACACATGGCACCTGAGGTACAATTTACCAAGTTGTAACTCGCTCTTCTAAACTCCACTGGTTGCAAGCTGAGGCTGTCTAATATTTTCTCATGGGACTATGTACACCAGGTAAACCTTCTCTGAGTTGGTTTCGATGCATTAAAATCTTTCCTTAAATAAAGGGAGTGATACTGTATATAGGACACCTGATATGATCTCGCCAATAATTAACTAAAGCAAAACCTCATTCCTATTGTATTCAATGTTCCTAGTAATAAACCATAACGATCTGTTGCTTTTCCTGATCAGATGCAATGCCAGCCTTTTGCAAATTGTGTGTTCGGTCATCTTAGCCCCTCTGTGCTGCAGAGCTTTACAGTTTATTCCTTTTACATATCCCCACTTTATACTCCCAAATCTTTACCCATTCACCAAACCTATCTACATCCATTAATAGCCACTTTGTCCTCTCTGCAGTTTGTTTTCCTCTTTGAGTAAGCAACAAGTTTAGCAATGATTGCTGGAAGTCAGTTACATACATTGCCAAATAATGAGGCCCCAGCACTCATCCTTGTGGTACGCCTATTCATTGTATCATCTGCTTATGCCTCCTCTGTCCATTGGCCACTTTTCTATCACATCAATATGTTATCTGCTCTCCAATGATCTTTTATTTTCTACAGTAAGTTTTGATGCAACACTTTTATCAGATGCCTTCTGGAATTCTTAGTACATCCACTGGTTCTGCTTCATCCAGGGAATGTGTTAATTTTTTTTTTTTAATCCAATAAATTTGCCAAACGTGATTTACCTTGCACAAAGCCATCATCACTTTGCCTGATTACCTTGAACTTTTCTAGGTCTCCTGCTATAATATCTTGTGGCTTCCAACATTTTCCATATGACAGATGTAAACTTGTGAAAATCAAAAAGACTGCAAATGCTTGAAATCTGGGGGGGGGGGAGCAGTGACTGTTGGGAGAAAGTCAGCAGATCAGGCAGTTTCTATGGAAAGAAACGGTCAACCTTTTTGTGTCTCGGACTTGAAACATTAATCCTGTTTCTCTCCACAGATGCTGTCTGACCTGCTGAATGTTTCCAGCATGTCGTTTTTGTTACAGATGCTAAACTGACTGGACTGTTGTTTCCTGCTATCTTCCCCTTTTAAAAAATAATTATACTTATAGCCTTATTTCCAGTCGCAAATGCGGAAGGCATGTATAAAGGGATAAATGGTTTGAGATGCTCTGTTTTTGCCTTTGTGATCTTGGCCACTGTGGATGGCACAGTGGTGCAGCAGTAGAGTTGCTGCAATACAGCGCTAGAGTTCAGGGTTCGATCCTGACCCGGAGTTTGTACGTTCTCCCTGTGACCACATGGGTTTTCTCTGGGCATTCCGATTTCCTTCCACATTCCAAAGACATCAGTGTGTGTCTTGTAAGAATTTGGCTTCGGTAAAATTATAAATTATCCCTAGTATGTAGGATGGTGCAAATGTACAGGGTGATCGCTGATCAACATGGACTCGGTGGGACAAAAGGCCTGTTTCCGAGCTGTATTTCCAAAGTCTAAAGACTTATTTGGGATTGGATCATGAAGTTAGCTGAAAGTAATTTGGAAGCAATGGGAAATTATTTCATTTGCTAATATATGCTTTTAGATAAGGTAACACACAAAATCTGCCAAATGTGGAAGCCCATGTATAGGGGCAGGTCTAGGGATAGCGAACAGTCATTATGTTACTGTTCCAGACAGTGATCCCAGGACAAAGCTCTTGAGGATATTTTGCAGATGACTTGGAAGTACGATACACAGTTAGGTGGCATGAGCAGACATGTCGAAGATGAAAATTGAGGCAATGTACTCAACAAGGTGCAATTATAATGTGGCTGCAGGTGCATTCGATGTTCCACATCAATGGTAAATCAAAGTATAATTTTGTCTTGCCTTTTCTACCAGTATCTGACCACTGCAATTTTGGGCAGTCTGGAGATGTGTGCAAGGTGAGATGGGGCGGAGGCGGTACGTGGGAGGGAGGAGAATAGAAAGTGCTGATCAACCCTGGTTGTGGGTATGATGGGATGAACAGCGGGAGGGCTGTAAAAATAGGAATTGGGTGTCACGCCAGCAATAGCTTTACCATTAATGACGTGTTTGATGTCTGTCTCTGTGGGTTAGCTGCTGGCATTGCCTCTGGTCACTAGGGCGGCACGGTGGCGCAGCGGTAGAGTTGCTGCTTTACAGCGAATGCAGCGCCGGAGACTCAGGTTCGATCCTGACTACGGGTGCTGTACTGTAAGGAGTTTGTACGTTCTCCCCGTGACCTGCGTGGGTTTTCTCCGAGATCTTCGGTTTCCTCCCACACTCCAAAGACGTACAGGTATGTAGGTTAATTGACTGGGTATATGTAAAAATTGTCCCTAGTGTGTGTAGGATAGTGTTAGTGTGCGGGGATCACTGGGCGGTGCGGACATGGTGGGCCAAAAAGGCCTGTTTCCGCGCTGTATCTGAAATATGAAAAAATATGAAAAATAATATGGCATCTTTTACTGTAGGACAGAGAATGGCGTTCATATGCAAGATGTGACCATTAGAGTTAACTAGTTGTCAGCAGTGCTGACTGACAGTAGGCAGCACAGTGGTGCAGCTAATAAAGCTGCTGTTTTACAACGCCAGTGAGGCGAGTCCGATCCCGACCGTGGTTGTTGATGGTGTGGAGATGTTCTCTCTCTGATCACATAGGTTTCCTCGGGTACTTCAATTTCCTCCCACATCTCAAAGATGTGCTTATTGATAGGTTAGTTTGCCCCTAATGTATAGGTGAATGATAGAATCAGGGAGGGAGTTGTTGAGAATGTGGGAATAGTGTACTTTGGTGGATGGTGGTAGACTTGGTGAGCCATGGGTCTGTTTCTGTACTGTAACTTTCTTTCACGATGACGATAAGTGGTTTTGATGCGCAAGAGATTTCAGATGCTAATGTCTGTACAAACAAAAAGGAATTGCTGGAGGAATGCAGATGAGGCAGCAAGAGTGGAGGGAAGGGACAGTAAATGTTTTGGATTGAAACCCTTTATCTAGACTGAGAGGGGAGATGGCCAGCATAGCTAGTGGTGGGGGGATGCAAAAACAAATAAGCGATAGGTGAGGAGGGGTAGACGGGCAGATAACATTCAGGTGGGTCAGGGAAAGTCGTAAATGACGACAGAGGCTGGGGGGATGATAAGTAGAGGATAAAAGCTGCAGATTCTGGAATCTGATAGGAAAGGAAGGTGAAGACTGGCACTGTCAGTTGTAATGATTTCACACGGAGACGTCAACTATTCTTTTCCCTCCACTGCTGGTGCCTGACCCACTGAGTTTCTCCAGAGCTCTTCTTAATGTGGTTTTGAAGCAGTGTGCATGGTCTAAAACGGAACATAGAACTGTACAGCACAAGATCAGGACCTGCAGCCTACAGTGCCCATGCCGATTATGATTCCGACCAACTTTTACCTGCCTGCACATAACTCATAATCTCCCCACTCCCTACATATCCACATGCCTATCCAAATGTCTCTTAAAAGCCACTATTGTATCTGGCTCAACCACCACCCCTGGCAACACCTTGCATGCACTCGACACCCTCTGTGCAAAAAATAACGCCGCACACATCTTTAAATGTTGCCCCTTTCACAGTGAGGTAATAGTCTGTCTCCTGCGATGGACACAGTGAGATAATCACCTTCCCTTTTTTGATCTCACCGCCACCATCAAAGGAGAGACTGTAGAATGAATGACCTCTATTACAGATCTAATGCCTCCCACAGATATCTGGACCACATTTCTTCCCACTCTGCCTCCTGCAAAGACTATCCCCCAACTCCCAATTTCTCCGTCTCCACCGCATCTGCACCCAAGATGAGATGTTCCATACCAGGACATCTGAGATGTTCTCATTCTTCAGGGATGGGGGTTCCCCTCTTCTGTCAAAGATGAGCCTTCGCATGTGTCTCTCGGTAAACTCCTAGCTCCGCTCTTGCTCCTCTCCCCAGTCGCAACAGGGACAAGGTCCCCTGAGTCGCACCTTTCACCCTGTCAGCTGTCGCACACAGCACATAATCCTCCATTTTTGCCAACTCCAATGGGATCCCACCACTAGTTACATCTTCCGATCTCCACCCCTTTCCACAGAGACCGCTCCCACCGCAACTCACAGGTTCACATCTCTTTGCCCCCAAACCACCCCTTCCCCAGGTACTTTCCTCTGCACCTGGAGAAGATGCATCACCTGTCCCTACACCTCCCTCAACTCCATCCAGGGACCCTGGCAGTCCTTTCAGGTGAGGCACAGGTTCACTTGCAGCTCCTCCAACCTCATCTACTGTATCCGTTGTTTTCAGTGTGGACTTTTATATACCAGCGAGACCAAGCGCAGACTGGGCAATTGTTTCACTGAACACCTTCACTCGGTCCGTCCGCCTTGGCCTATGTGATCTGGTTGCCAAACACTTTAACTCCCTTTTCCTTTCTCATACTGACCTTTCTGTCCTGGGCCTCCCTTGTCGTCCTGCTAGTTTCACTGTTCGTATCCTTTCATTATTACCTCGTCCACAGCCAACAATGGACCGTTGTGGGCTCCTCTTTTCCTGCGTCATCGGTGCTGGCTCTGACTTGTTCAGTACCTTTTCATACCTTTCGTTTCCCTCTCCCTTGACTTTCAGTCTGAAAAAGGGGCTCAATTGAAAACGTCTCCTATTCCTTTTCTCCAGAGATGCTGCCTGACTCTGAGTTACTCCAGCATTTTGTGTTTATCTTAAAACTTATAAATTTGTAATCACTTGTCGAAATGCTCTATCACTGGAACACCAGTCACCTGGCCATGCTCATTTGCCAACACTAGGACCAGTATGTTTCCTTCTAAGCCTTTGACACTGAGCAAGTCCCAGTCTATTTTGGAGAAAGTAAAATCACCCACTGACAACCCTGTTGCTTTGGCATCTTTCAGTAATCTGCGTTCGCTTGCTGCTTGGGAGCCTATAGGACAATCTCATTAGAATGCTTGCACCTTTCTTATTTCTTAGCTCTACCCGTATTGCCTCAGTGGACAAACCCCCCAGTAAGTCCTCTCTGTGTGCTGCCATGATAGTCGCCCTGATTAGGAGCGCAAATCCTCCACCTCTTTTGCTTCCCTCTTGATCACGTCTGAAACCATCCAAACCCTAGAACATTTTGCTGCCAGTTTTGTCACTCTTGCAATCAAGTTTCTGCAATGGCACATCAAGTCTTAAACACCCAAGTAGCCTCAAAGTTCATCTACTATCACATGCCTTGAAATAAACGCACTTCAGCCCATCAGTCACCAGATTCCTTAACATGTCCCTGTCTCCTGTCTGTCCTTCCTTTGGGATTTACTGGTCCCAACCTCCACCCTCCTATCAATTCTGGTTCCCACCACCTGCCTCTCCAGTTTAAACTCGCCCAAGTAGCATCAGCAAGAACATTTGTCCAGTTCACATGCAACCCATCCCTCTGGTACAGGTCACCTCTGCCGCAGATGAGATCCTAATGGTCTCAAAATCTGAATCCTTCCTCCCTACGCCAACTCCTGAACCACTCATCCATCTTTCCTAATTTCCTATTCCTTCTCTCACAAGCACGTGGCACCAGGAGTAATCTGAAGATTACTACCTTCGATATTGTGCTTTTTAATCATCTGCCTAACTCCCTATATTCACTTCACAAGACCACCTCCCTTTTCCTACCTATGCCATTTGTTCCATTCTGCACGACGACTTCCGGCTGCTCGCTCTGCCCCTGAAGTATGATTTGCAACCGATTGGAGACATCCTGGTCACCAGCCCCAGAGAAGCAATGCACCATCCTGGAGTCTCATTTGCTGCCACAGAATCTCCTGCCTTGAATCCTAACTACATATTCCAAAGACGTGCATGTTTGTAGGTTAATGGCTTCTGTAAATTGTCCCAAGTATGCGTGATAGAACTGGTGTATAGGTGATCCACGGACTTGGTGGGCCGAATGGGCTATTTCCACACTGTATTTCTAAGCTAAACTAACGAGTCTCCTATCATATGTAGGAAGGAACTGCAGATGCTGGTTTACACCGAAGATAGACACAAAAAGCTGGAGTAACTCAGCGGGTCAGACAGCATCTCTGGAGAAAAGGAATAGGTGACGTTTCAGGTCGAGGCCCTCTTTCAAACTGAGAAGGGAAAGGAAAATGAGAGATATAGAAGGTACATAGAACAAATGAATGAAAGATATGCAAAAAGCGATGATCAAGAAAAGGTGGAGCCCACATTGTTGACTGTGGGAAGTTGATAATGAGTTGGAGAGATTGTGAAACTCAACAGTGAAACTAGTACAACTGGGGTGGGGGAGGAACAGAGAGAGAGGGAATGCAAGGGTTATATGAAGTTGGAAACATCTATGTTGTAAGCTGCCCAAGCGAAAAATGAGGTGCCTCCAATTTGCATTGGGCCACGCTCAGACAATGGAGGAACCCCAGACAGAATGGTCAGTGTGGGTGAGAAGGAACTACAGAGGCTGGTTTAAACTGAAGATAGACACAAAAGCTGGAGTCACCCAGCAGGATAGACAGCATCTCTGGAGAGGAATGGGTGACGTTTCGGGTTGAGACCCTTCAGACTGATTAGGGATAAGGGAAATGAAAGATATAGACGGTGGTGTGGAGATATAAAGAACAATGAATGAAAGATATGCAAAAAAGTAATGATGATAAAGGAAACAGGCCATTGTAAGCTGTAGGGTGAAAGTGTGAAGCTAGTGGGACTTGGGTGGGGGAGGGACAGAGAGGGAGGGAATGCCGGGGTGACCTGAAGTGAGAGAAATCAATATTTATACCACTGGGCTGTAAGCTGCCCAAGCGAAATATGAAATGCTGTTCCCATTTGTGTTTAGCCTCACTCTGACAATAGAGGAGACCGAGGACAGAAAAGTGTGTATAGGAATGGGAAGGAGAATTAAAGTGTCCAGCAACCGGGAGATCAGGTTGGTTCACTCGGGCCTAGCGAAGGAGTTCTGCGAAACGATCGCCCAGTCTGTGTTTGGTGTGGCCGATGTATGAGTGTCCACATCAACGGATACAGTAGATGAGGTTGGAGGAGGTGCAAGTGAACCTCTGCCTAACCTGAAAGGACAGTCGGGTTCCCTGGACAGAGTCGAGGGAGGAGGTATAGCGACAGATGGTGCATCTTCTGCGGTTGCAGGGGTACCTGGGGTGGGGGTGGTTTGGATGGGAAGGGATGAGTTAACCAGGGAGGTGTGGAGGGGACAGTCTCTGCGGAAGGTGGAGATGGGAAAATGTGGCTAGTGGTGGGATCCCATTGGAGGCGGTGGAAGGTTCAGAGAATGTGTTGTACGGCCATGGGAAGGGGAGCTCGTTTTTAACAACTGGGAGAATGCGTAGGCCCAGATGCACTATGCGAAGGTGTTCAGCGAAACGATGGTCCAGTCTATGCTCGGTCTCACCAAGACCAGACCTGGAACGCAGATTCAGAAGATGAGCTTGGAGGAGGTAGAAGTGAACCTCTACCGTAACATCAGATTATCTTGACTCGCCCTGTAAGAGTCGATCTGGGTGAAAATATGCTACTTAGAGCCCAAGGGGTATGCTTTGGAAGAGGGCCCAAAATGAATGGCCTCTTAATAGTCGTCTGCTTAATTTCTAATAATGCTTCATTTAACACTTTTGCTCTAAACTGATAAGAATTCAATCTTGATTGGCAATAATTGTTGCTGCATGCAAAATTTAATCAGGTAACAATCTGAACTCAATATCTGCACGCTCTCCACCCCACTCTCCACCCCACTCTCCAACCCTCCCTCCCTCTCCAACCCTCCCTCCCTCTCCAACCCTCCCTCCCTCTCCAACCCTCCCTCCCTCTCCAACCCTCCCTCCCTCTCCAACCCTCCCCCTTTCCTTCCCCCTCTCTCCCCCTCCCTCTCTCCACCCCCTCCCTCTCTCCCTCCCTCTCCACCCCTCCCTCTCCTCCCCTCCTCCCCCTCCCACCCCCTCCTCCTCTCCACCCCCTCCTCCTCTCCACCCCCTCCCTCTCTCCACCCCCTCCCTCTCTCCACCCCCCTCTCTCCCTCCCCCCTCCCTCTCTCCCCCCTCCCTCTCTCCCCCTCCCTCTCTTCCCTCCCTCTCTTCCCTCCCTCTCTCCCCCTCCCTCTCTCCCCCCTCCCTCTCTCCCCCTCCCTCTCTCCCCCTCCCTCTCTCCCCCTCCCTCTCTCCCCCTCCCTCTCTCCCCCTCCCTCTCTCCCCCTCCCTCTCTCCCCCTCCCTCTCTCCCCCTCCCTCTCTCCCCCCTCCCTCTCTCCCCCTCCCTCTCTCCCCCTCCCTCTCTCCCCCCTCCCTCTCTCCCCCCTCCCTCTCTCCCCCCTCCCTCTCTCCCCCCTCCCTCTCTCCCCCCTCCCTCTCTCCCCCCTCCCTCTCTCCCCTCCCTCTCTCCCTCTCTCCCCCTCCCTCTCTCCCCCTCCCTCTCTCCCCCCTCCCTCTCTCCCCCCTCCCTCTCTCCCCCCTCCCTCTCTCCCCCCTCCCTCTCTCCCCCCTCCCTCTCTCCCCCTCCCTCTCTCCCCCTCCCTCTCTCCCCCTCCCTCTCTCCCCCTCCCTCTCTCCCCCCTCCCTCCCTCTCTCCCTCTCTCCCCCCTCCCTCTCTCCCCCCCCCTCTCTCCCCCCTCCCTCTCTACCCCCTCCTCTCTCCCCCCTCCTCTCTCTCCCCCCTTCTCTCTTTCTCTCTCCCTCTCTCTTTTTCTCTCTCTTTCTCCCCACCCCCATCCTATTGCCTCTGTCTTCACAGATATGTGCATCGTGGACGTCCAGAACCCCTTGATCTCCACCTAGGCATGTTTCTGCCCACCATCCTCAACCAGGCTACTCCCGAACAGCAAGACCGCTTCTTTATGCCAGCTTGGAACCTTCAGATCATTGGCACTTACGCACAGACAGAAATGGGCCATGGTATGGTGCATGTGCAGTCTTCCATACAGTAGTTTAGAAATTTTAATTGGAACACAACTTCTGGGCGCATGAATTGAATAAAGCTGTATGGGGGTCATGATACTTTGCTTAGTTTTCAATGTCATCAATAGTTTAGTTTACATATTAGTGGCTCCAATTTTAGTGCGCTAGATTTGTGTGTCTTTTGTCTGGAGAGAAGGATTGCTGTGTTTCTGTACAACCATTGCTCTCAGTCCTTTGACAGATGCATACGGCATGGAAGAATACTCTTCAGCCCAACCCAGCCATGCTGACAAGTAGCCCTCTAAGCTAGTGCCATTTGCCTGCATTTGGCCTATATGGCTGTAAACTTTTCCCAACCATATACCTCTCCAAATGTGTTTTAATATAGTTATGGTACTTGCCTCAACTACTTCCTCTGGCAGCTTGTTCCATATACTCACCACCCTATGTGTGAAAAAGTTGCACAACAGGTTCCTATTAAATCTTTCTCCTCTCAGCTTAAAACTATGCCCTCTAGTTCTTATTTTCCATTCTCTGGGGTAAAGACTGCTTTTACGATATCTTCTCCCCTGCTTTTATACACCTCTAAGGTTATCCCTCAACCTCCTGTATTCCAAGGAACAAAGTCAAAGCTAGTCCCATTTGGTCCATATCCCTCTAAACCTCTTCTATCCAGGTAAATGTCCAAGTGAATGTTGTTTTCGTACCTGCCTCAGTTACCTCCTCCGGCAGCTCGTTCCTTATACCTACCACCCTTTGATGGACAGTTAACCTTCAGGCTTGTATTAAATCCTGTTCCTCGCACCTTACACACATGCCCTCTTCTTTTCATTCCCCTTACACTGGGTAAAAGACTGTGCATTAACCCAATCTATTCCCCTCATGATTTCACATACTTCTGTAAGATTGCATCCAAGGAATAAAGCCCTAGTGTTCCCAACCTCTCCCGATAGCTCAGCCAGTCAAGTCCTGGCAATATCTTCATGTCATTGGAGCCATTCAGCCCATCGAATACACTCTGCCAATCAACCATAGCTGATCTATCTGTCTCAACCTCAATCACCTGCCTTCTCATAAATCTTTCCTGCATTCTTTCCAGCTATACTTTTTATATATTATGGTGACGATAACTGAACACAAAACTCCAAGTGAGGCCTCACCAACGTCTTGTACAACTCATACAGAGTCATACAGGAAACAGGCCTTTCACCCCAACTTGCCCACATTGACCAACATGTCCCATCTCCACCTTGTCCCAGCTGCTTGCGTTTGGCCCATATCCCTCCAAACCTTTCTTATCCATGTACCTGTCTAATTGCTTCTTAAACTTTGCAATAGTCGCTGCCTCAACTACCTCCTCTGGCAGCTCATTCCATACACCCACCACCCTTTGTGGGAAAAAAGTTACCCCTCAGATTCCTATTAAATGTTTCCCCTTCACCTTAAACATATGTCTGGTTCTCAATTCCCCAACTCTGGGCAAGACTGTGCTTCTATCCAGTCTATTCATGATTTTATACACCTCTGTAAGATCACCCTTTATCCTCCTGCCCTGCAAGAATAGAGTCCCAGCCTGGTAAGATGTTTCACCACATTGATGTATAGAAGAATCTTGGGCTCCAAGTCCATAGCTCCCTGAAAGTGAAAGTACAAGTGGATGGTTTAGTAAACAGGGTGTATGGTATGCTTGCCTTCACAGATCAGAGCATTGTATAAAAATCAGGAAGTCATGTTTCAGCTTTATAAGATTTT
Organism: Rhinoraja longicauda; assembly: GCF_053455715.1. Lineage (NCBI taxonomy): Eukaryota > Metazoa > Chordata > Chondrichthyes > Rajiformes > Arhynchobatidae > Rhinoraja > Rhinoraja longicauda. The sequence continues at coordinate 62,851,106 of NC_135958.1, forward strand.
AGTTTGGCCACATTTTGTATTATGTGCAGTTCTGATTGTCCTATTCAGGAAGAATATGGGGAGTGAATGCAGAGGTGGTTTACCAGAGTGCTGCGTGGAATAGAGGGTATTAGCTAAAGGCGAGGTTGGACAAATTGGATTATTTTCTCTGGAGCATCGGAGGTTCAAGATAGCATATAAAATTGATAGACATAGATCTGGTAGACACTCAGAACCTTTTTCCTGGGATGTGTGGGCCAAAGGGCTTATTCCTGTGTCGTACTGTTCTATGTTCCTACAAGAGACAATCCACTACGTTTACTGGTATGCCTGGCATTCAACAAGTTTTAATGTTTACTTACTTTTTGTTTGGAAGTTAAAGTTGTTTAAACTTTATAGATACAGCATGGAAACAGGCTCTTCAGCCCACTGAGTCCGCGCCGACCAGCGATCTAGCACTATCCTACACACTAGGACTATCCTACACACAAGGAACAATTTACAATTTACAGAATCCATTCAAACCTGTACATCTTTAGACTGCGGGGAGAATCCGGAGCAATCGGGGGGGGGGGGGGGGGGGGGGGGGGGAGAAAACCCCAGGTGGTCGCAGGGAGAACGTACAAACTCCGTAAAGCATCCGTAGTCAGGATCTAACCTGCGTCTCTGACGCTGTAAGACAGAACTCTACCGCTGTGCTACTGTGCCGACCTTCTTGTTCAATAGTTTATGGAAATCCTGGGCTACTGCATTATTAATACATGCTATGCACTGCAATCAAGAGACTTTAATTCTACACAGCTATAACTTACACTAGTGCAACCCCACCCCCCAACTAGTTCTATGTTGTGGACTGAAAGCAATTAGGATTTCTGTCCCAGTGTGGCATTCACATCGAAGCAATAGGTTGGACTGGATATAGGGTCAGTAACCAGCTGATAGAATTACATCTTGTGGAACTGGCGAAACGCAGTCAGTGGTTCGACTCGCTGTAAACTGTATTGAGCTGTTTTCTGTGCAACTTTACTTGCAAATTGGTTTCACCACACTTTGCAAAAACACACCGTGCCAACTTGTAAATTGTCTGCACATCATAAGAATGAGTGAACAGGGCTATGATAGTGGGAGACAGAAGGTCTGCTGGTGATGCTATGGTGTGTGACCAGGAATCTTCACAGAATGGAAAGGTGTTACTGCAGAGAAGTGTGGTTTGTGTACACAAGTTAGGAGGGGATGGGTGGAAATGGGGCTGGATGTAGGAGGGTGTTCTGGATGACGAACTTCTTTTAAAAATAAATGAAACAGAAAATGGTGGAATCACTTAGCAGATGAGACAACATCTAGAAAAAAAAGTTACGGTGTAAGGTCAATAACCTTTCAGCAGAAAGAACTGCCTCTCTTTCCATGGATGCTTCCTGATCTAAGTGTTCCAGTGTTTTAATATCAGATTTTCAGCAACCTGCATTTTTTCTTACATTTTATTTTAAAGTAATTGTAATGTTTCCTCTGCTCTTGCTCACGGTGGACTCGTCCCTTGAGAATCTTTATTAATCTCTATCTTGAGAGTTGCTCTCGGTATTTTTTATCACACATTTGCAGACAGATATGCAGACTGACGGTCTTAATGCCACATTCTTCTTAATGGAAATATACCAATTTCTTCATTTTGCTCATATTATCCTGTGGGCTATAACATTCATAGAGCACCTAATGTTTGTGTGTTTTCTCCTTCCGAATCTCTGCCTCTTCCCATTTAAGATGGTCAGTTAAACAGACTAGGACCCTTTCAAGACTTGCACGTCATTTATTGTGCAAAAATCCAGCACGTTTTAAATGATCACCCTCGTCTGGCCTACAGAGGTGCATGAGTCTTGCATCTGACCTTGCAGGCTCTTCTCAAAAATATATGATTACAAACGATAGGTACATGGGGGTGGTGGTGAAGCTGGTGAGGGGCGCAAAGTCCAAAGAGATCTAATACATCTGTAGTGAGTCAGCATTCTTCTTGGTTTGCATCCCAATGAATATATTGTTAAACTTGGGATCCAAGTCTGGCAATTAACGATCTATTACTAGAATGCAATGGTTTTTAATTGTGAAGATGGACACAAAATGCTGGAGTAACTCAGCTTGCAGGAAAATAACTGCAGATGCTGGTACAAGTCGAAGGTATCACAAAATGCTGCAGTAACTCAGTGGGTCAGCCAGCTTCTCTAGAGAAAGGGAATAGTTGACGTTTCCGGTGGAGCCCCTTCTTCAGACTGACATGGCTGATCAGAATGAAGAAGGGCCTCGACCCAAAACATCACTTATTCCTTTTCTGCAGAGATGTTGCCTGGCCCGCTGAGTTACTCCAGCAATTTGTGTCTACGTTGTAAACCAGCATCTGCAATTCTTTCGTGGACATACTGATTTTTAATTATACCTAGTTTACTGGTGTCCTATCCACATTATTATCTGGCTTGCATGACTTTCACTTTTCATGTGGTAAACTCTTAACTGCTCTGTGAGGTTACCCAGTAGGTGGTTAATTGCTTAGGTCAGGTCCTTCCCACCTCAAAGGAACTGGGACTGGCAACAAAAGTGGCCTCTTCCATTAAACCCACATTCCAAGAACAATTGCATCTTGACCAGTGTAAGTGCGTTGGTCCTACTGTGTCGTGGGCTATAAATACCGCAGTTCCTGCCAGTTTTGAGTGTTCTATCACTTCCAGGCTCATTCATCCGTGGTCTGGAAACGACGTCAACATACGATCCTTTGACCCAGGAGTTTGTGCTGAACAGCCCAACTGTGACTTCAATCAAATGGTGGCCCGGAGGATGTAAGTGAGTCCGTGGGTGCGGGGAGAGGAGAGGGGAAGGTTTGTTGCCTCCATCACAGTGAGGGGGTGTTTGGAGTCACTGTGATGGATGTTTGTGTTGGGGTCGTGTGTCCTGTGTTCTTTTCTTTTTTTTCTGTGACTGCTGAAATTTTGTTCGGTGTTGTGCCGAGTGACAATAAAGTTTTTGTTATGTTGTTATGTTGTTATTGTTGGGTGGAAGATCCACACAGATTTTTTAAAAAAATATATTTTTGGATTTTGTTATTGGCAAGATCAACATTCATTGGCCGTCCCTAACTGCTCTTGAAGGTGGTGGTGAAGATACTCCCACAGTGCTTTGGGATTAGACCCATGACAATGAAGGACTTTCCAAGTGAGAATGGCGTGCGACTTGGAAAGGAACCTGCAAGTTGTGACATTCTCATGTCCTGTTGCGCTTGTCCTCCCTAGTGGTAAAAGTCTTGAGTTTGGGAGATACTGTCAGCAATTTTATAGATGGTACACTCTGCAGTCACTGTGTACAGAAATGAGAGAGAATAAATGTTTACGGTGGTTGATTAGTGGGCAAACAAGCAGACTGCATGGGAGCATTCACCCTAAGAAGTGGAAAGATTACATCATGCTCCTGATTTCTGCCTGGTAGATGGTAGAAAGGGCTTGGAAGTTGGGAGGTGATTCCTGACCTTTTGCAGCCAAGGCATCTTACCTTTAATTGGACTTTACTGGACTAAATGTAATGTTATTGCACTAAATGTTATTCTCTTTATTGTGTACACTGTGGATGGCTCGATTGTGGTCATATATTGTCTTTTCACTGACTGGTCAGCATGCAACAAAAGCTTTTCACTGTACCTCGGTACACCTGACAATGAATTAAACTTCATAGAGTGGTAAAGAAAACATATGGTATACTTGCTTTCATAGGTCGAGGCATTGCATATAAAGTCAGGAAATCATTATTCAGCTTTATAGGACTTTAGTTAGGCTGTATTTTGAGTATTGCATGCATTTCTGGTCATATTACAGGAAGGATGTGGAGACTTTTCAAAGGGTGCAGAGGAGGTTTACCAGAGTGATGCCTGCATTAGCTACAGGGAAACATTGGACATACTTGAATTATTTTCTCTGGATAGCTGGATGTTGCTGGCAGACCTTTGAGAAGTATCTAAAATGATGAGAGGCATAGATAGTATAGACAGTCAGAACCTTTTCCCAGGTTGGAAAATCCAATGCATGGAGACATAGCTTCAAGGTGAGAGGGACAGAGTTTAAAGAAGATATGCGGACAAACTTTTTATACACAGGTGAGTGCCTGGAATGTACTGCCAGCAGATATGATATGGTGGCATTTAAGAGACTTTTAGATAGGCGTATAGATATGAAGGGAATTGATATGGATTATGTGATCTGGATTAGGCAGATAAGAGATGGTCTTGGCATGATATTCAGAAAATACATTGTGGGCTGAAGGGCCTGTTCTTGTGCTGAACTGTTCTCTGTTCTATATGACTGGACCATTTGAATTTCTGTAGAAACCAAGAATTGCAGATGATGGCTTACCATGGAAAGCCACAAAATGCTGGAGTAACAAGGTGGATCAGGCACCATCCTAGGGGAACATGGGTAGGTGATGTTTCGTGTCAGAACTCCACTTCAGACTGATTGGAGGGGTGGAGTGAAAGAAAGCTGGAAGTGTGGAGGTGCAGGGCAAAGCATGGCAGGTCAGGTCACAGAGATAATTGAATAGCTCCTTTAAGAAGCTAATATAGACACAATGATCTACATGGCAGTTTTCACTGTTGTAAGATTTTAGTGTAAACAGTTATATTGCCATCAAGTTGGATGCTGTTTTGATCCCTTTCACCAATTTCTCAGGAGGAAAAGTGGAGAAAAAGCCCTTTTATTGCTTTAACAGGTGGGTTTTTGATATTTGCCTTTTCCTCAACTTGAATTTGCTCAGTTGTTTATCTCCTTTTGGGTATTGTCTGTCTTTTTCCAGTGGGCAAGACCTCAAACCACGCTATTGTTCTGGCTCAGCTCTACACCCAAGGTCAGTGCAGAGGGCTGCACGCTTTCATTGTGCCCATCCGCAAGATGGACACCCACGAACCTTTGCCTGGTAAGGGACCTGATCAGCATTGTGCACCTAATCCTAATTCTGCATTACCTGGCAGTGCCCTCGCTCCATTGTATGTCTAAAGCCACAGATTCTTGCTGAAGCCCAGCTGTTTTATCACGCATGTCCTCACTCAACCTAACTGGTGCCCATTGGCAGCTAGCAAGAGATTGAATCAAAATCTGATTTGTGGTGTCTCTTATCCAGTGATTCAGCATTCAATTCAGAACAAAATTCTAACGTTTCATCTTGTGAAATTTGTAACTGGATTCAGTGGATGCTTAAGGTTTATTTTATTTTTGTCTAGCTTTATGTTCTCCCTTATCTCTTCTTGAACATAAGAGCTAAGGTACACCAAAGAGAATTGTGTCATCCATCCACACTACTCTGAGTAGATGCTTACTAGAGAAGAATGTGTAACCAACTTGGTTTCTGAGTGCTCCACAGTTTCCCACTATGACTGGATTTGTAGACTGCTCGAAAAACATGATTAGTCACTAAATTCTTTATCGGTGTACAGTATTATACTTTATCCAGCAATTCTGTTGTCCTTGCTTGCTTGCTGACCCAGCTCGTCCATTTTCAACTCAACAGTAATTCCATGGACAATGTCCTGTTGGGTGTTTTACCCACTGATCATCCTCTGGCTGGGTTATTGAATTGGGGTCAGTCTGGCTTGCTAGAGCTGGCTCTGTCTGACAGTGTTGAGTTTTTGCTGATCTTACGCTTCCCCTCTGCTCCCCAGGTGTGGTGGTAGGTGATATTGGACCAAAGTTTGGGTATGATGAGGTGGACAATGGCTTCCTGAAGCTGGAGAATGTCCGTGTTCCTCGTGAAAACATGCTGATGAGATTTGCAAAGGTAACGTGTAGGATGACTGAGACAAATTTCTGTGATTGCAGTATGATTAAGAGTATTTTCTTTCCAAGTTATTATATCATCTGCACTGGCCTGCTGAGATGTGGTCCTTGAAGTAGGGAACAAACTGATTACAATTGTGGAATTGATTGATTATTCTGTATTTCTATTGATTTTAATGCAACTTCCTCGTGTTGTCACATTGACCCTGCCCATCAGTGCCATATACTGACTCATTATCCCTACTGTTCGTTCCACATTAAGCTCTTATTTTTATCTTGTGTTAAGAATTGTATCTTTTGTTAAGGTTCAGTGACTGGATCAATTTTCCTTTTGTTTTAAAAAAGGTGATGCCAGATGGGACTTATTTGAAGCCTCCAAGTGATAAGCTAATGTATGGCACAATGGTCTTCATACGTTCCATGATAGTGGGAGAGTCGGCACGTGCACTGTCTCAAGCATGTACCATTGCCATCCGCTATAGTGCAGTCCGACACCAGTCGGAACTGAAACCTGGGTAAGTGTTAACTTTTTAAGCGAGTGCGAGACCAGCAAAAAATTATTTTGCGCTTTAAGCCACTCCATGTGGTGAAACATGTCACGCTTTGTTGCTCCGTTCAATTTTATATTGGTTTGGTTTGCTTCAACTCTGGCAGATGCAATGATATACCCAGACCTCATTCCTCTTCACCTGGGAGAGAGATTTGTGCCTATATTCCTGAGGCTAGCTGCAACTAGGAGTTAGACCTATCAAACTGCAGTTGTCCTTCTCCAGTCTTTCATGTCCTAAACTTTACGAAATTGTACACAATTTAAAGCTTAAAAATCTTTTGCTCAGCTGATCCATACCAGACTTTATTCTCCATGTGATGCGTCTTACCATTCCACAACTGGTTCCATATGACCCTCTGTCCCCATCCTTCATGTTCATCTCAACTCCCTTTAACATATTGCTCGCTCAACTACTCCCTGTGGGTTCAAGTTCTGCATTCTCATCACTGAGTACGGACGATTTTTGGTATTTCCCATTTATTTTGTTTGGTGACTATCCTAGTTTAGAATTGTTCATGTCAAAACTTTCAATCCTATATTTTGAGATACTTACAGATTTCAATGGCTACGAGTTCATGAGTTCCAGCAATAAAATGATGAAATCCACTTCAGTTTGGTGTAATATGTTGATTCATTATCTTATACTTGAAGTATTGTGTGAACTGAGACTGTAAATGGGTTATGATGTTACATACTGGAAAATGAAAGCATTGTACTGCCTTTGCAATGTAAATGGAGCAGAGTAAATATGGAAGCTTTAAATTTAAGCTGTGCTTGCTGACATAAATGGGAACCAGGCGTAGGTGCTTCAGATGTAAGTAACATTGACGGTGATTGGTTTCCCTAGAGCTCCAGAACCACAGATACTGGATTACCAGACTCAACAGTTCAAGCTTTTCCCCCTGTTGGCGACTGCCTATGCCTTCCGCTTTGTAGGAAACTTCATGAGGGACATGTACCATCGCATCACGGGAGACATGAACGATGGAGACTACAGCCAGTTGCCTGAGGTATTGGGCTGTGGTGGAGTGGGAAATGTTTGGTGCCTGTCTATATTGTCTTTTTGACAAATCAATTTACATGCACTCTGTAGGAGCTAAGCAGCAGGTCTACTTTGTTTCAGTATTTTCTGTAGAGCATGACAATAGACAATAGACAATAGGTGCAGGAGTAGGCCATTCAGCCCTTCGAGCCAGCACCGCCATTCAATGCGATCATGGCTGATCACTCTCAATCAGTACCCCGTTCCTGCCTTCTCCCCATACCCCCTCACTCCGCTATCCTACACCTACACCATCTAAAATCTGGAGGAGATAAATAGAGGAAGCAGACCGCCAAGCCTCGGATATCCTTCCACTCTCATTTTCTCCTGTACGTAGGGTATCTTGGGATGTGGGACCATGACTGCAATCATACCGTACCACTTCACCATCTGAAAATTGAGTGAGATTTAAAGCGAGACTGACAAGGAAAGATGTCTTTGTCTCCTTGCCTTTGTTTGTTTTATTTAATCCCTTCCACCGAGAGGCATTTAAGATGAAACAATAGCAGTGCATCCAGAAGTGCACAAGATTTTATTTCTGTTTGAGTCAGGTTTCAGGTTCCATGCCTCAGTGACATGGCTGCCTAGCTATTTGGTTCATAGCCAACTTCTGGCTTCTAGCTCTCAAGTCATAACCACATTGACCAGTGTGGTCAAACTAAAGGCAGTATTCTAGGTGAAGTCAGACCACAGATCTGTGTGGCTCCCAAATGGTCATTTCTTGACCGTAACCTTGCATCCTGAGTGTATTTCCAGCTTCACTCCCTGTGTCAGACAGATGGCCTACACATTGGAAGCAAGTGCAGGAATTGAGAAATATCACATCACATGCAGGGGTCAAGGCGACATATAGTCTAGCGATCTGCTTAATATCTACATCACCTGAACAAACGAAGATGCACTGCAGCAACTCGGGATGCCTGTGAAAGCCAAGATCTCCATCTTGAGGGACAGTCATAGAGTCATACAATGTGGAAACAGGAAAATGAGATTAAGGAGAATTCAGAGATTTTATCAATAAATTAGGGGGAGAAGGGTAACTAAGAATGATAGGGCACCTCAGAAACCAAAGTGTTGATCTATGTTTGCAATCTTTTAACCTTTCAGTTCCTATGTCACTGGTGAATTTATAATCCTTCCACGGGCTATATTTACATCCTGAAGCAAGGGGTGCAAGCCAAAAGTAATGTCCCAAATGAAGTCTGACTAGATATCTCGAGACAAGAAAAACTGCAGAGGCTTGAATCTTGTGCAAAACAAAAACAAATTGCGAGAGGAACTTGGTAGATAAGGCAGCATCTGTGGAGGGAATGGACAGAAGCTGTTTGTGTCAGGACATTGAGTCACGAGAAGGATTCCAACCCAAATGCATCTGTTCATTCTCCCCAAATGGCTCGCAAATGTGCATTTGCTTGTTCTTCCACTCCACCCCCAACATACACGTTTTGCCTACGATGCAGGATTATCATTGTTGTTGTACCTCTCTGTCCTTGTGCATTCGACAACTTGCTCACAGTTGTAGTCTTATTTCAGCTTCACTCTCTGTCAGCCGGACTGAAGGCCTTCACCACCTGGGTTGCCAGTGCAGGAATTGAGGAATGCCGCATGGCATGCGGGGGTCATGGGTACTCACGGTCCAGTGGTCTACCTGATATCTATGTCACGTTCACACCCACCTGCACATATGAAGGAGAGAACACAGTGATGATGCTGCAAACAGCCAGGTAAGGAGGCAGCATGCAGAATGCAAAATTTACTTTGCAAAAATATCTAAATACCTGTTTTCGCTTTGTTATTATGAGGTATGGTGTGTAGATTGATGATAACAAAAAAGAATTTAATCCATTTTTAAATAAGGCTGTAAAGTAACAAAATGTGGAAAAAGTGAAAGGCTCTGAATACTTTCTGAATGCACTGTACTAGCACAATTTATTTGTTAGTACAGAATGTACAGAACAGCTCACTGAGTCTGAATGCAAGTACCATTTTGGTGCCATTTTTCCATCTTCCTCTCCTCAGCTTCCCTCTCTGGGCGGGTTCACAGTTCTATGGCAGGCGAGCCAAGCCGGCTGTTGGGGTGGGCCTGGCTTGCGGGGATCCATTGTCCAGCGTTCACCTCTGTCTCCCTCCATCCTCCTTGCCACGGTTTTGTTCTCCAGGCAGGTTCCGTGATGAGCCAGGCCTGCCATTGGGATGGGCCGAGACTCGCTGGAATCCCAGTCGCTGAGATGGGGAGGGGTGGAAGGAACAAAAGGAATATAGAGCATGGAAACAGACCCTTTAACCCAACTTATTCATACCGACCTAAAAGCTCTATCGAAGCTAGTCCCATTTGTCTGCATTTCGTCGGTGGCCTGCTAAACATTTCCTAAACATATGCCTCTAAATACCTCGTGTTCAGACGTGGCCAGCTCATGCTTCTTGGACCTGGAATATCTAACTGAAGTGCCGTCCCTACTACCTGCCACAAATATCCTGACAGCAGTGTACGTCCATCCCAATGTTGGTTTCAACCTTGCTCTGAGTGAACCGTACTCTGCTACCAATAGCCTCGAAACAAATAACCCTGAACCCCTGGTTGTTCACTCAAGCCAATCTCAACAGCGTACAACCAAAATACTCTTGGCGTGTCTTTTGGCCCACCAGCCACCAGTACTCCTTTGACCACTGCCACACATCCATAAAAAACGCCTACTGCTTAATTCCCCAGCCACATTTCGGGAGATCTGATCATATAGCTGTGTCTTTGCTCCCTGCCCACAAACAAAAACTGAAATGGGAAGATCCTGTACAGAAGGTCATTCAGTGCTGCTCTGTGGAAACAGATGACATCCAAGGTAAAACAAGGAAGTAGATTTGTCCACTGTGGATGGCTGATTGTAATTACGTATAGTCTTTTCATTGACTGAAGACCACGCATCAAAAGCTTTTCACTGTACCTTGGTACGTGACAATAAACTAAACTAAACAATATGTCCCACTTCTGGTTTGAGATGAACCAATGCTCTGAAATCTAATTCCTTGTTTTCTTTTGTCAGTCCAACATCATTCCTTTTAAATTGTTGCAGGGAGTCTTTCCGATTGCAGCGATTGTCAACGTGTTTACACTGACTCGATGGGGACAGATAGTTTCATTAAGTGCTCTGTGGTTCTGCAATAAAGTCTTCATCGACTCCCCTTCCTCTCACCCCCATTTATTTGAGTGCATCTTTGGAGGCTTGTGTTATGTTTTCTGATAGTCATGGATTTTCTGCTTTCTCATTTGCTGTAGATACCTGTTTAAGAGTTATACTCGTGCTAAGTCTGGACAGGGTCTTGCGGGCACAGTGTCATACCTGAATGACTTGCACAACCACATCCAGCCCCAACAAGTGGCTGGCCGACCCCTAGCGGTAAACATCGATGATGTCGACAGACTTGTGGAAGCATACAAACTGCGGGCAGCCAAGTGAGTGGGTACCTCTGTTCTGTTTAGACTGGTCCTGATATATTGCTCTTTCTGGATAGTTGACTTCCTCCTTATATTTAGGATGACCAGTATGTTTTTGGAACCTCTGGAGCAGAAGGAGTAGCTCTCATTGCCATTTACCATTTCTGAGTACATTCTGATCGGTACCTCTCATTGATACTGACCAGGTCCTCGTATACCCTGATCTCCAAGTCTATAACTCCCTGAAATTAGCCACACAAGTAGATAGTGGTAAAAACAAGGTACACGGTATGCATGTCTTCATTGTTCAGGACCATGAATAAAAGAGTCAGCAAGTCTCGTTGCAGGTTTATAGAACTTTAGGTAGGGAACATTTCAAGTACAGTTCTGAACATGCAGATCTGGTTGCTCTCACAACAGAAGGCTGTGGAGAGGCCACAAAAGAGGTTTACAGAATGTCACCTTGTTTAGCTGCAAGGAGAGGCTGGACAAACTTGGATTATTTTCTCTGCAGTCTTGGGGAGACCGATAGAAATATAAATAATAAAATCATAGGGGGCATAGATAGGGTAGATGGTCAGAACCCTTTTTTCCAGGGTAGAAATGTCAAAGACTAGAAGGCATTGCTTTAGGATGAGAGGGAACAGTAGGAATATGCGAGGCTTTGGTTTAACACCTGAAAGATGACACCTCATACAGTACAGGTCTCTCCCAGAACTTCAATTTGGAGTTGTGTGCTCTGATCACTGAAGTGTCCTAGAACAAGCAATTAGACAACATCAAGGAAATGGGTAGAGCAAGAGAGTGTGAGGTGTATTCAGCAGCGATGTGGAAACTAACTTTTATTTACAAAAGGTGTTGGCAAAAAAGAAACTGTCAATTTGAAGCTTTGAATTATTAACAGAAGGCTTCTCAGCTTTTCAAGCCTGCTCTGTTGTTTAATAAGATCTTGGACAATCTAATTGTAATTTCAATTCTGCATTTCCATTGCTAGAGTTTAGTTTGGAGATACATCACGAAAACAGGCCCTTTGGCCCAGCAAGTCTGCTCTGATCAGCAATCCTTGCACACTTACACTCTCCTACACACACTAAAGACAATGAACAATTATACCAAGTTAATTAGCCTACCAACCTGTAAGTCTTTGTAGTGTGGGTGGAAACCAGAGATCCCGAAGAGCACCCACGCAGGTCACTGGGAGAACGTACAAACTCTGTATAGATAAGCACCCGTAGCCAGGATTGAACCCGGGTCGCTGGTGCTGTAAGGTAGCAATTCAACAACTGTGCCACTCTGCAGCCCACTTCACCCACTTAGCATTTTGTGACTTGCAAACTGAATGACAGTCATTGCTGGGGAATGGTGCACTCCATGATGATGCAGACTGCAGCAAGGCTCAGGATGGATAAGTTGCATACATGGTTGGAGGGTGTCACTGCTCGGGTGCAATGGTGGAACAGCAGTTTGTTGTTTGTAGCACTATTTGCTGAAATGTGCCTGGCAGTAACAACTTGTACTTTGTTCTTGCTATTGTTTATATTCCCACTCTGTTAGAATCTTGCTTTTATCAGTGCTCTCTGTAACTGTTGCATCTCCTGCTGCATCTCTTTCCCTGAATGTTGGATCTCAATCCTTTACCTTAGACACAAATGACCTGACCAAACCCTCTTTGACTTGTGAAGGATTTTTAATGAGATTCTTTTGCAAACTCCATTTTTTCTGTTTTCACCTGGTGACCAGGTTGATATGGGGATTTACATGCGTCGCTATGCTCCAGCATTTGTAGGCTGACTCTGAGACCTTAGATCCATTATTAATTTTCCTTGTGGCTCCTTTATGTAACTTTTCTCTTACTTCTGTCCATGTCCTTCCACCCCAGCCTGGTTGAAGGAGCTGTAGAGAATTATCATGTGGAGCTGGGCCACAGGAACAACAAGGAGGATGCCTGGAATAGCACTTCCATTGATCTGGTTGGAGCATCGGGGGTGAGTTATTCTTGCTGAGGAGAATTACGGGAGATGTTTGTTTACGGGAGATGTTCAGTTTTTGTTTCTTCCCCTTTCGGTAGGGAAGAGCAAAGACACTCTGGCCTTCCATCGCAGTGAGGAGGTGACTGGAGGAGACTCACTGATGGATGTTTCTTTTTTGTTTTGTGTTGGTTTTGTGATTGTGTGTTATTGCTTTATTTTTATTGCTTCTTATTGTTGGACTGTGGGTAACGGAATTTCGTCCAAAAGACATGTTTTTTGGATGACAATAAAGACCATTCTGATTCTGATTCCCTCCCATATTGTCTTCCCCCATCTCTTGTTCCCTTCCTTTATTTCTGTGCTGTTAAATTTCCCTTGCCATTGCCCTCTGTAGTACTGGCTTATTGCTGCCCTGACTGCGTTGTGCAGTGGAATGTCTGTGTGTGATACACCATGAACCAAACGTGGTGTGATGTTGAGTGCCAGAAGCGTTGACCCAATACAGTAATCCATTTTCTTTCTGAAGTTGAAGAGCGACTTGAGAGTTGGACGCTTGAGGGGGTTGGGTATCATATAAGAAATTGGTGTAAACCATTTGATGTAAGGTAAGATATAAGAAGATAACTGCAGATGCTGGTACAAATCGAAGGTATTTATTCACAAAATGCTGGAGTAACTCAGCAGGTCAGGCAGTATCTCGGGAGAGAAGGAATGGGTGACGTTTCGGGTCGAGACCCTTCTTCAGACTGAAGAAGTCTGAAGAAGGGTCTCGACCCGAAACATCACCCATTCCTTCTCTCCCGAGATGCTGCCTGACCTGCTGAGTTACTGCAGCATTTTGTGAATAAATACCTTGATGTAAGGGAAGAGTATGGGATGGAGAAGTATACACAGAACTGCTCAGCATGGCTCTGGATTGTGGGTCTGCTCCGTCATGACTCTGATGGTTCAGGCGGAGATTCCGGGTTCAAATTCTAACCTAGTGGTTTGATCGCAGACACTGGGACAATGTTCCAATGTGGTCCAAGGGAGTTCTACACAGACTAGTTTTTTGTCCTTCAAGTAAGAGGTTAAAGTAAAACCCCTCTCTGCTTGCTAATAAGCAGGAGGGGTTTTACAAGAGCAGGAGAGTAATCTCCAACATCTTGGCCGATATTTATCCTTCATTCAGAGTTAATGTTGTGGCTTATCTAGTCATTATCACGTTAATGTTGGTGAGAGCTTGCCTTGTGTTTGTTGACTGCTGCGTTTCCTTTGTTCCGGCACGGTAGCGCAACGGTAGAGTTGCTGCTTTACAGCAAATGCAGCGCCGGAGACTCAGGTTCGATCCTGACTACGGGTGCTGCACTGTAAGGAGTTTACGTTCTCCCCATGACCTGCGTGGGTTTTCTCCGAGATCTTCGGTTTCCTCCCACACTCCAAAGACGTACAGGTATGTAGGTTAATTGGCTGGGTAAATGTAAAAATTGTCCCTAGTGGGTGTAGGATAGTGTTAATGTACGGGGATCACTGGGCGGCACGGACTTGGAGGGCCGAAAAGGCCTGTTTCCGGCTGTATATATATGATATGATATGATATGATAAAACTGTGACTACACCTCAGAACCACTTTGTGGTCCATAAAGCACGCTGGGATTTCCTGGACAGGATGTGAAAACATGATAAATGCATCTTTTCCCAAAATACTACGAAGCAGTTGTGCTACTGATGTATCAGTTAGAAGCCCGCCTTGTTTTTGTTCCTTGTGAAATTCGGTTCTCTCTGTAGGAGGGTTTCAGCAGGATGTGTTTAATTATGTTCTTGCTCCTTTCCCTCAGGCTCATTGCCACTATGTGGTGGTGAAACTGTTTGCTGCCAAGCTATCTGAGATCAAAGATGCATCAATTCATGATGCCCTCTGCACCCTCTTCCAATTGTATGCATTGCATGGAATCAGCAAGAATTCTGGAGACTTTCTGCATGTGAGTACAACCAAGGGAGTGTAGAGATAAGAGGCCTGACAGCTGTATCCCAGAGACTTGGAGTCATAGAATCAGTTGTATAGCACGGAAAAAGGCGCTTTGGCCCAACTTTGCCATGCCGACCAAGATGTCCCATCTACACTAGTCCCATTTGCCTGCGTTTGGCCCATACCTTTCTAAGCTTTCCTATCTATGTACTTTGCACCACATGTATTGTGTGCCAGATGTAGTAGGGAGTTACTAGGATATTATAATATGAGCTTTGTATGTTTTACGATCACTTTTTGTAAAACTCATAACACAACACAAGTTGGGCATACAGCTAGGATTGTACATTTTGCTTAACTTCAATAAGGTTGAAATATTATAAAATGAATTGAATCTGGGATTGCAATACTGAGACAGTTCCACCTGCTGCCTCTTGCCATAGTCTCGACCTTCAGCACTGTCTGTGTGGAGCTTGCCCATTCTCCCTGTTATTATTTTGGTTTCCCCTGGGTCCTCTGGTTTTTTTCCACTTCCCAAATACGTGCAGGTTGGTAGGGTAATTGGCCTTTGTATGCTGCCCTGGTGTGCAAATGAGTGGTAGAATCTGAGGCAGGATAGGGGAGAGAGGTGGAAATAGGAATCCATCTTGTTACAGAAGGCAGCGCAGTGGTGCAGCGGTAGAGTTGCTGCCTTACAGCGCAGAGACCCGGGTTCAATCCCGGGTGATGTCTGTAGGGTGTTTGTACGTTCTTCCTGTAACTGCGTGGGTTTTCTCCTACACTCCAAAGACGTATAGGTTTGTAGGTTCATTGGCTTTGGTAAAATTGTAAATTGTCTGGTGATCGCTGGTCGGTGTGGACTCGGTGGGCCGAAGGTCCTGTTTCCACACTATCTCTAAACTAAACTACAGTGAAAATTAATAGAATGGGGTTGCACTTTAAGTTGGCATAGACTCAATGAGCTAGCTATGTCATAAACTATGAATTGTGATGATAGGTCTGCAGGGTCCTAGTATATGAGTTTATATTTTAATGCATGATCTCTGGTCCTAGGTTGTGAGATTGTTTTGTAATGTGTGCCCTCTGCAATCCTAGTTTGTGAGGCTGTATCGCGATGCATGTCCTGCACAACCCTGGGGTGTGAGGTTGTATTGTGATACATGTTCTGCATGGTTCATTTCTAACACTTGTCCTCTGCAGGCTGGAATCTTTAACGACCAACAGATTTCCCAGGTGCAGCAACGTGTGAAGGAGCTGCTGGCTGCAGTGCGACCCAATGCTGTGGCTCTAGTTGATGCCTTCGATTACCCTGATGCCATCCTTTCTTCTGTGCTTGGGCGCTACGATGGCAATATCTATGAGCACATGTTTGAATGGGCAAAACGATCACCTCTGAATAAAACTGAGGTAAACAAGATCTACAAACTGGGATCTGGGGCCAAAACCAAAATACTGGAAGTACTCACCAAGTCAAGCAACATCTATGAGGGCAAGAAATTGTCGATGATTCTGGTTGAGAGCCTGCATCAGGACTGAGTGTGGGGAGGGAAGGAAGCCTAGAAGATTAAAGGGAGCAGATGCAAATTCCCACACGTGTAAAACGTACGGTTAGTTTACAGTCCTGATCACCACATTAAGGATGAAAAATATGTACAGGGGAGAAGAAAATAGGACAAATAGAATGGAGATTAAGGAAAATGTAGAATAGATCATTGTTAACTGGGAGGTAACAACAAAGCAGAGATAAAATGTAGTCGGAAACAGTAAGACTGGTCAGAGAACTGGGAAGGGGAGGGATGGAGAGAGAAAAAAAGCAAGGGTTATTTGAAGTCAATGTTCATACTTGGGTGTAAGGTGTCCAAGCGAAATATGAGATGCTGTTCTTCTTGTTTGTGCTGGGCCTCACTCTGACAATGGAAGAGGCCCAGAACAGAAAGGTCAGTATGGGAATGGGAGGGGGGGTTAAAGTGTTTAGCTACCGGGAGATCAGGTAGATTTAGGCGGACTGAGCGGAGGTGTTCAACGAAACAATCGCCGAGCCTGCGCTTGGTCTCGCTGATACGTAGGAGTCTACACCTGGAACAGCGGATAGAGTAGATGAGGTTGGAGGAGGTGCAAGTGAACCTCTGCCTCACCTGAAAAGACTGTCAGGTTCCTTTGACAGAATTGAGGGGGGAGGTATAGGGACAAGTGTTGCATCTCCTGTGGTTGCAGGGTAAAGTACCTGAGATGGGGGTGGTTTGGGTGGGAAGGGTCGAGTTGATCAGGGAGTTTGTGGAGGGAACGGTCTCTGCGGAAAGGGGTGGAGATGGGAAGATGTGACTAGTGGTGAGATCCCTTTGGAGGTGGCAAAAATGTTGGAGGATTATGTGCTGTATGCGACGGTTGATGGGGTGGAAGGTGAGGACTAGGGGGACTCTGTCCCTGTTACGACTAGGGAAATGTGGAGCAAGAGCGGAGCTGTAGGATATTGAGGAGAACCTAGTGATGGCCTCATCTATGATGAAAGAGGGGAACCCTTGTTCCCTAAAGATGTCCTGGTATGGAACACCTCATCTGGGGCGCAGATGCGGTGTAGATGGAGGAATTGGGAGTAGGGAATAGAGTCTTTACAGGAAGCAGGGTGGGAAGATGTGTAATCTAGATTTGTCTGCTCCATTGCTGGAGTTGGGATCCAGGATTGGGGTAATTAATGCATTTTCCAATAACAAACTTGATTGAGCAAATGATTTGCTTTGTACCTTGATTTGCATCGAATGCATGCTGTTAGAGCAGGGCCCAATATTCTTTGGGCCATGGATTAAATTAATTTGGACTGACTGGGGGAAAGTAACTGGTGGGTTTTGTGAGTTATATGCCAAATGTGTTTGACTAATCCTCGTCCACTTCTAGTGGCCTAGCCTCCACAGCTAATGTGCAGCTAAATGTTGCCGTTTTCACTCAGTCATGGTTTAATATCGCAGATGTGAGAGGTAAAATAACGTAACTGAACAAGCCAGAATGATCCAACACTGCTGCGCCATTTGCTCCCATCAGTATTAGCTAACCCTGTTCTTTCCTGTTAAAATTTGTTTTCTTCAAGGACCTTCTTCAAGGTTACAGAATTCACATTCCTAAGAGCCTTTTTTATAATGTATGTTGAACTGTCTAATCATTCCCCAAATGCACTGCAGTTTGAAGCACTCTAATCCAGCATTCTGTGGTCCAGCAATTCCCGCATGTCTTGAATCTGTGGTACGCAAAGTAACTAATTCTAACTAAATTCTGCACTAATCTGTATCTAATTAACCTACCAGAGCAATTTTTACTATCTCAGCCAATAGTTTCTGACTTGCTGAAACTCCAGGACACAGATGATTTTCAGAATCCTTGTCTGAGCTGGAGAGTGTCTAGAACAGTTCTCCTGTTCAGAGGAAGATGTTCAGGGACAGTTTCTATCAACCTAAGGGTGTCCATCTCGAGCATTTCAATCTGCAGTTCCATTCCACTAACAACCAAAATGAAAATATTCGGTGCAGTTTGACAATTCTATCCTTGCAGCTGCTTAAAATAAGCATTGATGTTTAATACTGTGTGCATGGTTATCAGATTTATAATTTAGAGATAACAGAGTGGAAACAGGCCTTTCAGCCCGTCGAGTCCACACCGAACAATCACCTGTTCACACTAATTCTATCCTACACACTTGGGACAATTTACAGAAGCCAATTAACCGAGAAACCTGCGTGTATTTGACATGTGGGAGGAAAGCGGAGCACCGGGATAAAACCCATGTGGTCATAGGGAGAATGTACAAACTGTACAGACAGCACCCATAGTCCGGATCAAACCCAGTCTCCAGCACTGAGGCAACATCTAACACTGTGCCGCCCCAGGTGTTAGTTTTGATCAGTTCTAAAAATGTCTATACATCTTATTAATATTGTTGATACTGTGTGGAGTTGTTGCCTTACAGTGCCAGAGACCCAGGATCAATCCTGACTACAGATGCTGTCTGTGGAGTTTGTACATTCTCCCTGTGACTGTATGAGTTGTCTCTGGGTGCTCCAGTTTCCTCCCACATTCCAAACATTGCGCGGGTTTGTAGGTTAATTGGCTTCTGTAAATTGCCCGTAGTGTGTTGGATGCATAACTGGGATTGATTGTTGGTCAGCGCAGACTCGGTAGGCTTGTTTCCACGCTGCATCTTGAAACTAAGTATTGTCACTGACGATGGATCAATGATCGTTTATGAACATTGCCAATTGCTGGAAAGGGCCAGACGGGAATTATTTATGAAGGGGCTGACACATTTCGTGGATTGTTTGTTTAATGAAGACTAAATATGGTTTGTTTCTTCTTCTCAGGTCCACGAATCATTCCACAAATATCTGAAGCCACTGCAGTCCAAACTGTGAGACTCTGCTGATGGTTCTTTGCATGAGAAGTTGGACCCAGCTGTCGATCAAACTCTCAATCTTTAATTTCAGTTCTCCAATTGCTGCCCAACCAGACCTGCAGCTCTTTCCTGCTGCTGAATCGGGATTGAGTAATTCCTATCCCCAATGTCCTCTGGTACTATTATGTAATTTGATTCCAATTCTCTTTTCCCACACACTACCCAACCACCTCTTCTCACTGATCCTCGCATTGTATGTGGAGGTTTAGAGTACACCAGCAGTGATACAGTTCCTCAACTGCATTTTCATCCTAATGCACCATCTTACATTGTGCACCAGTGTTCTCCTCCTCAAAGTTTAACATTAACTGTGGAAGGTGCTGAGGACAGGAAGGCTAAACCCAAACCATCTCTTCCGTGGAATGGTTTTGCACCAATTTCACACTTTTTAAATTTATGCACTGTGTTTTGCACACTGGTCACTAACGCACTTGTGCCTACTAAGACGATCTACATTAATGAATTGGGGATAAAGGTTTAAATCAGTTTGTAAGAAGTCAAGATGGAAAATGTTGCAGAGACTGGGATGGAGATTGGTAGCAGGTCTGAAGGAACAATGTTCCCTCCTCAAGGCACAAGTGAAGGATTTTATGGTGGGTTTTTTTGGGAGTCTTCACCCTCTAATAATGTGTGCCTTAAAAAAAAATCAACCATTCCTTTCTCTCACTCTTCCCCCCGCCCCAGACGTACTGCTCAACCCACTGAATTCCACTTGCAAATTGTAAAGTCTTATTGATCATAAATGCTCTATAATCATTTATAACTGAGATATAATCATTGATTCATAAATTCAAAACCACGATAACTATGACTATATATGGATGCAACATGTGACGCATTGTTCACCACACCAAACCGTTTTGGACCTTTTTTTAAATAAACACACAAGCTGAGCTTGGAGATTAAGGTAACATGTTTATTTGCATCTTTAAATGCAAAGCTAAGGGTGATAGTGTTGCAGGTGGAAGAGATGTCATTTCATTTGATTCTTTGACCTCCACGTGATATATAATAAAACTAGGTGAATAGAATCATGCACCTAGAGTGCATTGGAGGAGAAAGATTTGAACAGCTGTATCAAAGGCTGCAGGTAATTTGAGATGTTTGAAGGAGAAATTAGAGTTTCACAGTTTGATGTAATATCTTCGAATTTAGGAATGTAATTAATATTGAGGGGAAATGATTAGAGGAATTCAAACAAGGATTTTTTTTTGGAGGGGGTGGTGGGGCAGGGAAGGACAAGGATTCAGGAAGCCTACAGCATTTTTCAAGACTTTAGAGGAGGTTGGGAAGGGGAAGTAATTTACAAGGACAGGGAGTTGACTGCTCAGGTGAGGGCGATGATGACACCACCTTGAGATACATAAATGTGGAAGAAGTTAGGTGTTTAGATGTTTAACGTTTCAACAGTCAACGGAGCAGAACCTGGGCTAGGAAGCAAGATGTCCGCAGTGTGGTAGCTTTGATTATGTTATTATTCCTTCTGGAATCCCTCTAAACCCTGCTTCCAAAAGCAACCTCATGCATTCCCTGGATACAGTGCATTCAGAAAGTATTCAGACCCCTTCACTTTTTCCACATTTTGTTACGTTACAGCCTTATTTTAAAATGGATTAAATTCATTCTTTTATCAGCAATCTACACACAATACACCATAATAAAAAAGCGAAAACAGGTGTTTAGAAATTTTTGCAAAGTAATTAAAAAGAAATAACTGAAATATCACATTTACATAAGTATTCAGACCCTTTACTCATTACTTTGTTGAGGCACCTTTGGCAGCAGTTACAGCCTCAAGTCTTCTTGGGTATGACGCTACAAGCTTGGCACACCTGTATTTGGGTAATTTCTCCCATTCTTCTCTGCAGATCCTCTCAAGCTCTGTCAGGTTGGATGGGGAGCGTCGATGCACAGCTATTTTCAGGTCAATCCAGAGATGTTCGATCGGGTTCAAGTCCAGGCTCTGGCTGGGCCACTCGAGGACATTCACAGGCCTGTCACGAAGTACTCCTGCGTTGTCTTGACTGTGTGCTTAGGGTCGTCGTCGTGTGGGAAGGTGAACCTCCGCCCCAGTCTGAAGTCCAGAACGCTCCGGAGCAGGTTTTCATCAAGGATCTCTCTATACTTTGCTCCGTTCATCTTTCCCTCGATCCTGACTAGTCTCCCAGTTCCTGCCGAAAAACATCCCCACAGCATGATGCTGCCATCACCATGCTTCACCATAGGTATGATATTGGCCAGGTGATGAGCGGTGCCTGGTTTCCTCCAGACGTGACGCTTGGCATTCAGGCCAAAGAGTTCAATCTTGGTTTCATCAGACCAGAGAATCTTGTTTCTCAAGGTCTGAGAGTCCTTTAGGTGCCTTTTGGCAAACTCCAAGCGGGCTGTCATGTGCCTTTTACTGCGGTGTGGCTTCCGTCTGGCCACTCTACCATAAAGGCCTGATTGGTGGAGTGCTGCAGATATAGTTTTCCTTCTGGAAGGTTCTCTCATTTTCACTCTGGAGCTTTGTCAGAGTGACCAACGCGTTCTTGGTCACCTCCCTGACCAAGGCCCTTCTCCCCCGATTGCACAATTCAGCAGGGCGGCCAGCTCTATGAAGAGACCTGGTGGTTCCAAAGTTCATCTATTTAAGAATGACGGAGGCCACTGTGCTCTTTGGCACCTGCAATGCTGCAGAAATTGTTTTATACCCTTCCCCAGATCTGTGTCTCGACACAATCCTGTCTCGGAGGTCTACAGACAATTCCTTTGTCTTCATGGCTTGGTTTTTGCTCTGACATGCAGTGTTGACTGTGGGACCTTATGTAGACAGGTGTGTGCCTTTCTAAATCATGTCCAATCAATTTAATTTACCACTGGTGGACTCCAATCAAGTTGTAGAAACAAATCAAGGATAATCAATGGAAACAGGATGAACCTAAGCAATTTTGAGTGTCATAGCAAAGGGTCTGAATACTTATGTAAATTTGATATTTCAGTTATTTCTTTTTAATTACTTTGCAAAATTTTCTAAACACCTGTTTTCGCTTCATTCTGGGATATTGTGTGTAGATTGATGATTAAAAAAAAGGACTTAATCCATTTTAAAATAAAGCTGTAACGTAACAAAATGTGGAAAAAGTGAAGGGGTCTGAATACTTTCTGAATGCACTGTATGTGCACATCCGGTCCTGCCCAGTCTGCGTGTGTGTGTATTTTAACAAAAAGTTTTCTCCGGACAGCTACTGCTTTTTAATGCTATCTGCAAGTTGTCACGAGTGAATAGATATTGATCAGTTAATTCTTTGAGATTTTTAGGACTAGTTTTATAATGAATACAGTGACCATTTTGGAAAGTCAACAAGCAGTGCCGTTCCTCTTTTCATCTCTGTTTGGAGATTAGGTGATTTGCAGAATATCTTTTCATGTACCCTGCCACAATTCTAACACTGATTTAGAAGGGTATCGACGAATCCTGCTGGAAATAGGGATGACTGAGGAGGGAAGGAACAGCTGACTCTGGTCTCTAGGATGTCTGTGATTCACAGATTCCATTGTCATGTGTACTGATTGCTCGGGAACTGAATTAGCTGCTTCATTCTTAAATAGGGCTAATGAATAATTGAAAAGCTAGAATATACTGCACACAGATTCCTTTTGAAGCCTGCCAGATTTCACAATGACTTATTTTGCATTCCCACTGACAGTGATTTAAGAGACTAACTCGTTTGAAACTAAATTTGGCAGCTGGCATAGAGTAAGAATAGAGGGTAATATTATTAAATAATGCAGTGACAAGCCTTAAATACATGTAAAATTATGTTAATTACGTTGTGTTTCAGGATGAAGAATTGGTGAAGGTTTTGTGTGACCTTGGGATTTGTTCTAGTGTTTTGTCCATTAAGTTACGTCGATATTAATGTACAATTCAGCTTGCACATCATTATTCACTTGTACTAAAATGATTTTGGATACTGCTTTTCTTTGTTTTCACTCTTTCTCTTTATCAATCCTATCACACCTTTCTTCTCTTACCTTTCTAGACTCATTTAAAACTGCTGAATGGTTTACAATGAAATTGTGTTATCTGAGAGACTGATTTACTGAGAGGGGGTAAACATTATTAGCAGATAATTATTATACTCAGTTTATTCACATCTGATTCCTATGATTGTGGTCAAGGTAAAATTGGGAAATTTTTGCTACTAGTGATTTTAATGGAATTTTCTACCCAAAATTCTTGTACATCTATCAAGCTACAGGTGTGCATTGTGGGACTCTCCCACATCAAATACTGTCTCATTTTGTGAATGGTTTTAACATTTTTTACTCAAGTTGCAATGTATTAAAATTTTCCGTGATTGTTCACTATCTCTGCAGTTAGAGATCACGCTGCAAAGCCGTGCACCGGCTTGTGTTGGCTACGGTTACTATGTCTGTGTCATATTGTCAGCTGCCGCATGTCTGCCTGTTCAGATGCCACATGTGTCGGGCCAGCAATCACATTTTGTCATGTGCAAGGAAATGAAGGGGAGTCTGGAACTTCACACAGTCTGGTTAATTCCAAGCTTAAGAACAAAACCGGGAAGGAAAATTTGTGTACTGGTTTATTGAGCTGTGTTCATGCCTACCTGTATGCGTGCTGTTTAGCCATCAAGGCCAACTATATCACAAATGCCAGTATTTGGAATCATTCTGCTCTTTAAAATTATGATGATCCTAAGGATTAAACCGCAGAATCAACTAAGAATTTATTTGACCTTTGGAGGAAATGATGCTGTTTAATGCAATGGGAATTTGTTAATATGATCAGTGCAGCACTTTATATACCACTTAATAAATGTATGATTAATAAAATAGTGCAAAATGAGTCTACGTGAGTATTTGCCAGTAACTGAATCCAGGGCAGAGGCAAGACAAACTTCACCATTGCTCACTCACTGCCTGCACTGCACACATTCAGGAAAGGAACTTACCATTGTAGATACTGAATAACGTGTTGATACCCACATCTTGAACTTCTGAAATATTGAAATCACTTCAAAGGATTTAAAACCCTGAATCTTGAATGGTGAAGTGAAAATATCAGTTCACCACATGTTTATAATGAGATGTTAAATACTACTATATGCAACGTTGGGCACTAGTGATCATTTCCACTCCTGCATAGAATGATTTCAGGGTTACGGAGGATTCTGCTCCATGGGATCCCATAGAATGATATGAGGGACATTCTGGCCAGCTGAGTGATATTTGACTTTCAGGTAACGTCTGGTCTACACACAAAACCAAACAAAAAGCGATCCAGCTGTGATGAAGATAAATAAATTAAAAGGACTTAAAATGGTGCTAAAAGAGTAGTAAGTTTGAGGTTTGGGAATATTTCAGAATTTGGCAAAGGAGCACCAAGAAATTGATAAAGAAAGGGAATATAGAACAAAAAAATGAGTAACATAGGCAGTGGATAATATTGTAGAATCAGTCTGGGTTGAAATCATAATTCCCAGCAGAAAGAAGGCATAAGTGATGGTGATTTAAAGACCTGGTCAACAAGGCAAAGCACCTTGGTCGGCATAGATGGATCGTTTGTTGTGAGTCCTTGTACCTGAATTAGTAAAGGCTCACGAACGGGTATCACAAGGAATTAGGAGCTCAAATGCTTTTGGTCTTTATTGCAAGAACATTTAAGTACAAGGGTAAAGGTGTCTTACTGCAATAGTTTCGAGCCTTGGTGAGACCACCTGAGAATATTGTGTGCAAATCTGGCCTCCTTACCCAAGGAAGAATCCACTTGTGCCAGATGGAGTGCAGCACACTAGGGGAGGAACACTGGCACAATGGTAAAGTGGGTGGGTGTGGAGCCACAAGATGCAGATGCTGTAATCTAGAGCAAAAACAAACTGCTGAAGGCACTCAGCAGGGTTAGGCACTAACTGGAGGCCAAGGGATGGTCAAAGTTTCGGGGCAACAATCTATCAGATCTTGCACCTTGCAGAGGGTGGACAACAGCTCCCAGAAGCTGCCTCTTGCCTGGCCTCTGGACCACAACCCTACCAATGAGCATCAGGCCACTAGCTCTCAGACCATCACATCAGGCTATGTCCCCTCAACAGCTTCCAACCTGATAGTACCACAACCTTACACTGCCCACCCACTTCTATCTCATTGAAGACCCAAAAACAGGACTGACCTGGTCTGCCCATCGTTGCTGCCTGTTCTTGCCCCACTGGTCTTACAACCTCATTACAACCTTCTTGTCCTCTTTGTGGAATCTCCCCTACCTTGCACGAATGCCACCATTTTAGCAACTTTCAATTCCCTGGCTCCATCACCTCGTGTTCACCACCTCCTTTCCCCATCTGGGAAGCCCTAGGACCCTCCGATTTCTTCTGGAACAAAGATCCAATCAGACCCCCCTCTATTATTAAAATATTTAATAGGGCCTCAACCTAAAATGACAACTTATCCTTTGCCTCCACAGATGCTGCCTGATCCATTGAGTTTTTCGTAAATATACAATTATTGACATGACCTTCAACAGTGCTGATATACAGTGGGATCCTCAGGTCCAAATCTATAACTCCCTGAAAGTGGCAACACAAGTAGATGGATTAGTTACGAAGGCCTTTGGTATGCTTGCCTTCACAGCTCAGAGCATAGAGTATATGAGTGAGGAAGTCATGATACAGCTCTTTAAGCAACATATGGTGTGCGGTTCTGTTTCCCCCTTTACTGGAAAGATGTGGAGGTTATGGAAAGGGTGCAGAGGAGGTTTATCAGAACATTGCTTGGATTAGGGGTGTCAGCTACAGGAAGAGTTTGGACGGACAATTTCTTTTTTCTGGAATGCTGAAGGCTGCGGGGAGACCTGAAAGAAGTATATAAAATGGTGAGAGGCATCGATAGGGTAGACAGTCAGAATCTTTTTCCCAGGATGAAAAAATCAAATACCAGAGGGCATAGCTTTAAGGTGATGGGGGTAAAGTTTAAAGGAGATGCACGGGGCACCTTTTTTACACTGAGGGTGCTGAATGCCTGGAAGTGATGAGAGGGTTGGTGAGTGGGACAGATACAATAAAGGCTCTTAAGAGGTTTTTGGATAGGCTCTTGGATATGCAGGGAATGGAGGGAAATGGATGAGGTGAAGGTAGACAAGAGATGGTTTTGGCATTATGTGATACAACATCAGCTTTTGATAGGCTGGCTGATCTAGAAGATAGAGATGTGCACACTGTACAATGACTTAGTCAAATGGATTCACAACTGCCGTATTCATAGAAGGCAGGGTTGTGGGGGAAGGTAGATATTCTAGCTGGTCTGTGACCAATGGAGTTCCACAGGGATCTGTGCTGGGACCTCCGCCCTTTGTGACGTGTATAAATTACCTAGACGTAAATGTCAATGGGTTGGTGACTAAGTTTGCTGACGACACCAAAATTGGAGGAGTTGCAGACTGAGGATAGCGGATATAGGTCAGCTGCAGGAAATGGGCGGAGAAATGGCAGATGGAGTTTAACCCGAGCAAGTGGAGGTTGAATGTAAGAGAGTACACAGTCAATGGCAAGACCTTAAACAACATTGATGTGCAGAAAGCATTGCATCTGCCATTTCTCCATCTGCCATTTCTCTGCCCATTTCCTGCAGTTGGTCTATATCCGCAATATCCTCTGATAGCATTCCACAGTCTGCAACTCCTCTAATTTTGGTGTCGTCAGCAAACTTAGTCACCAACCCATCGACATTTACATCTAGGTCATTTACACATGTCTCTGGGAGCCTGAAGGTGGCAGCACAAGTAGATAGGGTAGTTCAGAAGGGTATGGTATGCTTGGCGTTGTTGCTAGGGCATTGAATATGAGTCAGGAAGTTGTGATGCAGCTCTATAGGACTTTGGTTAGGCCACATTTGGAGTATTGTGTTCAGTTGTGGCCGACCCATTGCAGGAAAGATGTGGAGGCTTTAGAAGGGTTGCGAAGAGGTTTACCAGAATGCTGCCTGGAATTGAGGGTTTAGGCTACAAGGAGAGGTTGGATATACTTGGATTGTTTTCTCTGGAATGTGGGAAGTTAAGGGTTGACTTGATAGGTATATAACATTATGAGAGGTATAGATAGGGTAGACAGTCGGAACCTATTTCCAAGGGTCATAATGTCTAACATGGAGGGCACAGCTATATGGTGAGAGGGGGAAAGTTTAACACAAATGTGCAGGGCAAGTTTTTTTACATGGAGAGAGGTGGACTTTTAGGCACATAGAAGTGCAGGGAGCAGTAGAATATGGATCATGAATAGGCAGTTGAGAACAGGTCAACTTGGCATCATGTTGGGCACAAACATTTTGGGCCGAAGGACCCATTCCTGTGCAGTATTGTTCCATGTTCAGCATTGTGAGTTGAGAGCCTGTTCTTGTGCTGTACTCTTCGTTGTTCTATTTTCTAAGGCTGCATCTGACATGTGAATGTCATTTCAAATTGATCATATTTCAGGATCAGCATTGATAACTGGGAATTGGTAGATTTGTAATTGACATCAGGCGACAGTCTGTCCTTTGTGATAGACATGGAGAAATGAAGAAAGGGGAGAGAGGCGCCAGAGATAGTCCAAGTCCTCTGTTCAAAGAAGAACCAGAGGGCCTTGAGATCTTCCTGGTGGGAGATGGAGGTGTAAAGGAACTGAACGTCTATGGTAAAGATGAAGCACTGGGGGCCGAGGAATTGAAAGTTGCTGAAGTGTTGAATAGCATATGAGGTCTCTCAGATCTAGATCGGAAGAAACTGGACAAGAGGACAAGATGAAGTCAGATATTTGAAGATGAGTTCAGGCAGGAAGAAATAATGCACTGGCAGCCCTCTTTCTGTATTTTGAGAAGTAGATAGAAGTAGGCAGTAAGGGGCTGAGGAACTATAAGGTTGGAAGCTGGACTACAAGGGCACCTCCTTTATTGACGGGTTTGATAACTTGGACTATCTCTGACACTTCTCTCCACTGTCTTGATCTCCCTGTCTCCATCAACAGGGGAGAGACTATCGACTGACATCTACTACAAATCCACCCTCCCACAGTTATCTGGACTACACCTCCTCCCACCCTGCCTCTTGCATAGATGCCATCCATTATTATCAATTTTTCTGTCTTCGCCACATCTGCTTTCATGATGGGACTTTTTATTCTAAGACATCTGAGATGTCCTTCTTTAGTAAACATGGTTCCCCCCTTGCTAATCCTATCTCAACACCAGATGACGATGGATCACCTCTTGCTCTACCATGGTCTTGTTTTTCTGATTGTGCTTTGCACTAAAGCCTTGTATTTTGCACCTTTTTCTGTTCAATGTCTTGTAGAATTTGTATGTAATCTCTCTATAATTTATGTTTTTTGTGTGTTGATCTATGTGTCTGTAATGTTGCTGAGGTGGGATTAGGGTTGCGCGGGTCAGTTCAAGAACCAGATGGATGTGGGCAAGTGGTTGTTCCTGAACCTTGTGGTCAATGAAGCAGTTGTGAAATTACTAACATGTAACCCATTCATCCAGTCAGTTCCCTAAAGTGCCATTGTGGTCTCACTTTGAAAGGTTCTGGGAAATGTCTGGACCAATGGAGAATGTTGGAAGCATTCAGCGGTTGCAATTTAATGCTAACTTAATATTTCCCTTTCCCAGAACTGAGGGGGGGAGGAGAGGGTGCTGCACCAATGCAGGAGAGGTTTGGGCCCAACGGGTCCACTTGGTCTAGTATCCTTTAAACTTCCTCATTCTCACCTCAAAGCTGTGCCCTCTGGTCTGACACTTCCTGCTAATTAACTTCCAGACAACTTGTTGAAGATTAAAACTCAGCTCAATGAGTGTTCTTAATAAAGCACTTTTCACAATGCAACAAAAGGATCAATCATACCCGGCCTAGCTGTGGATGAACTCATGGCTCTTTTACCATTTTAGTGCCAGGATCTTGATGTAGGTTTGTGGAGCAGTCATAGTGTCCCTGTGTTGTCCTTACTGACGATTCGTTGCCTTGAGAATCACTGTGGTTTGCTTTCGTTTCCTGAGCTGTGCTACAACACTTCCTCTATGTCACTGCTTCGAGATGGCGATCGCCGAGTCGGCACTCTGGGTTTGAACGCGGCCTGGCCTTGTCAAGAGAGTGGAGGAGTCATGCCCAGATTGGCAGCAGCTGAGCGACAACGCTGTGGGAAGAGGAGTGTCCGTAGGACTGCCAACTGACCACACACAGGTGAGCTGGCTGTGGCTTGTGTTATCTACTCACATGGAGTAGCCGTGCAGGGGAAGGCAGGGGGTGGCTTTGCTGTGCTTCCTCTCTCACCCAGATCCTGGTGTAGGTTGCTCAAGTGAAACTAAGCACAGCAAAAAACGTAAGTGGCCACGGCAGAAAAATGCGGTGACCACAGCAGAGAGGGTCTGGAGTGCAAATCAAATTAACTCTGGTTCCTGAGAGTGTGGTTGGTTTGGTTGAAATGGATGGGGGATGGGGATTTGGAGGGAGTGGATCTTGCTCCAAAGCTTTGACTAGGGTGTTATAGAACCAGCCAGTGTGCTGAACACCGAAATGGGACTCGCAATGACGCTTCCTCCTCCATTGCCCTTTCCCTCTGAGGAACAGTTCATTGGAGTCACACGGTCACCTTGGGCTGCTGTATCTCGCGGAGAGGTCAGGGGCTACTCTTTCAGGCTGGGTGCGTGTCAGCCTCGCCACAACCTACAACAAGTCAGTCCAGCTGCCCTAGCGGACAATCCCCAATGTTTGCTCTCGAAAAGCTCCACCCTAATGAAAGCCTTTCACAGCCACAGACTCTTTCTGATCCCCTTTCTGCCTTCATTCTTCAATCACTGAGACCTGGTGGGTCTTTATTTCCCTGGGAGACTTTCTGACCTCAGACTGTTGAACTGCATGGTGGCGCAGCAGTGGAGTTGCTGCCTTAAGGGCCTGTCCCACTTAGGCGATTTTTTAGGCGACTATAGGTGACTAGGCTGTTGCCACACGGTCGCCGGGGTGTCGCCTGTATGGTCATGAGTAATCTCCTAAGAGTCGTACCGTTTTTCTGGTCGCCGCTGGATTTTGAGATGTGTAAAGATTTTCGGCGACAGTGTGTTTGACGCCAATGAGCGTAGCTTGACGTCTCCCGACGTAGGTGCTGTCGTAGGTTGTCGCCAGGTGACGTAGGTTGTCGCCGGTGCTGACTTCGGTGAATTCCATTGGCAATTACCTACGTCAACCTACGTTAACCTGCGACAGGACGTTACCTACGTCAAAACTGGAGGCCAAAATGATGTGAATTGTCTTCAGCTGATGCCAACAGGGTCGTAGCTTGTCGTAGCTTGTCGCGGGTAGACATATGTTTACTTCAATTGCCGTAGGTTGTCGCCTGTGTGGTCGTAGGTTGTCGTAGGTGCTGTCGTAGGTGGACGTCCTAAGTCGCGACGATTGGGTCGCTGGTTGTCGGAAGCTTGCCGTAGCTTGACGTCGACTAGGTGGTAGGTTGTTGTAGGTTGTCGTAGACATTGTCGTGGGGGGGTGGGGTCCAGTCGCCGGTTTTTCAGCGACCTGCTACGACTATGACAGTCGCCGGCAGTCGCCTAAAAAATTGCCTGTGGAACAGGCCCTTTACAGCGCCAGAGACCGGTTCGATCCTGACTACTGGTGCTTGTCTGTACGGAGTTTGTATGTTCTCGCTGTGACCCGTGTGGGTTTTCTCCGGGAGCTCCGGTTTCTCCCACACTCCAAAGACGTGCAGGTTTGTAGGTTAATTGGCTTGGCATAATTGTAAATTGGCCCTAGTGTGTGTAGGATAACGTTAATGTGCGGAGATCACTGGTCAGTGTGAACTCATAGGGCCAAAGGAACTGCTGTGTGTATAAACTAAACTAAACTAAACTGTTATGTTAGTGTGGGGTTGGAAGGGTGGTAATAGTTAGTGTGGAAAAGGAGGCAAGTCAGTCAGCGTAAAACATCAGATCAATCCTAAGAAGACAGAGAAGCAGGGTGGCCTCCTGTGAGGAGGGCAATGGTCATGGCTTCGAGTTCAATTTCTGTGCCTTGAACACAGTTGAGACCATTGCTGAGTGATGTACTGATGGAATGCCATCTTTTGGATGAGATGTTAAACAAGCCCCATCAGCCCTCAGAGATCTCACAGCACATTTCAAAGAAAAGAAGGTAGGCAGAGGTTACTGATTGTAGATGATAGACAATAGACAATAGGTGCAGGAGAAGGCCATTCGGCCCTTCGAACCAGCACCGCCATTCAATGTGATCATGGCTGATCATTCTCAATCAGTACCCCGTTCCTGCCTTCTCCCCATACCCCCTGACTCCGCTATCCTTAATAGCTCTATCCAGCTCTCTCTTGAATGCATTCAGAGAATTGGCCTCCACAGCCTTCTAAGGCAGAGAATTCCACAGATTCACAACTCTCTGACTGAAAAAGTTTTTCCTCATCTCAGTTCTAAATGGCCTACCCCTTATTCTTAAACTGTGGCCCCTTGTTCTGGACTTCCCCAACATTGGGAACATGTTTCCTGCCTCTAACGTGTCCACACGTTAGCCATGATCACAATGAATGGCGGTGTTGGCTCGAAGGGCCAAAATGGCCTCCTCCTGCACCTATTTTCTATGTTTCTATGTAACTGCCACTGAGTTCCTCCCAATCACCTGGCCCATGGTTATTGCTGAAACAGAAAGATCACGTAAGCAGATTATCTGATCATTGTCACGATGCTGTTAATGAGAGTTTGCTTCGCACAAGCTGTCTTTTCTGTTTCTGACCTAACAACAATGCTGACATTTCACAAAGTACCATTGGGTGTAAATGTCAAGAGATATCCTCAGTATCAGAAAGATATGTGATAACATTTGGGTGAACCAATTGCTAAATCAACCTGGCCCTTTCAGGTCTGAAGATAGACACAACCACAACATGCTGGATTAACTCAGCGGGACTGGCAGCATCTCTGAAGAGAAGGAATGGGTGATGTTTTGGGTTGAGAGCCTTCTTCCGAACCAAAACGTCCTGCTGAGTTACTCCAGCATTTTGTGTCTCTCTTGGGTTTAAACCAGCATCTGCAGTTCCTTTCAGGTCTGAGCCCAGCTCTCTCTCTCAACCCGGAAATCAGATATTTTATTTGGTATTGGAGGTTTTCCAATATGCTCCGAACAAGCATTTAAGCCAAGCCTCTAATGGATAAATAAAAGGAAATTCGGAATTGACTGTAAAGTGAAACTGTGTTGTTTTAGCTGTTCTTGTAGTTCAGTTGTATCCGAACATATTCTTGGATACCTCGAAACAGTGTCTGTTGTCATTGCTTGGAAACACTATCAAAGGGATGTGTTTGCATAGACTGCACATCCCACGACAAGGAAACAAAATGTGACTTATTTGCATGATTAATAGTGTTGGTTGGAGTTGAGGCAACATTGGAATGGAGAATTTGCATGTAGCTTGACCAGAGGAAAAGTTTGATGATCTCGTTAGTGATTATTGGTTGAACCATTTCCTTGTGATCTGAATTATTGACCAAAGCAATAACATTGAGGGGGAGGAGCCATTACCCGACATTAACAACTGCTTCTTTTGGAGTGCATTTAACAAGGCAAAACCATTCCAAAGTAGTTTACAGCAACATTTATAAACCAAGACTAATGCTGAGCGTCGTATAGAGAAGACAGGGCAGTGGATGGAAAGCCCGAACAGCTGCATCTCATGAAGAACAAACTGGGGAGGGAGAGGAAGTGCACTGAAAATGTTTCATACTTCATCACGATGACATAAAAGGGAAATAAGGGCGTATTTATACATTGAGGCAGACCGCATAGTACAAGAGCAGTAGCCTAGTGATTGGGCATCAAACACGTGAAGCAATGTACGCTCACACTCCAGTCTTTGGAAGCGATCTCTCCAGGAGTGACGGTAGGGCAAGCACAAAAATCTTTGAAAGCTATCTGTGTTCACGTTATATTGGCACCGAAAGGATTCATTGGTGACTAATCAAAATCGCACAGCAAGATTGGGTCTGCATCTTAATGAGGACGTCAGACAGAAGTGAGGCACTTCTCATTGCATGAACATAGATCAGGAAGGGTACTTAATCAGAAATATCACAATGGAATGACTGATTATGCCGATGTAAACAGCTATGATGCAGCATTTCCCCGTTCTCTCTGAGATTCGAATGCTGCCTTGCTGTGCCCATTTGATCTAAGGGCAGTCACCTGTAATGTTAGCTCCTCTTCATTCTTCACAGAGTCGCCTGGCTGGTGAGTACCCCTAACATCTTCTGTTCTCATTCCGATTAGACTGCCTACAAGGAGCGTTGATGACATATCAGTTTGTCAATGTTTGGTTTAAGAAGCAGATAAATATCTGGTTAAATGTTACTGAGAATCATGAGAAGGATATAAACATAAACCCAGTATTCTGATTAACAGAAGGATCTTAAAAAATGCCAAAACCTCAAATTGAATAAACGCAATGAAGTAGGCTTATAGCAGCAAGAATAAACTAAAGAAGCAGTAATACAGGTTGAATGGTTGTGGAGGAATTGGGAGATTACCCAGGCAAGAGATGTGGTTATGCCTAAGGTACAGGCAGCGTGTAGGTGTCCAGCAGGGAATGGAGTGAGCAGAGAGTGCAGAACTCTCCTGTGGCCACCCCCCTCCCAAGCAGGAATACCCGAGGGGGATAGACAGGAGATTCTGTGGCAGCAAACAAAGACTCCTGGATGGTGTGTTCCCTCCCCGGTGCCAGGTGAGACTGGTGAGTCCAGGATGTCTCGGAGCAGCTGCAGAACATTCTCAAGCGGGAAAGTGAGCAGCTACAAGTTGTGCATGTTGTGCACGTAGGAAAAGGAATGAGGTGCTGAGGAGTGAATAGAGGGAGTTAGGCAACAGGTTAAAAAGCTGGACCTAATCTCCAGTTGCCACGTGCTAGTGAGGGAATGAACAGGAGGCCAGTGTCATACAGGCCCTTCAGCCCAGCTTGACCACGAGGCCCCATCTACACTAGTCCCAGCTGCCCATGTTTGGCCCATGTCCCGCGAAACCTTTCCTATAAATGTACCTGTCCGAATGTCTTTTAAATGTTGCTATAGTTTCTGCCTCAACTACCTCCTCTGGCAGCCCATTCCATATACCCACCACCCTCTCTGTGGAAAACGTTGCTCATCAAATTCCTATTAAATCTTTCCCATCTTACTGTAAATCTATGTCCTTTAGTTCATGATTCCCCTACTCTGTGTAAAAGACTCTGTGCACCTAGCCTATCTATTCCCCTCATGATCTTGTACACCTCTAAAAGATCACGTTTCATCCTCCTTCCCACCAAGGAATACAGTCCTAATCTGCCCTAGCTCAGGTGTTTAAATCTTAGTAGCATCCACAGAAATCTTCTCTGCACTCTTTCCAGTTTAACAACATTTTTCCTGTAGCAAAATGGTAACATGATGACCAAAACTGAACACAATACTCCAACTGTGGCCTTACAACCGCCTTGTACAGCTGTAACATGACATCCCAACTTCTGTACTCAATACAAAGAAGTGTGAGGTGTTGCATTGTGGATGTCAAGATGCTAAACTGAAAAGGATGCAGAGAAGATTTATGACGATGTTGCCAGGACTTGAGGGCCTGAGCTATAGGGAGAAGTTGAACTGGCTAGAACTTTATTCCTTGGAGCAGAAGTGGATGAGGGATGATTTACTGAGTCGTGTGCAAAAAATGTATTTCACTGTAGGTGGTACATGTGACAATATAGTAACCATAACCATCTCATGGAGGTGTATCAGATCAGTTGGGGTAATTGCACTTTCACCCAGAGTAGGGAAATCAAGAACCGAAGGACATAGGGTTAAGGTGAGAAGGGAGAGATTTAAGAGGAACCTGAAGGGCAACATTTTCACAGAGAAGGTGGTTGGTATATGGAACGAGATGTCAGAGGAGGTAGTTGAGGCACGTACTATCACAACATTTGAAAGACATTTAGACAGGTGCATGGGTAGAAAAGGTTTATACGGACCAAAGACAGACAGGTGGGACCAGGTGTGGGCAAGTTGAGCCGAAGAGCCTGTTTTCTTGGTGTATGACTGATTCTACGACAGAGTGTGTTTTCATCTATCGCATTGCATCAATATCTTGACAATAGCAGTTATGGAACATAAGATAGTACAGCACAGGAAATGGCCCTTTGGCCCACAATGTCTGTGCCGAACATGTTTCCAAGAGCAATTCTTATCTACCTGCGCATAATCCTTATCCTTCCATTCTCTGCATATCCATGTATCTATTCAAAAGTCTCCTAAATGCCACTATCATGCCTTCACCAGGGGCAGGTAGTGTAGAGAAAGCAGGGACTCTGCAGAAGGTCTTGGCAGGTTGGGAGAGTGGGAAGAGAAGTGGCAGATGGAATATCGTGTAGCAAAGTGTGGAGTCATGCATTTTGGTAGCAGGAATAAAGGTATAGACTATTTTCTAAATGGGGTGAGAATCCAGAAATCAGAGGTGCAAAGGGACTTGGGAGTGCTGGTTCGGGATTCACAAAAAGTTAAACTGCAAGTCGAATCAATAGTAAAGAAAGCAAACTCAATACTTGCATTTATTTCGGGAGGGCTTGTATACAAAAACAGGGATGTAATATTGAGGCTCTATAAGGCGCTGGTAAGGCCGCATTTGGAATATTGTGAGCAATTTTGGGCACCATATCTGAGGAAGGATGTGTTGGCTCTGGAGAGGGTCCAGAGGAGGTTTACAAAAATGATCCCAGGAATGAGTAGGTTAACCTATGATGAGCATGTGTCAGCACTAGGCCTGTACTTGCTGGAGTTTAGAAGAATGAGAAGGGACCTCATTGAAACATACAGAATAGTGAAAGGCTTGGATAGAGTGGATGTGAAGAGGATGTTTCCACTAGTGGAAGAGTCTCGGACTAGAGGTCATAGCCTCAGAATAAAGGACGTTCTTTTCGAAAGATGAGGAGAAATTTATTTAGGTGGTGATTTTGTCGAATTCTTAGCCATAGAAGGCTGTGGAGGCCAAGTCAATGGATATTTTTAAGGCAGGGATTGACAGATTCTTGATTAGTATGGGTGTCAGGGGTTATGGGAAGAAGGCAGGAGAATGGGGTTGAGAGGGAAAGGTCAGCCATGATTGAATTCCTTGATGGGCCGAATGGCCTAATTCTACTATAGCTCATGAACCGCATGGGCTTTCTCACACACTCAAAAATAGTAAAGATTTGTAGGTTCATTAGCTTCAGCAAAAATTGTAAATTATTTCTAGTGTGTTGGATGGTGCTAGTGTACGAGGTGATCGCTGATCAGCGTGGAGTCGGTGGGCCGAAGAGCCTGTTTCCAAGCTGAATCTCTAAAGTCTAAAATAAAGTCTATGCCTCCCATCATTTTATTTACATCCACCAGATCTCCCCTCACCCTTCAGCATCCCAGAGAAAACAATCCAAGTCCACCCAACCTCTCCTTGTTACTAACATCCCCTAGTCATTCTGGTAAACGTCCCCAGCACCCTTTCTAAAGCCTCCGCATCCTTCCTGTAATGGGGTGACATGACCTGAATGCAATTCTCCAAATGCAACCTAACCAAAGTCAAATGATTTTCTTCCCTCTATGCCATGTTTCCTCAGCAGATTCCCGCTGGGCATGGAACAGTCAGCAAATGAGAATAATGAGTTGCCCATTGTGATGAGAGAAGAAAACAGGGGACGAAGACGGAAGATGAGAGCCAACGTCACCAGGAACATGGAGCTCTATTCACTGGAGCAGCTGGCTCTTGATTTTGTTCTCCCCACGCGGAACAAATTCAACAACAACCATGAGAAGATCTCCATGGAGGTGCTGGGTAATTACACAGTGGAACAACTGAAAGCAAGGGTCTGGGTGAAGGCAGGTGGGGCCAGTGCCACCCCTGATTTCTACCATCGGCTCAGTCCTGATCACTTCAGATTGTTGTACCAGAAAGAGGGACAGTGGTACGAGATCTACGACAAGCACCAGGTGATCCAAACGCTGGATTGCATCAACTACTGGAAGATCTTGCAGAGGAACAATGGCCAGATCCACTTGGTGGAGAAGACAAAGGCTTCTGAGGAGTCCTTGCTGTTGCAAAGTGACTTGAATTACCTGATTGGCTACGACGTTACAGATGTGAGCAACGTCCACGATGACGAGTTGGAATTCACTCGCCGAAAGCTGATCACCCCTCAGCTCAATGAGGTATCCAGCAGGGATGCAATGCTGTACTCAATGGATCCTTGCATCACCTCGAAGCCTTTGCCTGAATACCTGCTGAGTAAGATCAGCAACAATCACATTTTCATCATCATCCACAGGGGAGCAATGAGCCTAACTATCAAGGTGTCCATTGAAGAGACGCCACGGACCATTCTGAAGAACTTCTTCAAGAAGATGACCAACAAGATGGGGCTGCTGGGAATCTCAGAATTTCAGAGTGAGGAAGACTTTGTTCTAAGGGTGTGTGGCAGGGAGGACTACATAGTTGGTGACAACCCAATCATTGACTTTTGCTGGATAAGAAATTGTTTAAAGAACAGTGAGGAGATTCACTTTGTCTTGGTTCAACCCCCTGACCCAAAGTTTGACATGGTCCAGAAGGAAGAATGGCCATTGGTGGATGACTGCACGGGGGTGACTGGATCGCATGAACAGTTAACCCTGGAAGGAAAGGATCACGCCAAAGTGTTCACCATATCCCTCTGGGACTGTGACAGAAAGTTCAGA
This sequence comes from Rhinoraja longicauda, assembly GCF_053455715.1. NCBI lineage: Eukaryota > Metazoa > Chordata > Chondrichthyes > Rajiformes > Arhynchobatidae > Rhinoraja > Rhinoraja longicauda. The sequence continues at coordinate 62,888,993 of NC_135958.1, forward strand.
GTCAAGATTATTGGGATTGATATCCCTGTGCTCCCAAGGAACACGGAGCTCACAGTTTTTGTTGAGGCCAGCATTCTGCATGGGCAGCAGGTACTTGTGCAACAAAAGACACCTACAAAAGCCTTCACTGAGGAGGTTCTGTGGAATGTGTGGCTGGAGTTTGACATTACGGTCAAAGATCTGCCCAAGGGGGCACGTCTAAATCTCCAGGTTTACTGTGGTAAAGCACCAGTGCAAAGTTCGAAGGGCACATTACAAATGCAAGACGACAACACGTTGGACAGCAAGAGCAAGAATCACGTTCTGTACTACGTCAACCTGTTAGTGATCGACCATCGGTCTCTCCTCAGGCAAGGAGAGTATGTGCTTCACATGTGGAAGATCCCTGATAAAGGAGAGGAACAAGGAACAATTGAAGCTGACAAGCTCACGTCAGCCACCAATCCTGACAAGCAAACCTCCATGGCAATTTGCATCCTGTTGGACAGGTACAATTACCCCATAGCACTGCCTCGAATCTGTCACACCTCTGGCAGTAACCTTGAGAAGTTTGGCCAGGAAATGCACAGTCAGCTACGAAAACAGTTTGAAGAAATCATCAGCACTGACCCACTGAGCCCACTGAGCTCAGAGGATAAAGAGTTACTCTGGCACTTCAAGCACGAATGCATGAGACAGCCCAAGGCTTACCCCAAGTTCCTGAGCTCAGTAAAATGGGGACAACAGGACATTGTACTGAAAACGCATCTACTGCTGGACAATCAGGATGTATGGGACAGCAGTGCTCTGGATGTGGGGCTTGCCATGCAGCTTCTGGACTGCCGATTTTCAGATGAGCAGGTTCGGACTTTGGCTATTCGAAAGCTGGAGACCCTTGATAATAGTGGAGTGCTGCGTTACCTGTTACAGTTAGTGCAGGTAAAGTAATCCAACATTGTATGCGAGGTATACTCAAAGCAAAAGTCAGACTCAAGTGATTAGTTTAACATTAAATAAAGCAAGCCAGATAGTTGGAGCATCATTCCACCAGTCGCTGACAACTCAGCACCTGCCAAGCAGCGAGCAAGGAGTTGTAATTAATTTATTGTCATTGCAATTAATTTATTAGCCAAGTATTGTCCAAGGATGGTGTAACACACTCTGAAGCATCACACAGGGCTCATTTTTATCAGTTTCTGATACACCAGAACCCTCTCTGGACCACCCTCTAGTGCACTCACAACCTTCACCAACACTCTCTGATGTGGCCCACACCCCTCAATGTAACACTTTCTACTGCAGCACACAGCCCTCACTGTAACACAGCTCTCACTGCAACCTCTGCATCACACGCCCCTCACTGTAACCTCTGCACTACACGCCCCTCACTGTAACCTCTGCACTACACGGCCCTCACTGTAACACAGCCCTCACTGCAACGTCCCTCCCACAGATTATAGGCATTCTGGTCTATAGCTCCCAGGTTTTTCATTGCAGCCCTTCTTAAATAGAGGTACAATGTCATCCACCCTCCAGTCTTCCGGCACCTCACCCGTGTCCAGCAATGATTCATATGTCTCAGCCACGATTCCTGCAATTTCTTCCTTGCCTTCCCACAGTGCCCTTGGTAATATGTGAGTAGGCCCAGGAGATTTATCTACTTTGATACATCTTTGGATAACCAGCAACCCATTGAATGTAGTACAGTCTCCACTCAAGACATAGAGAGCTATAGAACCCTACAGCGTGGAAACACGCCCTTTGGTCCAACTTGCCCATGTCGACCAACAGACCCAATCTCCTCTAGTCCTACCTGCCTGCTTTTAGCCCATGTCCCTCTAAAGGTTTTTTAAAAAATGTTGTGATAGTAGCTGACTCCACTAACTCCTCAGGGAGCTAGTTCCATATACCTATCATGATTTGTGTGTTTAAAACAAAAGTTGTTCCTCAGGTTCCTCATTCTCCTCTTAGTATGTTAGAGTTATACAGCATAGAAACAGTCCCTTCGGCCCAGCTTGCCCTTGCATACCAAGGTAATCCATCTACGCTATTTCCATCTACTGGTGTTTGACCCATATCGATCAAAACCATTCCTATCCATGTACCTGTCCAAATGTCTTTTAAATGTTGTTATAGTTTCTACTTCAATTACCTCCTCATTCCATATACCCACCACCCTGTGAAAGAGTTGCCCCTCAGGTTCCTATTAAATCTTTCTTCCCCTCACCTTAAATCTATGCCCCCTGGTTCACGATTCCCCTACTTTGGTTAAAAGACTGTGCATTTACCTTTCCCATTCCTCTCATGATCTTGTACACCTCTATAAGATCACTCCTCATCCTCCTGCACTGCAAGGAATAAAGTTCTAGTCTGCTCAAACTTTCCCTATAGCACAAGTCCTCGAGTCCTGGCAACATCATTACATATCTTTTCTGTGCCCTTTCCAGCTTAAAAACATCTTTCCTACAACAGGGTGATCAAAATTAACTAAATGTGGCCTCACTAATGTCTTGTTAAACGCTAACATGACCTCCCAACTTCCATACTCAATACCCTAGCTGATGAAGGCCATTGTGCCAAAAGCCTTCTTGACACCCCTAGCTACATGTGACACCAGTTTCAAGAAACTGTGAACAAGCACTCCTAGATCCCTCTGCTCCACAACACTCCCCAGTGCCCTGCCATATACTGTGTAGGTCCTGCCCTGGCTAGACCTCCCAAAATGCAACACCTCGCGCCTCAGTATTTAATTTCATCAACTATTCCTCCCACATACAAAGCTATGCTGACTATCGCTAATCAGCGCTTGTCCATCTAAATGTATGTATATCTTTTCCCTCAGAATACTCTCTAGTAACTTTCTGACCACGGATGATAGACTCACTGGCCTGTAGTTCCCAAGCTTTTATATGCAGTCCTTCTTAAAGAGAGGCATAATATTTGCCACCCTCCAGTCTTCCAGCACTTCACCTGTATTTACTGAAGCTAAATCTTCATTAACTTTCCCAGTTCCTTATTCTTTCTCTTTCTCCGCAGTTAAAACAGAGGAACCTCAGACTTTTCCCCTCTTGCTTGACTTATTCATTGAGGACCTTGTCCATCTCCTGTGGCTCCACACACAGATGACTATTTTACTTTCCGAGGGCCTTATTCTCTCTCTAGTTACTCCTTTTCCCTTAATATACTTAAATTATCTTTGGATTCTCCTTAATTGTACCTGCCAAAGCTACCACATACCTCCTTTTTGCCCTCCATGCCCTTCATTCAGGGATACATTTGATCACAGTTGCCTGTGCCTGGCCCATACCTCCTTTTCATTTCTTGCCCAGAGCCTCAATTTCTCTGAGTTCCTTACTCCCATCTGCTTCGCCCTTCACTTTAATAGGAACATGTGTACCCTGAACTCTCACCAAGACCCTTTTAAAAGCATCCCATTTTCCAGATGTCCCTTAACCCAGCAACAATATACTGCGACCAGCTTCATCCCAAAGAGGAAGAAAGATTATTTTCATCCCAAAGAGGAAGAAAGACTCTAAGGGGAGAATGAGGTGACCGTGGCTGACAAGGGAAGTCAAAGAGAGCATAAAACTAAAATTAGTGGGAAGCTTTTAAAAACCAACACAAGGTAACTATAAAGGAAATGGGGGGATGGAAAACATGAAATATGAAGGTAAGCTAGCCAAAAATATAAGAGGATAGCGAAGGTTGAGGGGGGACCTCATTGAAACTTGCAGAATTATGAAAGGCATAGATAGAGTGGATGCGGAAAGGATGTTTCCACTGGTGGGAGAGTCTAGGCCCAGAGGTCATAGACTCAGAATTGAAGGGTGCTTCTTTTAGAAAGGAGGTGAGGAGGAATTTCTTTACTCGGAGAGTAGTTAATCTGTGGAACTCATTGCGACAGAGGGCTGTGGAGGACAAGTCAGTGGATATTTTTAAGGCAGAGATAAACAAATTCTAGATTAGGTAGACACAAAATGCTGGAGTAACTCAACAGGTCAGGCAGCATCTCGGGAGAGAAGGAATGGTGACGTTTTGGTTCGAGACTTTAAACCAGCATCTGCAGGGTTTTTTTCCCTATGAAATTCTTGATTAGAACGGGTATCAAGGGTTATGGGAAAGCAGGAAAATGGGATTAGGAGGCAGAGATCAACCATGATTGAATGGCGGTGTAGACGCGATAGGCCAAATGGCCTAATTCTTCTCCTGTAACCTGTGAACTTGTGAAAGGGAAGGGGAGTTAAAATGTTCCCATTCTCATACTGACCTTTCTGTCCTGGGCCTCCTCCACTGTCAGAGTGAGGTCACACACAAATGGGAGGAACAGCACCATATTCAAGGGATATGGGGAAAAAGCCAGAACGGGGTACTGATTTTGGATGATCCGCCATGATCATATTGAATGGTAGTGCTGGCTCGAAGGGCCAAATGGCCTACTCCTGCAACTATTTTCCATGTTTCTATGTTTCATATTTCGCTTGGGCAGCTGACAACCCAACGGTATGAACATTCACTTTTCTAATTTCAAGTAACCCCTGCATTTCCTCTCTCTCCCTCCCCCACCCCATTTGGCCGACTAGTTCCACTGTTTGCCAACCCTGTATCTCTTCCTTATCACCTCTTCCTAAGCCAACAATGGGGCATCATGGGCTCTGCCCATCCTTGGTTATCTGTTGCCGGCCCTGATTTGTTCTGGCCTTTTCCTACCTCCAGTCTTCCCCCCCCCCCCCCCCCAACACTTTCAGTCTGAAGAAGGGTTCCAACCTGAACCGTCACCCATCCTTTTCCTCCGGAGAAGCTACCTGACCCGCTGAGCTAATCCAAAACTTTGCGTCTATCTTCGGTATATACCAGCCTCTGAAGTTTCTTCCTACACAAGCAAACCTGCCCGCCAGGATATTGGTTTCCCCCCTCCCCCAGTTCAGGTGCAACTAGTCCCTCTGGTCACCCCTGCCCCAGAAAGGAGCCAAATGGTTCAAAAATCGGAATTCCTGCCTTCCTTGCTAATGCTAGCATTTATTTCAAGAGGGCTTGTATACAAAAATAGTGATGTAATATTGAGGCTCTATAAGGCCCTGGTAAGACCGCATTTGGAATATTGTGAGCAATTTTGGGCACCATATCTGAGGAAGGATGTGCTGGCTCTGGAGATGGTCCAGAGGAGGTTTACAAGAATGATCCCAGGAATTAGTGGACGTGGACAGGATGTTTCCATTCGTTGGAGAGTCTAGAACTAGAGGCTATAGCCTCAGAATTAAAGGACATTCTTTTAAGAAGGAGATGAGGGGAAATTTCTTTAGTCAGAGGGTGGTGAAACTGTGGAGTTCTTTGCCACAGAAGGCTGTAGAGACCAAGTCGGTGGATATGTTTAAGACAGAGATGGATTCTTGATTAGTAGAGGTGTCAGAGGTTATGGGGAGAAGGCAGGAGAGTGAGGTAAGGAGAGATAGATCAGCCATGATTGAATGGCAGAGTAGACTTGATGGGCCGAATGGCCTAATTGTATTCCTATTCCTTATGACCTTCCTGCACCAGCTCATCAGCCACACATGCAATTGTGCTATCTCCCTATACCTACCCTCACAAGCACGTGCCATCCTCCGACTTGTGGGAATATTTTTTCCAACCTGAATTCCTTACAAACTGTTCAAGTTACAAACAGTTCACAGGAATAGAATTCTGCGTTAACCTGGTGCAACATATAAATGCACGTTGCTATTTTAGTAATGGAGTCCTGGTTAATAAATGCTTGCTTATTTAAATGTTACCTCTCTACAATTTCAGGCAGTGAAGTTTGAGCCCTACCATAACAGTGCCCTTGCCCGATTTCTTCTCAAAAGAGCGTTAAGAGTAAGTATTTAATCTTCCTTTATCAAATTCAGAGAAGTTACTGAATTTTTGGCCCGAAACTTAATTTAACTTTTTAATTTTCACGTTTTGATTTATCTTTAGAGTAAAAGGATTGGTCATTTTCTGTTCTGGTTTTTGAGAAGTGAAGTGGCAGAGTCGATGCATTATCAGCAGCGCTATGCAGTCATCCTGGAGGCCTACCTCCGAGGCTGCGGGGAGTCCATGCTGACTGATTTCATGAAGCAAGTCAAGGTGATGGAAACTCTGCACAAGGTGACACTGGAGATCAAGAATGTCACTGCTGAGAAGTATGATGTTTCAGCTCAAGGTACGTTGACTGTTGTCGGCTGCACGTGATGATGCCACGATAATTCTCCCAATAATCACTGCTACGACAGAAATTGGATTGATTTTACACACAAAATTTATCTTGTGTAACCATCCTTGACATCACTTATTTGTTGGAAGAATATTCCTGGAGATGTTGCTGTAATCTCTGTGAACACTATTTGCTGCATTGTGTTGAGATGCTGTTTAAGACGGTTGTATTTGATGGGGAACTTCAGACTTTGCTCCTCTTGCCCGACTTATTTCATTTGTCAACAAAACAACTAAACTGCTGGAGGGACTCGGTGGGTGGAACAGCATCTGGAGGTGGGAGGAGGAAAGATGGGGTGAGGAACTGAAAAGGTTTTGGGTTGAGACTCTGCATCAGGACTGCGAGTGGAAAAGGGAGATGGTCGGTATAGAGAGGAGAGGTGGTAAGGCAGGAGTAGATAGGTGGATCGCTGAGGGGTGACAGGGGATGAGTATAAGGAGCCAGGTGGGGGAAGGGGAGGGGTAAAGTTGGGAGACAAAGGCAGATGGGTGAGAGGTGGAAGCAGATAAGGAGTAAAAAGGTAGGTGAAACCAGGACGCGGAAGAGGGCAACAATGAGTAATGGGTGAATGTGGGTCGGAGAGCCATACAGCAAGGAAATCCATTGGCCCAACTCAAAGCAGGCCAAATTGTTCAACTAAGCTAGTCCCACTTGCTGCACCTGATCCATATCCCTCCTAATCTTTGTTATAACGTACCTTACAAATATCTTTTAAATGTTGTGATGGTACTCATCTCAATTACTACATCCGGCAGCTCGTTTCATATACTCACCACTCTGTGTGAATAAGTTACCCCTCGGATCCCTTTTAAATCTTTCCACTCTCACAAACCTGTACCCTCTAGTTTTTGACAGGAGAAAGGACTGGTATTCACCTTATCTATGCACCTCATGAGTTTATAAATCTCAATCAGACTACAGCTCAGCAACTCTATGCTCCAGAGAGAAAAGACACAACCTATCCACTTCTCCTTGAAGCTCAAATTCACCAAACCCTGTAACATCCTCATAAATCATTTTTGCATAATTTCCAGTTTTAGGGAAATGGAACAAAACTGGGAGGATGGGGTGGGTTGTCAGGAGCGAGAGAGGGGAATACAGGAGGTTGGTTACCTAAAAGTGGAAAATTTAATATTCATACCATTTGGTTGTGGACTGCACAGGCAAAATATGAGGCATTGTTCTTCTGGTTTGCATTATGCCTCATCCTGGCAATGGAGAAGGCCAAGGATGTATAGGTCGGTGTGGGAATAGGATGCAGCCTGGAGCTTGGGATGGTCAACTCTTCCCATTCCAACACCGACACTGAAATATCAACCTGGAATTTTGTGTTCAGGCCTCTGGAGTGGGTGTCTAATGCTGCTAGAATGTTACTGCCTGAAACATAGCTGTGTCAGGACTTGGAAAATCAGAGTTATTTTCATTAAACACAGCAATGCCTAACCGAATTCATTTTATTTACAGCAATCTTACAGTTAAGACAAAAGCTTGAGAAACTCCAATACACCGATTTTCCAGAAGATTTCCGAGTTCCGTACGATCCGGGCCTCCGTGCCGGTACACTTGTGGTAGGCTACATCTTTATATAGGAAAACCTTTCCCAGTTTCCTTACACTCTTAAAAGGATTCTTAAGAATAGATGTTAATCAGAAATATTGATTTACTCAAGACAAATGACAACTTCAGTGGCGAGTAGTTAATTGGAAGAAGCTTCAGTTAGTAACATTGAAGCTGTCACTTTAATGACATTCAGTGACTGACATTTGACGCAGCTCCTTATCCTAATAGCAGACATCTATTTATGACAAACAATCTTGAATCCTACATGAAGATATCAAACCAGAAATTTGTTCACACAATGGCAAAAAACATAAATAGACCAATGCTGTTGAAAATTGAGCTAACTTGGAGCAGAGTAATTTAGTGCCTATGTTACCAGCAGTCAGAAAATTGGTATCCTCATTTCTTTGCTACGTTTTTGTTTTCCTCAACACCTCTCTTCTGGCCAGACTGGTCTGAAAAAAACCTGTTGCTATTTGGTCGTGGAACAACCAAATTGGGGAACCTCATTTCTCCTGAAACTCAATCTGCATTCTTTGTCTTCACCGAGTTCTCAGACCTGTGATTTCCACTGCATTCTCAGGTGTGAGTTATCCATTTTATCTCTGGAAATGAGGGTCATGGTCACTCTCGGCCTCTTAGGCTGGTGCCAATCCCAGGCTGCTGATGTCTGCCACATCTCATGGTTTGCTACTCACTGCCGCATTAAGAATGTCTTCTAGTCTCAATCCTTAAGTGAAGGAAGGTCTTTTAGTCAAGCTGGAAAGGGTACTGTGAAGATTAATGAGGATGTTGCCAGGACTAGAGGGTCTGAGCGATAGGGAGAGGTTGAGCAGGCTGGGACTCTATTCCTTGGAGCACACGAGAATGAGGGGTGATCTTATAGAGGTGTATAAAATCATGAGAGGAATAGATTGGGTAGATGTACAGAGAGTCTCTTGCCCAGAGAAGATCAATCGAGGACCAGTGGATACCGGTTTAAGGTGAAGGGGAAAAGATTTAATAAGAATCTGAGGGGTAACTTTTTCACACAAATGGTAGTGGGTGTATGGAATGGGCCGCCAGAGGACGTAATTGAGGCAGGGACTAATCCCAACGTTTGAGAAACAGTTAGACAGGTACATGGATCGGACAGGTTTGGTGGTATATGGACCAAACGCGGGCAGGTGGGACTAGTGTAGCTGGGATATGTTGGCCAATGTAGGCAAGTTGGGACGAAGGGCCAATTTCCACACTGTATCACTCTATGACCAAGGAGACATCAACTTCTTTCCCTTCAGCCGCCAGGGACAAGTGGAGTGGGAATGGGACATGCAGCCTTCCCTAAAGTGCAGGCTTCCTGTTGTATTTATTCATGTACACACAATGCTAAAGGGTGCCATGATTGATTAATTTATTAAGTTCAACGTAGCTTTAAAATGCCTTTTTTTCTCCCAACCAGCTGGCTGAGATCAGCAAAATTCCGCACTGGCCAGTGTGGTGACAGAGTGCAACAGTTCCCCTGTACACAGAGCCATCAAAAGACATGTTGCAGTCTGAAGATGGGTCCTGAGCTAAACGTCAGCTTCTCCAGAGGTTCTCATGAAAATGTCATGTTCTCCAGAGATTCTGCCTGAGTTACTTCTGCACTTTGTGCCTTTTTTGTTGTTGTAAACCAGCATCTGCAGTTCCTTGTATTTACAATTATTTTCATTGATTTCCAATGTTATCCCAGGTTTAATTGGTTAGTAGTTAATTGGAAGAAGCTACACAGCATTCTGCGACTGATATTTGACCCAACTCCCTATCCTCATTACAGCCATCTACTGCATTGCAAACAATCGAGAACCAACAGATACATCGATTATGGTATAAATATGCAATCTCAACTGTGTGGGAGGAGAATTTTGATAAATCATTTGGTTAGCTGCAGTTATCAATGGACATGTTTAACTTCTGAATCATATATCACTAACGAGGTGTCTCTCGAAGTTCAGAAGAGAAACGCTGTCCTGTTTTAATGCTGGTCTTTTGTGACTTCTTCATGTGACACATTGCACAGCCAGATGAAGTTATACCTGGATTAACTGCCAGAACAAAAGAAATGCATTGTAAAATTTGCCCGAGTACACACTGAAATAATCTATTGTCCAATCTGCAGGTGGACAAGTGCAAAGTCATGCCATCCAAGAAAAAGCCTTTATGGCTGGAGTTCAAGTGTGCTGATCTCACCTCTATATCTAAGGATACTATCAGCATCCTCTTCAAACATGGAGATGACCTGCGGCAGGACATGCTGATCATACAGGTATGTGTGGGAATGCTTGAAGATAATTGTTGCTGCAGTCTTCAGTAAAGCTCAGGCTTCTCACTCTGATGCCTCATGCTACAGGTCAGTATCCTTCACTGTAACATCTTCTTTTACACACAATCACTTGCTGTACTAGACTGCATTCTAATGTCACTGTTCCATCTAACATATTATTTTGCTTCTTTCTTGCAATGTAACTTTCTGCTTCATCATTGCTTTCTCCCACGTTCCAGTCACAATTTCTAATGCTCTCTGCAGTGAGATTCTGCTATGTAACATTCTCTGATGCACTGCTTTTGGTAGCTTTGCTATTTTTCATTGTAACAAGACTCCAAAACACTTATTACATGGAAAGGCTTATTTTTATCACTCTAACTTTAATATTTCCCAGTATAAGCGTGCTAAAATAAGTTTATTCACAAAATGCTGGAGTAACTCAGCAGGTCAGGCAGCATCTCGGGAGAGAAGGAATGGGTGACGTTTCGGGTCGAGACCCTTCTTCAGACTGATGTCGGGGGTGGGACAAAGGAAGGATATAGGTGGAGACAGGAAGATAGAGGGAGATCTGGGAAGGAGGAGGGGAAGGGAGGGACAGAGGAGCTATCTGAAGTTGGAGAAGTCGACGTTCATACCACCGGGCCGCAAACTGCCCAGGCGAAATATGAGGTGCTGCTCCTCCAATTTCCGGCGGGCCTCACTATGGCACTGGAGGAGGCCCATGACAGAGAGGTCAGACTGGGAATGGGAGGGGGAGTTAAAGTGCTGGGCCACCGGGAGATCAGTTGCGTTAATGCGGACCGAGCGCAGGTGTTCAGCGAAGCGATCGCCGAGCCTGCGCTTGGTTTCGCCGATATAAATAAGTTGACATCTAGAGCAGCGGATGCAATAGATGAGGTTGGAGGAGGTGCAGGTGAACCTCTGCTCACCTGGAAAGAATGTTTGGGTCCTTTGATGGAGTTGAGGGGGGAGGTAAAGGGACAGGTGTTGCATCTCGTGCGGTTGCAAGGGAAAGTGCCCGGGGTTAGGGTGGTTTGGGTAGGAAGGGACGAGTGGACCAGGGAGTTGCGGAGGGAACGGTCTCTGCGGAATGCAGAGAGGGGAGGGGATGGGAAGATATGGCCAGTGGTGGGGTCCTGTTGTAGGTGACGGAAATGTTGGTGGATGATATGTTGGATCCGCTGGCTGGTGGGGTGGAAGGTGAGAACGAGGGGGATCCTGTCCTTGTTGCGAGTGGGGGGATGGGGAGCAAGAGCGGAGCTGCGGGATGTAGAAGAGACCCTAGTGAGAGCCTCATCTATAATGGAGGAGGGGAAGCCCCGTTTTCTGAAAAACGAGGACATCTCGGAAGCCCTAGTCTGAAACACCTCATCCAGGGCGCAGATGCGGCATAGACGGAGGAATTGGGAGTAGGGGATAGACTTTTTGCAGGGGACCGGGTGGGAAGAAGTGTAGTCCAGATAGCTGTGCGAGTCGGTGGGCTTGTAATAAATGTCCGTCACTAGTTTTTCTCCTGTGATGGAGATGGTGAGGTCCAGAAACGGGAGGGAGATGTCAGAGATAGTCCAGGTATATTTAAGGGCAGGATGGAAATTGGAGGTGAATAAGTACCCTCCTCGTGGTAACAAGATAATGAAGAAGTACACAGTATTGTCACACAGATAATTCATAGTGTGTTTCTTTGCACTTTTTATACACTAAATCTTTAGTCCAGAATATCTGGCTCTGCTCAGCCACAACAAATTGCTGATAATGATAATACGGAAGGCAAGCAAATAATGCAGAGATAGAGCGGAGCTGGTAACAGTGTTTAGAATGTAGTTCAGTGACACTAAGTAGACATTTGTGTTTCATTGAAGATAGACACAAAATGCTGGAGTAACTCAGTGGAACAGGTAACATCTCTGGATAGAAGGAATGGGTGACGTTTTGGGTTGAGACCCTCGACCCGAAACGTCACCCATTCCTTCTATCCAGAGATGCTGCCTTTTTGTGTTTCATTAATGGTATAATTTCTTTTATCTGTAGATCCTTCTAATCATGGACTCAATCTGGGAGACGGAATCCTTGGATCTTTGCCTTTTGCCCTATGGGTGCATTGCAACAGGGAACAAGATCGGTAAAAATTAAAACACAAACAATGGTTACTTTAAAAAAAAAGAGCTTTTCTTGTCACATGTGTGGAAGTGCAAATACACAGTGAAATCATTTTCTTACAAACCGCCCAGTAGGGTGTTAAATCAAATTCTTTACCTTCAGTCTGAATAATCACACGTGATACTGGATTAGCACATCAGATTTATTCCACCATGGGGTTCTTCCCGAGAAGATCTCCAGACACAACACTAGTGTCTGAAGAGACCTCAACTCAGGGCAGGGGAAGAACAACAACTTCTCCACCATTGTTTACTTTTTTATACAGAAAAAGAGAGGTGTGACAAAAAGAAATCAAGGACCAATTACACATCTAATACAAGGACCAATTACACATCTAATACAATTCCCATGGTTACAGAGAAGACAAAATCATTGATACAGGTCACATGCTCAGAAACCAAACCATTAATATAAGTCACATGTTTAGAGAAACGCATCAATTTACCTAGAGTGGATTCAAAACTTTTCCTACTTTCACACGCACCCAAATAAGGAGTTGTTACTAAGAAAGAAACTTTCTTATCTCTCTAGACGAGCAATCTCGCAGCTGCATGACCTTGCTTTACTGTTTCAATACACAGTACTCGCAGTCAGACAGAGTGGGAGAGGACAATAGCCCATCGCTTCTGTACACTCCTTATCACTCGTAAAGGGACAAACACATTCTGTTCCCAAGGATAACGTTTCTGCCACAAGCATCCATCTTACTGCTTTCCTCTAAAATAAGCATCCATTTTATATTAGCTAAAACAACAAAAGAAACCATCTTTACTACAACAAAATATAATATCTCTAATTGACTATACCAGCTAATAGCATAGATTCTCAAGGGTATTGCCATACATAAGCACATCCCTGATTAGCAAATTGTGCAGAAATAATCTACAGATCCCGCATGCAAGAGGCACCATGTTTTGGCGCCATTTTCAAAGTCCAGTCGCACTCTAATTGTTATGAGCGGTGCCTGCTCCAGGCAAGCCGCAGGCTGCAGCAGGACCTCCTGCTATCACCTTCCTGGATGCCCGGATCGACCTGTGAACCGACGTCCCTCTCCTCGCCCATCCACCTTCTGGTGCCTCCCGCAGCCGACCTCAACGGCATGGCAGGCCTGACCCTGGTTCTCTCTCCCACCGGCCTTGCTTCTCTCCCATTGCATCCATTGGCTTCAGGGTGTAATAATACAATAAATGAATAATCAGTATTACTCCATAATCGTGCAAAACAGAAGTACATAATGCAACCAAACAAAATGTCCACAGTAGATCGTTGCTGAGGTAGAGTTGGGGTTAGGGTGTGCCAAAGGCTGGTGGTTGCTGGGAAGAAGCTATTCTTTAACCTGGAGGTCACGGTTCTTGGGTTACTGTAATTTCTTCCCGATGGCAACAGTGAGATGAGAGTGTGGCCGTCGCGGTGTGGCTCTTTGATTTAGTTGCCTTTTTGAAGCAGCACATCCCTTTGATCCCCTTGATGGGATGCCCACAATGGACCAGCAATATTCACCATTCTGCAGCTTCCTTCATTCCTGAGCATTCGTGTTATCAAAGCAGGCCGTGGCGCAACCAGTCAGTATGCTCTTTTGTCGTACACTCGTAGAAGTTTGATAGGGTATTGGGTGAGATGCTGAATCTCCTTCATCTTCTGTCAACATCCATGAGCTTTTTTTGTGATTGCATCAACGTGCTGAACCCAGGACAGATCTTCAGAGATATGCACGCCTGGGAAGTTGAGGATGTTGGCTCTTTCCACTGCTGTTCAGAGTCATATAGCAGAGGAACAGCCCTTTCAACCCAGCTTGTCCAAGCTGCCCCCATCAACATTAGTTCCATCTGCCTGTGCTTGGCCCAAGCCCTCTAAATGTTTCCTATCCATGTACCAATCCAAATGCCTTTTAAATGTTGTTATAGTTTCTGTCTCAACTACTTCCTCTGGCAGCTCATTCCATGTACCCACCAACCTCTGTGTGAAAAAGTTACCCCTCCAGATTTCCACTAAATCTTTCCTCTTTCACTTTAAATCTGTCCTCTTGTTCCTGATTTCCCCACTCTGGGAAAAGACTGTGCATCTACCCTATCTGTTCCCCTCATTATCTTATCCACCTCTATGAAATCACCCCTCATCCTCCCAAGCTCGACAGAATACAGTCCGAGCCTGCCCAACCTCTCTTTACTTAAACTTTAGAGAAACAGCAAGGAAACAGACCCTTTGGCCCACCAAGTCAGCGGCAATCACCCCATACACTAGCACTACCCCACACACCAGGGACAATTTACAATTTTATCAAAGTCAATTAACCTACAAACCTGTAGGTCTTTGGAGTGTGAGAGGAAACCAGAGCACCCGGAGAAAACTTATTTGGCCACAGGGAGAACATACAAATTGTGTGCAGACAGCACCCATAGTCAGGATCGAACCTGTGTCTCTGACGCTGTAAAGCTCTTGAGTCCTGGCAATATCCTTGTAAATCCTCTCTGCTCTCTTCCAGCATAACAACATATTTCCTATGTGTAGGAATGAACTGCAGATGCTGGTTTAAATCAAAGGTAGACACAAAATGCTGGAGTAACTCAGCATAGGAAAATAACTGCAGATGCTGGTACAAATCGAAGATATCACAAAATGCTGGAGTAACTCAGCAGGTCAGGCAGCATCTCTGGAGAGAAGGAATGGGTGACGTTTCAGTCTGAAGAAGGATCTCGACCCGAAACATTACCCATTCCTTCTCTCCAGAGATGCTGCCTGACCCGCTGAGTTACTCCAGCATTTTGTGTCTAACATCTTTCCTATAACAGGATGACCAAACCTGAACACAATATGCCAACTGTCGCCTCAGAGTGCCTTGTACAGCTGTTACATAACATCCCAACTTATCTATTGAAAACCCTGATTGTTGAAGGCCAATGTATCGAAAGTTTCTTGACCACCTTATGTACCTGTAATGCCAATTTCAAGGAACTATTTGCCAACACTCCTAGATTTCTCTGCTCTACAACACTCCCCAGAGCCCTGCCATTTAATATGAAGGTCCTACCCTGGTTAGACTTTCCAAAATGCAACACCTCACATTTATCTGCATTAAACCATTTCTCTGCCCACTTGCCCAACTTTATCAAAATCCTGCTGTAACCTTTAATAAATATCTTCGCTATCAACAACACTACCCTCTTTAGTTCCTTGTCTTTCACTTCCAGAAATCAGCTCCTTGATCTCGCTAATGAGGAGATCAAGATTGTTGTTCTGGCAGCATTCAATCAAATGACCAATCTCCTTTCTGTGGTCTGATTAGAGTTTAGATATTAGACTTTAGCGATGCAGCACGGAAGCAGGCCCATCCGGCCACTGAGTCCACACTGACCAGCGATCACCCTGTACACTAGTTCTATTCTACACGCTAGCAAACAATGTACAATTTTGTTGCTCAAACCAATGAACCTACAAACTTGTACATCTATGGAATGTGGGAGGAAATCGGAGCAGCCTGAAAAATTCCACGCGGTCACGGGGATAATGTACAAACTCCGTACAGATAGCACCCATAGTTAGGATCGAACCAGGTTCTCTGGTGCTGTAAAGCAGCAACTCTACCGTTGTACCATGTTCATTGTTACTATCTGTTCATCCAACAATGGTGTTGTCATTGGCAAATTGAATGATGGCATTGGAGCTGTGCCTGGCTATATAGTTATGGATATGGAGAGAGTAGAGCTGGGAACTGAATGCACAGCCTTGACGTGCTACTGTATTAAAGGCAATTGAAGCGGAAGTATTATTGCCTATTGATACTGATTGAGGTCTGCTGATGAGGATCCAATTACATAGCATCAAGCAGAGATCCAGTTCCCTGAAATGTAATGATAGGTTTAGAGGGGATGATGGTGTTGAATGCCAAGCTGTGATCGATAAACAACTAACTGCCTGCTGTACGTATTCTTATTGTCAAAGTGGTTTAGTTCAGAGTTGGAGAGCTGGGATCTGCTGTGGCGGTTGACAAATTATAGTTGGCTCAGGTACTTACGAAGGCAAGAGTTGATATGCATCCCAACCAACCTCTCAAAGTACTTCTTCACAATGGACGGGTCTGGAGTCATTGAGGCATGTCACCTTGCTTTTCTTTGGCACCTGTGTTTTGATGCCTTTCGAAAGCGGTGGGGACAATTGGACCTCAGTAGTGAGAGCTTGAAGAAGTCTGCAAAACCTCCAGCCAGTTGGTCGATGCAGGTTTTAAGAACAAGACCGGGTAGATCATCAGGACCAGACAATTTCCCAAGGTTCCCCCTCATGAAGGATCTTCAGTCACACTGAGTCATACTCAGTCACATGGCTCACAATGATCTCTCTGTACTTACAAAGCTCAGTAAACAACCAAAACTTAAAAAAGAAAACTCTGTTGGATTACTGTATATCACTCTTCCAGCTCCGGTTTCATCCTTGTATTAATATAGCCAGATATTAATGGAATGGATGAATAAATCGTCATGCTTAATGGTTAACCCCACAAGGATCTGACAGAGTGAATGTCCAGTGCAGTCAAAGAGCAGCAAACAGCTTTTGAGGGTTTAATTTTGAATAAATAATGCAACATGCAAGGTCACCTACTTGAAATATTTGTTAATTTTCAACAGGAATGATTCAGATTGTAAAAGATGCCACAACTATTGCCAAGATCCAGCAGAGCACAGTCGGTAACACTGGGGCATTCAAGGATGAAGTGTTAAATCACTGGCTGAAAGACAAGTGCCCAATTGAGGACAAGGTAAATGAACCAACTGCTAGATACTGAAGAGAGTATTGGTACAGGATAACTTGGCAGATACTGAGTACGTAAGTACAGGATAAGTTCAATAATCTTAGCCCTGGTCACAACTTCACAATCTCTTTGTGGAGACATTTGACAATCTCACTGTTTTACTGGAGTATTAAAAAGTAATGCAAAGAATCTGAGCCAATTCACAAATATTCAAACGAGAACTCAATTAACTTACATAGTTTTGCCAGCTCAACTACTAGCTACTTTAGGTTCAGGACTAGTTCACAAGCACCATACAATCCCGCATCGCTTAGGGGTTGTGTTCTGAGAAAACCGTCAGTATCGCAATTTTCTGTAACACAAACCCTTGATAAAAATTGACAGAAACTGTTGTTTCTTTTGCATTTTATGTTTATATAGTTATTTTTTGTCCATAAATGTACATTTTCATTCTGCACCTCAATTTATTTGTCAAGGTCTTTAAAAAGAAGTGCTCAGAGAAAGACCCACTCCCGAAAGTGACCCCACAACTAGCAAGTATCATTTGCTGCATTGGACTGCGTGGCAATACTCAGATCCCAAATCTATTCCTTGCACCTTGTTCTGCCAAAGGTCTTTGACTTGAAACATTAACCCTGTTTCTTTCACCACAGATGCTGCCTCACCTGCTGAGCGGTTCCAGCATTTTCTGTTTTTACTTCAGAATATCAGAAGATGCAGTTTTTCTTTTCCATAATACATTTCATATAGTGTAATATTATTTGGAATTCTACGATTTAAACTTTACTTCATCTCACAACTCTTTGTCACAATCTTTGATTCTCTCCACAGTAACATTTTCCTACCTTCCACAACTCTTACTAAAACACTCTCTAAGTCAACCCAAGTCAAATCAAGCGTATTGTCATATGCACAAGCATGGTGAGGTACAGGTGCAATGAAAATCTTGCAGCCGTAAGATGCTGGAATCTGGGGCAAAAAAACAAACTACTGAAGGAACTCTGCACACAAGGCAGAATCTGTGGAAGGAAACGGACAGACCGTGTTTTAGGTTGAGGACCTTTGCTTATACCTAAGACATTACCTAAGACATTACTGAGCCACTATTTTTTTGGCTGAGTTGTGTTGCCTTTTTATTCCTTGCTTGATCATCTCAACTTTAT
Source organism: Rhinoraja longicauda (assembly GCF_053455715.1). Lineage (NCBI taxonomy): Eukaryota > Metazoa > Chordata > Chondrichthyes > Rajiformes > Arhynchobatidae > Rhinoraja > Rhinoraja longicauda. The sequence continues at coordinate 62,907,112 of NC_135958.1, forward strand.
TTCCTCTGCTGCTATTGCGTGTGATGTTTGAAGGACTCTCTAAATAATGCAAACTGAATGAAGTCTTCATTGCCCCTGCAGTTCCAAACTGCCGTGGAAAGGTTTGTTTATTCGTGTGCTGGCTATTGTGTTGCCACCTACATCCTGGGTATAGGAGACAGGCACAATGACAACATCATGATTACAGAGTCAGGTGAGTGTAATGTTTAAGTAATTAAAATGGAGGAACCTTGATCAGCTTGGCCCTTTTTGTCACAATCTCTGATTCTCTCCACAGTAACATTTTCTTATCTTGGCCTGAAGAGCCTTTTTCTGTGTTGTATGACTATGATTCTAACCTTCTTTGCCTCTGTCATGTTACCAACGTTACATTAACTCATGGACCCATGTAAAAACAAAGAAAGACACAAAGTGCTGGAGTAACTCAGCAATCAGGCAGCATCTTCGGAGAACATGGATAGATGACGTTTCGGTTTGGGGCTCCTCTTTGGACATTGTGGTGTGGGGGGTGGTGGGGAGCTAGAAGTGCGCAGGGGCGACAAAGCCTGGAAAGTGATAGGTGAATACAAATGAAGGGGGTCCTCCATTCGCCATTTTAACTCATTTTGATATTTTTCTAATTTGGTATAATGCATTTTGTGTTCATGGTGTAGAAGCTAAATCCATTTTGGACAACAACTGGCAGATATCTACATCCAGTTTCCAAAACTCACCTCGAGCTTCTGACTGTCTTGTGCAAAGTCACTATCCTATTTATACTCTGATCTCGCATTCTTTGGCCTCTTACAATGTTCCAATGAAGTAAGTCTTTTCAGTACTTTGGAGAACTTGAAGAGCCTTTCTTCTTTCCTCTGGGCTGTGGCGTCACAACATTGATTTCTATAATTTTGGACAACCAGCCATTCCTGTTAGTGTCAGAACCAGCCAGTTCTGGCGTAAGAGCAGATAATGCTGTGATGTTTGGCATGATGAAATGCTTTCTACAGAGCATCTGTCGAATTCGGTGAGAGTTGTGCGGACATGCCGAACTTCCTGAGCCTTCTGAGGAAGTAGAGGTGTCGGTGTGCTTGCCATTGCTTTGATATAGCTGGTCCAGAACAAGGTGTCGCTGATATTTACTCCTAGGAACCTGAAGCTTCAACCATCACTACTTCGGCACCATTAATGTATACCTGGATATGTGAACTGCTTTGCTTCCTGAAGTCAATCACTATCTCCTTTGTCTTGCTGACATTGAGAGAAAGATTGTTGTCTTGACAGCAGGTTACAAGGTTCTCAATCTCCTCCCTGTACTCCGTCTCATCACTATTTGATATCCGGCCCACTAGGGTGGCGTCACCCGCAAATTTGTAAATTGAGTTGGATTTGTAATTGGCTGCACAGTCGTGAATGTATAAGGTGTAGAGAAGGGGGCTGAGAATGAATCCTTGTGGAGGACCAGTGTTGAGGCTTATTGTGGTGGATGATTTGTCACCGATCCTCACTGATTGTGGTCGGCTGGTCAGGAAGTCGAGAATCCTGTTGCAGAGTAGAGTGCTGACTCCTAGTTCCATGAGTTTAGAAATGAGCTTAGATGGGATAATGGTATTGAAAGCAGAGCTGTTGTCTATGATTAGAAATCTGACGTAGATGTCTCTCTTATCAGAGTGTTCCAGGGATGAGTGTAGGGCCAGGGTGAAGGCATCAGGACCTGTCGTGGTAGTAGGTAAACTGCAGTGGCTCAAGGTTGCTTGGTAGACTGATTTTAATGTGTTCCATATCAAGCCTCTCAAAGCACTTCATGATGGTGGATATAAAGGCCACTGGACGGTATGCAATCTTGCTTTTCTTCAGCACCAAGATGATAGTGGTCTTCTTGAAGCAGGTGGATATGTCGAAACAGAGTAGGGAGAGATTAAATATATCTGTGAATACTCCAACAAGTTGGTCTGTGCAGTTCCTAAGGACATGCCCAGGGACTCCGTCCTGGCCAGTTGCTTTCCATGGGTTCCAACGCCGATCTAACATCTGCACCAGTGACCCTAGGAAGAGGCACACTTGAGTCTGAAGAGACGGGTGTCATCGCCCCATGGGCCTTCTGCTCAAAGTGAGCATAGAATGCATTAAGTTCATCAGGTTGGGCCGCACTATCACCAGTGATGTTGCATGACCACTTTGCTGACAGTTATAGTTTTACGACCACATTATGAGGGTGTTCAAATAATTATACTGGGACTCAAAAATGTCCCGGTATAGTCTCTTGCCATTCTTGATGGCTTTGCAAAGATCCTAGCAAGCTTTCTTATACTGCTCAGGATCATTTGATTTGTTTCCAACACATCTAGCCTTAACCTGGGAATGTACCTCACGGTTCCTCCATGGTTTCTGGTTGGGAACGCTCGGATTGTCTTTTTCGGTACGCACTTCTCTACCCATTTACTGATGAAGTCAGTCACTACTCAGAGCGGGCCAGTCTGAAGAACAACTTTCCACCACAACCCTCTGCTTCCTACAATGAAGCCAATTTCAGTTGGCAAGCTATCACGAAATCCCTTCTAATCTAACTTTTCATTGCAGCCTACCATGTGGAACTTTATCAAAGGCCTTGCTGAAGTGCATATAGACTACAACTACAGCACTGCCCTCATCAACCTTTCAGGATACTTCTTCAAAAATTTCACGAGATATGATCTCCATGCACAAAACCATGCTGACTATCCCTAATCAACCTTCGTCTTTCCAAATGGATGAAATCCTGATTTTATTACAGTCCTGATTTTAACAGCCTCATATAACTCAATCAGGAATCATATAATTGTTAATTGTCCCTAGTGTGTGTAGGATAGTGTTACTGTGCGGGGATCTCTGGTCAGTGCGGACTCGGTGCGCCCAAGGGCCAGTTTCCGCACTATATCTCTAAACTAAACTAAAAAAGCTTTTCACTCCACCTCGGTACACGTAACAATAATAAATGAATCTACCCGCCTCAATTAACTCCCCTGGCTGTGTATTCCATATACCCACCACCCTCTGAGTGAAAATGTTGCCCCTCAGGTTCTTAATAGGACTCCTGAAATTTCTTCTCCAGCTTCCCACATTGTCTTTGGATATATCTGATCAAGCCTGGGAGATGTATTTACCTTAATATGTCTCGGTACGTCTAGCACTTTTTGAACTGTCCTTAACACATTTCCATTTAACTTTCCCAAGTTCACTAGTCTCCCTGTCTTTCATCACGGTAAAAACAGGAGACATTGAGGACCTTGCCCATCTCCTGCAGCTCCGGACATAGATGACCACTTTGGATTCTGAAGGGCACTGTTTCCTCACTAGTTACCCTTTTCCCTTAATATACATGTAAAATCGCTGGATTCTCCTTAACTTTGTATGTCAGAGCTATCTCATGCCTAATTTTTGCCTTCCTGATTTCCTTAAGTATGTTCCTCAATCTCCTATACTCCTTCAGTGATACACTTCAAGGTTTCAAGGTCAGTTTATTGTCGCATGTACCAATTAAGGTACAGTAAAATTTGAATTACCATACAGCCATACTAAAAAAAAAGCAACAAGACACACAACTATATAAAAGTTAACATAAACATCCACCACAGCGGATTCCCCACATTCTTCACTGTGAGGGAAGGAAATAAAGTCTAACTTTATCTCAGCTGACCTTTTTCCTGACCTTTACTTGACTCATTTACAGTTACTCTTCATTTAGATTATAGACTACCATTTGCTTCATCTTGCCAAGAGTACGACCTCACATTTTCTCATGTTAAATTCCATTTGCCATATTTTGACCCACTCACTCAGCCTATCTATATCTTGTTACAGAGTTCATATTGCAATATACCCTCCCATCTAATTTTATGTCACCATCAAATTTACATATCTTATTCTACCCCGTACTCCAGATCATTAATATGTATAATAACTAATTGAGGGACAAGACTGAGCACATCAGTTACATGCTTCTAGCCTGATTAAGACCAATTTATTCTGCTTCTGTCATCTATCGAATGACTAGTCTTCATTCCTGACTAAAATACTTATCCCAATAATGTGAGCTCTTATCTTGTGCCTTTTATATAGCAGCCTTTTATATAGCACCTTGCCAAATGCATCTGAAAATCCAGATATATCAATAGACAATAGACAATAGGTGCAGGAGGAGGCCATTCGGCCCTTCGAGCCAGCACCACCATTCAATGTGATCATGGCTGATCATTCTCAATCAGTACCCCGTTCCTGCCTTCTCCCCATACCCCCTGACTCTGCTATCCTTAAGAGCTCTATCCAGCTCTCTCTTGAATGCATTCAGAGAATTGGCCTCCACTGCCTTCTGAGGCAGAGAATTCCACAGATTCACAACTCTCTGACTGAAAAAGTTTTTCCTCATCTCAGCTCATATCCTTGTCCTTTCTATTTCTATTAAAGATTGGAATTGAAATTGGAAAGGATTGTACTGGCTTTAATAATTGAATATTACCTCTCCAAATGATTTTTCATTATTCTTGTGGTATAATTGCAGACAAATGCATATAATTAAATACTGTCTGGATGTAATGTGTGACTCAGACTGTAGTGTTCACATTCATAGGTACTAAAGAGCCTTATAATGTCAACAAAGTTAGAGCACTGAAAGCCAAACAATCCGTTTGTTTGATCCCATTTATTCATCACACAACACAATCCCTTCCCTCTCCAGATATTATTCTCTTGATTTTTTTTAAGTGTCCACTTCATCATCTTTCTTAACTTCAGTTAATCACTTGATTATAAAACTCCAGTAATTATTTTAATTTACCTCCATTGCTTTAGGCGTTGTTTTGTAATCCATCCATTACGAAGCATTCGGTGAAGCATAAAACATTTATTAAACCCATGCCAAGTGAGCAGCACACCTGTGCGTTCCTCGCTTCAGCTAACAACTAACCGAACAAGCAACAAACTAACTATTGTGATCAGTCTGAAGAAGGGTCTTGACCAGAAAAGTCACCCATTCCTTCTCTCCTGAGATGCTGCCTGACCTGCTGAGTTACTCCAGCATTTTGTGAATAAATACCTTCGATTTGTACCAGCATCTGCAGTTATTTTCTTAAACTATCTCAGTGACTCCAGTCCTACCTAAATCCTGGACTGGATTACAACGTGGAATGTGTACCATGCATAGGATATGTGGTGAAGGTTATATAGACAGAGATAAATATGATTGATCTGCAGTCGTAGATGTAAAATATATGCTTGAGAGTACAAATATTGTTTGTATAGAATCTCACAGTACTGAAGGAACCCATGCATGCCTGCAACACTCTTTGAAGCAGCGACCAGATTTGTTCCTTTGCTACATTCACAAAATGCTGGAGTAACTCAGCAGGTCAGGCAGCATCTCGGGAGAGAAGGAATGGGTGACGTTTCGGGTCGAGACCCTTCTTGTGAATAAATCGATTTGTACCAGCATCTGCAGTTATTTTCTTATACTACTTGTTCCTTTGCTATACCCATTTGCAATAACTTGGCAAGATTTTCCTTTGCAAGAAATTTTCCTTTCAAGCAGCAGAATTCAGCAAATGAAATAAGTGTTCCATAAAAAGTCACCACATCTCTCATCTGTAGTTCTTGTTTACATGTCTAAGTCGGTGATTTCAATACCAGATTTCCCAGAGACATGAGAAGCAAATGAAATAAATGCATGTTGAAATATGCAAAATAATATTCCCATTTTCTTCCATTCAGGAAATCTTTTCCACATTGATTTTGGTCATATTCTTGGAAACTATAAAAGCTTCTTAGGAATCAATAAGGAGAGAGTTCCCTTTGTTCTGACCCCCGACTTTCTCTACGTGATGGGCACATCTGGCAAAAAGACCAGCCAACACTTCCAGAAGTTTCAGGTGAGTAAAACCAGTGTTGTCCTTAGACAATCAGTATACCTGCAGCCTAAATTATTAGTTAGCAAAACCCTTGCTGAAAGAACCAGATGTCAGGGAACTTGCACCAAAATTTTAAAATTTTTCTCCATGCAAAATGACTATGCAAAATGTCCCAATTTTAAAATTCTCATTAATCTGTTCAAAAGCCTTCACTGCCTCCCTTACTTATCTATGTAACCTCCAGTTGCAAAGACCTTCACCCCGCTTAGAACCTTAGAGCCTCCAACTTTAACCTCATGTGTATCCCAGGTTTTCTGTGCTGGTCATGTATTAAGCTCTCTGGTTCCTATGTTCTGGAATTCTTTTCCTAAATATCTAAAACTCACTCCCCTTACTTGGCATTTTCCTGAGAACCTAGCTCTTGACCAAGGCTTTTGTTAATATCGTTTTAATGATGTTTGTTGTCAAATTTCCACTAGTGTCCCTTGAAATGTTTTCTACGTTAAATTATTTCATAAATGTTTAGAAACTATTTTGGACTTTTACAAAGAGATATATATTCAAAAACTTAATAGGTTGTTCCCTAAATAACACATTCATCACCCAAGTGAGGATTATGTTTGAGAATTCATTCATTGACAACATTTCTGTATTGTTGTGAGATGGGATGGTTACAGATAGTTTAGTTTAGAGATACAGCGCGAAAACAGACCCTTCGACCCACCGAGTCTGTGCTGACCATTGATCCTCGCACACTGACACTATCCTACACTAGGGATAATTTACAATTATACCAAGCCAATTAACCTACAAACTTGGGGTATGGAAGGAAACTGGAGATCTTGGAGCAATCCCACGGAGGTCATGGGGAGAACGTTCAAAATCTGTACCCGTAGTCCCGGGTACCTGTGCTGTAAGGCAGCAACTCTTTCTTTGCGCCACCATGCCACACTTGAACATGATCTGATATTAGGCAAGTACACCAATAATGCATTTGAATCTTTCCAGTCAATTAACTGTAGGATCCTCCAATGTTTTAGGCATATATCTAAGTAAAACATTTATGAAATAATTTAATGTAGAAAACGTTTCAAGGGACACCAGTGGACATTTGACAACAAACATTATTAAAACATTTCATGTTTAATGTAGATTCAAGATAAGGACAAATGTGATTTCTGAATTTATCTCTTCACTCAGGATATCTGTGTCAAGGCCTACCTTGCACTCCGCCACCATACCAATCTGCTGATTATACTCTTCTCCATGATGGTGATGACAGGGATGCCACAACTGACCAGCAAAGAAGACATTGAGTATATTCAAGAGACACTGACTGTGGGCAAGAATGAAGAAGAAGCCATGAAGCACTTTTTGGATCAGATTGATATCTGCCGGGACAAGGGATGGACTGTCCAGTTCAACTGGTTCCTCCACCTTGTACTGGGGATCAAACAGGGGGTTGAAAAACACTCTGCATAGCTTATTGGAAAATGGAAGGAGGGCACATACAATAGAATACACAGTACCCTCAAACAGATGTGTACAGATGTCTCACTAGAGTCCTGCCCAATCCTGCAATTTGTAGTCGGGTTTGGCCGTCTGCTCACTCACTGGAACCTAAATGATCCTGATACGGTCACGAGTGGAATTACACCAAATGCAGAGTTAGATTTGGAAGCTCGAGGTGTTTAAAGTAGATTAAACAGTTGGCCTCCTTAACCAGCCTCAACTGAAACTGCGACCTTCTCCAACTTTTCCTCTCAACCTATTTGCATCACATAAAAAATTGTGTGCAAAATTATTCATGTAAACAACAATATGAAAAGGAGGAAATAGATACAACAGGTAAAAAATTGACAGGAATTAAAAATTGCTGTCACTGGCTCAGGAGAAAATTCACAGGACACTGAAAATAAAATTCATTCACCCAGGAATTCCAGTGAACCAAGTGAGAGCTGTTGCTTCAGAAACAATGTAGTCACATTTCCTGCAACACTCTAAAAGAACTACATCGAGAATGATGTTTCCCAAAAATAGAAATAGATAACGAATGATGGTAAATTCCCATCTGAATTTCTGGAATGATCCGAACGGATCCAGACGTAGGTTCAGTTAGACAAAAAATATATACAACTAGACAAAATGTATACAGTACAACTAAATTTCTTAGCAATTTATTTTAAACTATCTTGTTTATCAGTTACAAATGTGCTGTATTTGAGGAAGCAAAGATAATCTGACTGAGAGTTAATAAATGGATATTTAGATGTCATCTTTGTATTTATTCAGATGCTTCTGGCAAGGCCAGCACTTATTGTTCATGAGAATGGATCAATTGTGGTAGATCATGTGTTTAACCTTTCAGGAATACATCCAGGCAGAGTTCAGAACCCTGGTTTCTACTGTAATTAAAGGGGACAGAGAGGGAGATGGAGAGTTGTAATTCATGCAATGAACATGTGAAAATATAAGGCTAGATTGTATGGCTTGTTAAGCAAAAAATGGATAAGACATGGAACAGATGGAATCAGTGTGAATGGTGTTGAAGTAAATGGTCAAGATGGACTGGATGCTCTGTATTGTGCTGTAATTCCAATTCAGGCATTCTTTGAGTTGCACAAGGCCTACATTCCTAAGCCCATGTTAAAAACATCAATTTTCTACAGTAACTCATTGTATTGCTCTATGTGCACAGTCATAAAATCATATAGCATAGAAATAGGCCCTTCGGCCCAACTTGTCCATGCCGACCAAGATGCCCCATTTGCCTGCATTTGGTCCATATCCCTCTAAACCTTTCCTATCTATGTACTGTCCAAGTATGACAATAAAACACTATTGACTCTTGCCTCAACTACCTCCTCTTCCGTAAACCCACCCACCGCTTTCTGTGAAAACGTTGCCGCTTGGGTTCCTATTAAATCTTTATCCTCTCACGTAAACCTACGTCCTCTGGTTGCATTGGGGCCTAGTTCGGCAACTTGAATGCCCAGGAATGAAGAATGCTGCAGAGAGTGGTAGGCACTGCCTGGTCCTTCGAAGGTTCTGACCTCTCCACTATCAAAGTGATATCGGAAACACTGCCTCAAATGTTGCACCAAAGATGGACACAAAATGCTGGAGTAACTCAGCGGGTCACACAGCATCTCTGGAGTTAAGGAATGGGTTACGTTTCGAGTAGAGACCCTTCTTCAGAGTCTGGGGAGAGGGAGACTAATCTAAGGGAGAGGAGAGGTGGAGATGGAGAAAGGAAAATCTTTCCATATTATAGCAAATGTATAACAATGGAACAAATCAGATTGTTGCTTCAGAGTGGAATTCATTGACACAGAAGGCTGTGTAGGCCAAGTCAATTAATATTTTTAAGGCAGAGATAGATAGATTCTTGATTAGTAAGGGTGTCAGGGGTTATGGGGAGAAGGCAGGAAAATGGGGCTGAGAGGGAAAGATAGATCAGCCATGATAGAATGGCGGAGTGGACGTGATGGGCCGAATGGCCTAATTCCGCTCCCATCACTTAGATAGGAAAGGTTTAGAGGGACATGTTACAGGCATGCTTAGGTTCCTTCTGTACTGTGACATTCTATACAAACAATATCTACTCTAAAGCATATATTTTACATCTATGACCAAAGCAATGAAGGTAAATGGAGGTGTGAAAACGACAGATCAAAGCAGACGCTGCTCAAGGAAATCTAGAATAGTCTGAAGAAGGATCTCGACCCGAAACGTCACCTATTCCTTTTCTCCAGAGTTGCTGTCTGACCCACTGAGTTACTCTCGCTTTGCATGTAAATCTTTGGTTTAAACCAGCATCTGCTGTTCCTTCCTCTACATAGAATGGTTCATTGGCGGCTGAGGAGTTTGGATTGGAGACTACAACTCCTACAATGCCGAGCGAAACACTGCTTGCCAAGCGCCGTGCTAACAAGGCCGCTTCAAACATCCGACTCGCTGTGTGAATCCTCTCCGCTTTGGCCAACTAAAACAGCACCTCCCCCCCCCCCCCCTCAAAATAAACTTCATTCATGACAGAGATTTAAACAGAGCCGTACCGAGCTGGAAGCGGTGCCGCCGGATGGGAGAAGTTTATTAACTTGTCAGGAGGACGCATTCGTGCTTCGCGGGCTGTGTTCGCGTTGCCAGGGGCGACGGTTGGGGCCGGCTCCAGCGTTTCAGTGAGGAGGCGGTGGGCCTGCGGCCTTGTTGCCCACCCGGCCTAACGCGCGGTTGGTTAGCCTGTGATAGTGATGTGACAGTGATGTGATAGTGGTCGTGGTACACACCTAACACTGGTCCGCCGGCCAGCTGGAGTTACGGTCGTCTCTCGGAGGGAGGACCCTCCCTTGGTGTGTGTGCGGCAACATCTCACGAACGGTAAGGCGATCGAGAATAAACATTAGCAGGAGAGGCAGCCAGTGCTTCACAATCTCCACCCCCCTGCCCCTGAGTCCGGAGAGCACGGCGTTGCTGCCATTGCTGGTGTGAAGGAGAATGCCCGCGGCTCTCCCTCGCCGCGGCGGTGGAAGGGGACATGCCCGAGTCTCTGGACTGGAACTCGAACTTAGGCCTTACTTTTCATCCTAACACCAGTTTGTCAGAGAAAACACCAAAAACAGGACGCTGTAGTTGGACCCCTAGGGGATTATGGAAGTAGGAATGTGTATCCGGAAACTGTTCTTGTACTTCAGGATCAACAACAAATTAAAAGTTCCATTCAATCAAACTCTCATTTTCCCCAGAACGGCTTCATAGGTACTACATTACCAAAAGGGTTTAAGGTTGAAAGGTACGAAATGTGGAGTGTACATAGGCTGTTGTAGTCTAGTACTGAGAGTGTGCTGCTGTGCCAATTGTGCCTTCGGTTATTGGAGTTGAAAATCTCAGGCCCATTCGTTTCAATATTTAGGACCCTGTGGTGATATTTGAGAGAGATTGAGCTATTTTCACAGTGATAACTCTGCATGTTAAATACACAAACGGCCAGGAGAATCGCAAGGTGGCAGAGCTGTTGCCTCACAGCACCAGAGACCCACGTTGAATTGTGACCTCAGTTGTCTGTGTTGTTTGTAGTTTCTCCCAAGTGACCGTGTGGGTTTCATCCAGGTGCGCCAGTTTCCTCTTGCATCCCAAAGATGTGCCAGTTTGTAGGTTAATTGGCTTCTGTAAATTGGCCCCAGTGTGGTGGTGGTGGTGGGTGGGGGGAACGGACGGATGCAAAGTGGGATAACAGAAAACTAATGTGAACGGGTAGTTGATAGTGTGGATTCTGTGAAATGTGACATGTCTGCTCATGTCCCTGCTCATTCAGTGCTGGGACCCACTATTCAGAGCTTCCAGCCATACATTTTTACTGGATGTGGGGCACATGTTGAGAGGTGGGAGAGGAGGAGGGGGGCAGTGTTGAGACAGAGGCCGGAACATGGAAGGCACAAAATGCTGGAGAAACTCAGCAGGACAGGCAGTATCCCTGGAGAGAAAGAATGGGTGCTGTTTTGGGTCGAGACCATCAGTGATACCTTTCAATACCATGCATGTCTTGCAGCGGTAGGATAGATTTGATTGTAAATTGCAATTGACATTAATCTAGAGGGAAAAACAATATTTTAATCATTCTGTGAATAACATAAATGCATTAGAATGCAATGTTTGCATGGCACGTGTAAGGCATTCGACAAGATTCTGCATGGTAGGCTGCTCTGGAAGGTTAGGTCACATGGGATCCAAGGAGAGATAGCTGAATGGATAGCAAATTGGCTCCATGGAAGGAAGCAGAGGGTGACGATGGAAGCTTGCTTCTCGGACTGGAGGCCTGTGACTAGTGGTGTGCCTCAGGGATCGTTGTTGGGCCTGTTACTGTTTGTCATCTACATCAATGATTTGGATGAGAACATACAGGGCAAGATTAGCAAGTTAGTATTTTGCTGATAGAGAAGATGGTTGTGAAAGATTGCAGCAGGATCTGGATTGATTGGCCAGGTGGGCGGAGGAATAGGTGATGGAATTTAATACAGAAAAGTGTGAGGTGTTGCATTTTGGGATGTCGAACAAGGGCAGGACCTACACAGTAAATGATAGGCCTCTGGGTAGTGTTGGAGAGCAGAGGGATCTAGGAGTGCAGGTGCATGGTTCCTTGAAGGTCGAGTCGCGGGTGGATAAGGTGGTCAAAAAGCTTTTGACACTTTGGCCTTCATCAGTCAGAGTATAGAAGTTGGGAGGTCATGTTGCAGTCGTATAAGTCGTTGGTAACACCGCATTTAGAATATTGCGTTTAGTTCTGGGCACCATGTTATAGGAAAGATATTGACAAGCTTGAAAGGGTTCAGAAAAGATTTACAAGGATGTTGCCAGGACTAGGGTGAGGTTGAGTAGGCTGGATCTCGATTCCATTGAGCGCAGGAGGATGTGGGGAGATCTTATAGAGGGACACAAAATCATGAAAGGAATAGATCGGGTAGATGCACGGAGTCTTTTGCCCAGTGTAGGGGAATCTAGGACCAGATGACATAGGTTCAAGGTGAAGGGGAAAAGATTTAATAGGAATCTGAGGGGTAACTTTTTCACACAAAGGGCGGTGGGTGTATGGAACAAGCTGCCAGAGGAGATAGTTGAGGCTGGGACTATCCCATCGTTTAAGAAACAGACAGGTACATGGATAGGACAGGTTTGGAGGGATATGGACCAAGCGCAGGAAAGTAGAACTAGTGTAGCTGGGACATTGTTGGCGTTGTGGATGAGTTGGGCCGAAGGGCCTGTTTCCACACTGTATCACTGTAACACTCCATGACTCTGACTAATATCTTTGGTACATTCTGAAAACTGGGCATTTTTATCATAAGGCTTGTCTCCACTTCTAAGATCCATGTCCCTGCATGATAACTGTGATAAGAACAAGGGCAGTTGGAATACACAACATATTGCACATTGCTTCCATGTCATATTGGAAATAGGCCATAACCAGTAGCCACTGGTATTGCATTTTTTCTTTAAACTATTTTTGAATTAACTATATGTGTATTATAAAAGTATGTTTGACAGCTATGGTGCTAATGTAAACCGAAATCCCCCAGATAAATGAAGATTAAAACAGAAAATACCAGGGATACTCAGCAGGTCAGACAGCATATATATATAGAGAGAAACAGCTGACGTTTTGGGTCAGTGAACCTTCCGATGGTTGAGTCCTTTGGCACAGAAGACAGTCAGTTTGTTCAAGGATAATTGATATAAAGCATTAACTCTGTTTCTCTCTCCAGAGACACTATGTATTAACCTTCTGCGTATCCTGTTTTTTTTTCTTCAGATTTTCACCATCTGCAGATTTTAACTTGATTTCTCCAGATATCAAGTTAAATTTTATGAACTTAATGTTTTTTTCTTTTGGTTTCTTTTGAACAGATGAATTACCTGATGCATTAATGCTAATGCAGTACAAGATTTGGATTCAAGGCAAAACTCATGTATATTTCAAATCTTCTTAAGCAAAGATTGTGCTTACACAAGCTTGGTTTTAAAATTGACAAGAGATGGTGAGTTGAGGAGTTGTCCTTTGATTATTCTGTTTTGGTTGTAACAACGCCAGTATCGTCATTGTGCCTTGTCGTAGAATTGGAATTTAAATTTTACATTTTGTTTGGCATTAGTTTGAATTTCTTAATTTTCTTTTGATATACCATGAGGAGAAAATATCCTAGAAACTCATTGGCGGTTGAGGTGAGTTTCACACCGTGAACTTTTTTCCCTGTGGTGGTGACTAACCATTCTCATTCTACATGATTCCCTCCACACTCCCTCTCAATTGCTCCCTTGCCCCAGCATTGTGCTCTTTAGCTTGTTTAGTTTAGTTTAGAGATACAGCACAGAAACAGGCCCTTCAGCTCACCGAGTCTGCATCGACCAGTGATCCCCGCACATTAACACTATGGACAATTTTTACATTGACACCAAGCTAATTACCCTACAAACCTGTACGTCTTTGGAGTGTGGGAGAAAACTAAAGCTCTCGGAGAAAACCCACGTGGGTCATGGGAGAATGTACAAACTCCGTAGAGACAAGCACCCATAGCCAGGATCGAACCTGGGTAAGGCAACAACTCTACCGTGCGCCACCGAATGCCGCTCCTGTGGTTCAGTGTTGTCACCACAACTCTGCAAGTAACCAGAGATTGGACTAGCAAGTGAAGAAACAATTGTGTCTGGTGGGGGCAGAAAGAGAGCGGGGATGCAGGTATTTTACCTCTCTTGCCTGATATCATTAGCCAATTAATTTTATAGGCCTAGACAATTAAAAAATATTTGGATGAGATCACAGTTGGATTCTCGACTGTGCCTGGGAGTACACAGTTGGATAGAGGAGAGGGGAATGGATGAGAAGCAGTTAGACAATTTCAGTAGAAAGTGACCACACATAATTAACAGCTTAACATTTTAAGTGAGGTAGTCTGTATCTAGACATTTAATTTAGTGCTTAGATACACAGGAGAGGTATTGACATTCCACTCAGTTTGTTTATGGTACACATCATAGTCACGGCCTACTGATACTGTTGGGAATGTATGTTTTGGGTGATGAATAGGATGGCAATCATATGGACTGCTTGTCTTCATTATTATAGACTCCCAAGCATTGTTGGAGCTAAATTCTTCCATGCAAGTAGAGGGAATGCTAATGTCCAGTAATGCTAATTTCTATGGTAAACAAAACACCCATGCCACTCACAGAGCCTCAAGGGGTGATATCCCTTCCCTTGTTTGAGGGATTCATAGTATTTATATAACTGATACAGTTTTGTTTCTGGCCCTTGGTGCTGTCCAGGATGTCACTGGTGGGAGACTAAGTTTAGGTAATATCAGGAAACAACAAGGGTGAGCGATTGATAGACTCTTTGAAAGTGGTCAGTGCGGTTTGTTTTGCTATAATGCCATAGGCACGTTCCGAAGAAACCTGATGTTATAGAAATCGCTTTATAAAGGCAATAGTGTCCATAGGGAAAAGGGGGGTGGAGGCAAGAGAGTTTCACATGCACAACAACAAAGTTACTTCTCACACAGGATTTTAAAAAATAAAGAATTTTTTTAATAGCTATAAGTTCACTTTTGTTACTGCTAGAAATACCTAAAGCTGTATGTTACATTGTGTAATAGGGGAAAAAAGACACAATTTACTGGAGCAATTCGGCCAGACAGGCAGCATCTCTAGAGAACATGGATAGACAAACCTTCTTTACACTTCAGACTGAAGCAGCGTCCCGACCTAAAACATTGCCTTTCCATATTCTCCAGAGATGCTGGCTGACCCGCTGAGTTACTCCAGCACTTTGTGTCATTTTTAGAAAACAGCATCTGCAGTTCCTTGTGCCTCGATTGTTTAATAGAGTTCCATTGCATTAGTATCAATAGAAGTGATTACATGGTAGCAAATGGGACTCCAGGATAGTTTGTGTAGGAAGGAACTGCAAAGGCTAGTTTAAAGCAAAAATAGATGCAAAAAGGTGGAGTAACTCAGCAGGTCAGACAGCATCTCTGGAAAAAAGGAATGGGTAACTTTTCAGGTTGAGACCCTTCTTCAGACTGAGAGTCAGGGGAAAAGGAAACAGGTGATACATACAGTTATATTGAGAGATATAGAACAAATGCAAAATATTAACGATGATAAAGGAATCGGGCAATTGTTAGCTGTGGGCTAGGTGAAAACGAATTACAATGAAATCACCAGGATGACAGTGAAACTAGTACAACGACTAGGGTGGGGGAGGGACGGAGAGAAAGGAGATGCAAGGGTTACTTGAAGTTGGCAAAATTAATTTTGATACCACTGGGTTGTAAGCTGCCCAAGTGAAATATGAGGTGCTGTTCCTCCAATTTGCATTTGACCTCAGGCTGACAATGGAGGAGGCCCAGGACAGAAAGGTCAGTGTAGGAATGGGAAGGGGAGTTAAAGTGTTTGGGAACCGCGAGATCAGGTAGGCCCAGGCAGCGAGCGAAGGTGAACATCTTAATGAGGTGAAAATAGGTTTTGTTGCTTTTCTGCGGATTTCCATGATGTCACATGATTTGGGAAAATTCTAATCCCGTGTAGAATTATCGCAATAAACTAAAGGCATTAAGTGGCAACTAATCTACAAGTAATGAATGGTTCCTTTAAACTGCTATTGAGCGATTCCATCCAGTCTCTAAGCACTTTCAACTGCCTATGGCTAAAAGCAGCTGATACTTTATATATTATGGTCTATCATAAAAATGATGTAAAATCAGCATTGGTCGCTGAATAATGCCTTAAGCTGCTTATTCGATATATTTTTGGCAAGCATTTACCCTACATTCACCAGTACTCCCTCTAATATCTCTCTACAGGATTTGCCCTACACGTGTGCATTTTGTGCTATTGCTGTGAATTTTGTGCAGCATGTTGTTTAAGCGCTTTTGGAGTTATATAGTACGGAAACTAACCTTTCAGCCCAATTCATCCATGCCCACCAAATATGCCCCATTCAAGATAGTCTCAATTACCTGCATTTGGCCCATATCCCTCTAAGCCTTTCCTATCCATGTGCAATGTCTTTTGAATGTTGTTATTGTATCTGCTTCAACTACCTCCTCGGACAATTTTTTTAAAACTCTGATTTCCAATGGAAGTTTATATTTATAAATGTAAAGTTTTGAATACTTTGAAAATAAAACACGAATGAACAGACTTTTTGTATTTCAGGGATCAAAACAGAAGAAAGGTTTTCGAGGTAAGTAAAAATATGTCTCCTGATTTTGATATCCTTAAGTTTTTGCAAAACCTCCAATGTTTTGCCATTACTTCCATATTATTTTAGTCATATCATTGACGAGGAAGAGCTTTGCATTGTTGAAGTGATTATATGGATTCCAGTAATAGGACTGACTTTGAACCACCATGGAAATGAATCTAGAGTACTGGAAAAGTGTGGGGAGGGGGATGGTACAAATTCTTCACTTTTCCTTCACTGCTTTGCAATGTCACAGGTATAAAAACAATGTACAGCTTTTCTCAGATGTAACACTAAATATGCAACTGTTAAAAATTGAATAGGTGCCCAATGCAAAGCAAGATCCGATCATTCCTTCCTCCACCCTAACATTAACATCATTTTCCAACAAGAACATTCTTCAGTCTAACCTTAGAGATGAAATCCTTCAAGTCTGTAAACCTGCCTCGTAATCTTTTCCTGCACCATCTCTGTGACCTTCACATCCTTCTGAATGCTGGGTGACCAGAATTGGACAGCAAACTCAAATTGCAACCTAAACAATATTTAGTTTAGTTTAATTTATTGTCATGTGCACCGAGGTACAGTGAAAAACATTTGTTGCATGTTAACCAGTCTGCGGAAACCCTATACATGATTACGTGTATTGTACTGAATGGAGTACCAGCATAATTTCCCTCCCTTTATACTCCACCTCAACTAATGGCTCTCAGTGTGTGCTTTACTTTATCAATACTCCAAAATGCAATTAAATACATAATGATAAAGGAACTATTTGCAGATCTAAGTGGAGGGAGCAGTTTAAATTAGATAGCTTAGAGACAGGACAGATGCAATGAGAACATTTCCTTTTTCTATTCTGTGCAGTTATATAACTTTATTATAAAGCAAAATGTTCTATTTAATGGTCTTGCATGCATGTATTTTTTTCCCCCAGAGTCGATTGATGATGTACTGGATGACCTGCTCGGAGACGATGGTAACTTAATCCGAATGGTTTCATTATACATATTTGTTTGCTTTATTCTTTAAATGTTTAATAGCAGACACATTTGTCTAGCTGCTTAGTCCCAGTGTTGTAGGATATTTTGTATGACAACTGTTTGAAGGATTTTTTTAAAAAATTGGGGAAAAGAAAACCCAATGATTAATGATGAGGGTACACATCACGGTTGAAAGAGCAGCTGCACAACAAAGGTAAGAGAAACACGAATGGAGACCTGAAGCACATTGAATAATTTCAAAAGGCATCATTTGGGAGGGAGGAAGACTCAATTTGAAGCCGTTGGAAGGAAAGAACAGGTGGCAGACCAATGAGTACTTTCCTAAACGTGCTGAGTGAAGGAGAAAAATTGCAATTATTCGATCATCTTTTTCAAGGCCATTTATTGCCACGTACATTTCTTAATTAATCTGCCCACCCACCAATTCTTACAGAATTTCTACTTGCCTGATAAAAATCCATACACTATTTTCAGGAGGGCTCACAATTGTTATTAAATTTCCAGTGAGCTTGTAAGCAAGCCGTTAGAGATCAAATGTACAACCATACATGTTTACCTTACAGAAGGGTCTACTCAATCTCTCATCTATTTGTTTGCTATAACACCAAATTCTGTTCTTGTTCTCCCAAACCATGTATTGCTCTATATTTTACCATCGACATTAAATAATTACTTTTCCTTAAAATGCACTGTATGTGTACCTCAACCATTTGCTGTGCCAAATGTATCAGTACTGTACTGAACTCTGCCAAAACATATTTTCTCTCCTCTGATCTTAGGACGTAGTTGAGGCAGGTACTATCACAACACTTTAAAAAAACATTTGGACAGATGCATGGTTAGGATAGGTTTAGAAGGATATGGGCCAAATGAAGGTGGGACTAATGTAGATGGGGCATGTTGGTCGGCATGGGCAAGTTGGGTTGAAGAGTCTGTTTCCACGCTGTATGACTCTAATCCCACACTGTCCGTTTCTATCTCCATCCCAAAATATACAAGCAGGATTGTTAATTCCCAATGTCACTCAAACAGTAGATACAGTATGTACCGTTTACAAAGCGATTGCAGTTACTCGCCTAGGCTGCTCTGACAATACCTCTCCAACCTGCAACCTACACCACCAGGGTATGAGGTGCATGGGAACCACCTGCATATTTGCTTCCAAATTGTACACCATTCTGATTTTGAAGTACATTGCTGTCCTTTATTGTTGGGTGGGTCCAAACCCTGGAACTCTCTCCCAAACAGTACCTTTCCCAGAAGGACAGCAACATTTCAAGAAGGCAGCTCAGCACCACCTTTTCTTGGGCAAGTTAGATGAACAATTAATTGCTGACCTTGCCAGCGGTGCTTGGATCTTGAAAAATGAATAAGTAACAGCACAAGCTGATTTTACTGTAACACCCAACGTGTCAAGGAATTGAGAAATAAAAGTTCCTTAGTTTAGCTTCATTAATTTCTATGCCAGTTTTTTCTCGGTGACCATTTCAGTAGTCCCACCACAAATGAAAAAACCCCAATCATTCATGTTTTTATGCATCATCACTGCTGTACAATCATTTACAAATCACCTTTGTGCCTATCTTCTAATTAGCTTTACCTTGCCTTTCCTGAGATATTGTGTGATTTGGAGTCAAGCATCCAAATAGTCACATGCCCAAACAACAGCTTTTCATGGCATTAAAATTCTCAAAAGACTTGACTGGCAGTTAAATGCTTATGAAGTTTAAAAACTTGTGAGGCATCAATTTTAGGGGCATAGAGGACACAGTATTTGGACGCCTGCGGCAATAAGAGAAGAAAAATCTAAATGTGTAGAGTACTGACACCCAATTAAATTGAGATGAGAAATGACAATCTTCCAGTTGAGTTTAAAAAGTAAATGTTGTATTTTCGACAATTCACGTTACTGCTTAATATTGTTGTTTCTGATAACTTAGAACTAGTGATGAGAAACTCTGTGCGCATTTCAACTACGTGTCCTGGTTGTGCGTGACAAAATAATGAGAATTGCATTTAACCAATGGTTTTATCTCTAACTTTTTCTTGCAGCCATATCTCCCAAAATATCTGCTTTCCCAAAAACACAATTAGGAAGTGCCGTCAAGAAATCAGCAACCACAGCATCCAGAGCCAGCAAAAAGTACGGGTTAGCAGCCTAACTGACTGTAGGAACAATAAATGTGCTGTGGATATTGCAGTTTGCAGATAGAATTTTAATTTAATGGGGCTTGAAAGTTCAATTTCAGCTTTCAAGTTTCAGTGGAATGTATTCAAACAAAACACTGTTTTCCCTACAATGAAAACATATGTTGTAACTAAAATCTTGGGGGTTCTCCCTTACATTTAGTGATTAACGTAGTAGATGCTTTATCTTTTCAGATCATTGCTGGATGATGACTTTTTTGATAAATTGGCACAGGAGGCTGGCAAGGAAAATGATGTAAGTATGAGTCTTTCTTAATACATGATTAGTACAGGTGTCAGAGGTTATGCGAAGGCAGGAGAATAGAGTGAGGAGGGACAGATAAATCAGCCATGATTGTATGGCAGAGTAGACATGATGGGCAGAACGGCCTAATTCTACTATTCCTTATGACCTTCTGACATTATTGTTTGGTCCTTGCTTGGTGGTATGGTCTCAAGGGTTTATAAGAAGACTGGTTCAGTGGTATTTTAATATTTTAACTCCTAGTGGTGGAAGATTTCTGCAAAATGTATGTACTTGGAATTAGGACATCTGCATCTAATGAAGTTTCTTATTGAGATGTAGTTTCTTATTAAGATAGATGTTTAGTTGTGTTTGTATTAAGTGAGGGTCAGGTTTGAACGGCTAAATGGCATATCTCCTGTAGTTCAATGCTTCTGTAATCAAAGTACTGTATAAACTCAACAGTCAGCACCTGATGATGAGAAAGATAAAATAGAATTGCATTTTTGAGGTTATTTTAAAAGATTTTAAATGCTAATTTTCTGTGTAAGCTCTTAAAATACTTTCACGGCATCTGAGTTTTAACTGCTCTATCTTGAACCTTAATTCTGTGGCAGTACAATGGTGCAACGGTAGAGTTGCTACCTTATAGTACCAGAGACCGGGTTTGATCCTGACCATGGGTGCTGTCTGTACGTAGTACTTTCTCCCTGTGACCCGTTTCTTTGGATATTCCCATTCCATCCCACATTCCAACAACTTACAGGTTTTTAAATTTAATTGGCGTCTGTAAAAAAAAATATCCCTGGTATGGTGGATAGAACTAGTGTACAGAGTGATTTCTGGTCGACTGGACTCTGTCGGCTGAAGGACCTGTTTCCATGCTGCATCTCAAAGCTAAAAAACTTTGAGGATGAATTTGAAACTGTTTGCTAAATCTGTGAGATTCTATCCTCTTTTGGAATTTCACAGATTTAGTAAACAGTTTGAAATTTATCTATCCTCTTTTGGAAGTTGAAATTTCAAACCCGTCTGTTCTCATTTCTCACCAATCTCCCTCTCCCCAACTAATAGGATTTGATCTGTGGAAGCTTTTAATAGAAATATGTATTCACAATTTTGGAACAAGTGGCTGAATTCTTGACTATAATGGAATAGGTGGCTGAATTGAATGCAGCAGCACTGTGTAATGGATCTGTCCTATTTTCTTTGTGTAGGAGTCTGAGATTTCTGAGGTTGATCACCAGGCTCTGTTAGAAACAATGGAGGTAAGTTTGTGTTACAATCTGTTATGGTTGCCATGTGTTCTCTTTTACAGAATCGAGTGAATAATTGCATTTGCCAGGGGTGGTAATGGAAGCAGATACGATAATGATATTTGGGAGGCTTTTGGATAGGCTCGTGTGTATGGAGGGATATGGATCATGTGCAGAGAGAGGAGATTAGTTTAACCGAGCCCCATGTTCAGCACGGACATTTTTGCCAAAGGGACTGTACCTGTGCTGCACTGTTCTATGTTTTAAATCCCATAGGCACTCTCTTCTGTATTTATTCCCTATTTCTAATTTGCTTAGCACACCATTTGAATTTGTCTTGAACAGGTCCATTTTTGAGAAGTGCTTAGGGCAGCAATGGAATGAAGAGCAGAAAATTCTGGAATGCAAATGAGCCCCAACAACATATACAAATGGCAGAAATAGAATAATGCTTTGTGTAGCAAGACTTTGGTGTTATGTCATTGTGGTCACGTAACCTCCACCCAGAACAAATTCCAGCAGCAAAAATGTTACAGCATACATCGTATCATCACATAGAAAAGACAAGCAGGTGGGCAGAGGGTGGGATGGTCCTATTGGCAAGGAATGAAATCCAATCCTAAGCAAAAAATGACATAGGCTCAGAAGATGTAAAATCGTGTGTAGAGTTAAGAAACTGCAAGGGTAAATGACCCTGATGGGAGTTATATACAGGCCTCTGAATAGTAGCCAAGATGTAGGTTACAAATTACATCAGGAAATAGATCAGGCTTGTGTTATCCAGTCAAAGAAAAGACTATACACGAGGACAATCAAGCCATCCACAGTTAAAAGATGAAGGGGACAACATTTAGTGCAGGATTCCCAAAAGGTTAATTTGCAGGTGAGTCAGTAGTAAAGAACTGAGTAGACTAGAATATAAAAGCAAGTATGTAAATGCTGGAGCTTTACCAGGCACTCTTGACCACATTTGGAATATTGTGAGCAGTTCAGGGTCTTACATCTGAGGAAGGGTATGCTGGCTTTGAAGAGGGTCCAGGGGAGGTTTATGAGAATGATCCCGGGGATGATTGGGTTAACGTATGAAGAGCGTTTGATGGTTCTGGGCCTGCACTCACTGGGGTTTAAAAGGATGAGGAAGGATCTCATTGAAGCCTACCGAATAATGAAGGACCTAGACAGAGTGGATGTGGGGAGGATGTTTCCAGTTGTAGGAGAGCCCAGGACCAGAGGGCACAGCCTCAGAATAAAAGAACATAACTTTAGAATGGAGATGAGAAGGAATTTATTTAGCCGGAGGCTGGTGAATCTGTGGAATTCATTGCAACAGAAGGCTCTGGAGGCCGTCATTTGGGTATTATTAAAATGGAGATTGATAGGCTCTTAATTAGTAGGGGCGTCAAAGGTTACAGGGAGAAGACAGGAGAATAATGTAGGGATGGAAAAAAAGATCAGCCATGATCAAATGGCAGAGCAGACTTCATGGGTCGAACGACCTAATTTTGCTTCTGTCTTATTATCTTATGTACATAATGCACCACTGTTATCTGTGTGGCTGATTTAGCACTATCCCTTGTGCATGCAACCTCCTCTACCTCCGAGAACAATTGCAGCAGCTACATGGAACAGCACCTCCAAGTAGCACACTTTCTGTCATGCAAATCTATCACCATTGCTCGGTCTATTTCATGCACTTGATAGATTACAATAGTTCAAGAGAGTAGCTCGTCGCCACATCTCAAGATCAATTAGATTGGACTTTGGTGCAGTGGTATAGTTGCTGTCTCACAGCGCTTGAGACCTCACAGCGCTTCGATCCTGACTACGGATGCTGTCTGTGCAGTGATTGTATGTTCTCCCTGTGACCGCGTGTGTTTTCTCCAGATGCTCCAGTTTCCTCCCACATTCCAAAGACGTGCAGTTTTGTAGGTTAATTGGTTTCTGTAAATTGCCCCTAGTGCTAGTGTGTAGGATGCAAAAGTGGGATAACATAGAACTAGTGTACGGGTGATCGATGGTCGGCCGGTACTTGGTGGGCCGAAGGGCCTGTTCCACACTATATCTAAACTAAATTAAACAACATGCAGGCCTGCACTGAATTCAAACATTTCCTCTGGCCTTTTCCAGCTTGGACCCTGCCTTTTTCTCAGTTTGTTTCTATAAATGTGGCACTAACATACAAACTGAATGCAAAGTCATTGTCCACCTTTCTGAGTTCTCATTTTACACCTTACTTCCGTTCTGAATCCTTTTTTTATTCATTCAAGGGAATTGGAATTTGCGGAATGAGTTGGTGTTTACTTGTCCTGATCTACAAACACCAGCCTAAAACACAGTTTCTTTATAAATGCTATTGGTCCATTGTCTAACTTAATTCCCATTGATTGCACCTTTGTCCTTTCTGTAAAATATTTTGCTACTTTAAAAGTTTTGTCAAGAATTGCTGATGTTTCAAACCTGACCTTTTTTTGTTTGAGTATTGGATATTATATGTACTTCTAGATAAATTCCAGTCATTTCTAAACTATAAACACAATGTCAATATTTTTTTAACTGTAATTTATGCGTTTAATTCAGTTTTGTGGCTTTGATTATGTTAGCCATTACCCAAATTTCCTGATGCATACCAGGCCATTTTGGCCCATTGCATCTATGCCATCTCACAGAATAATCCCATTCCCCACTAATTTTTCCCTATGACTTATTCTCCCTAACTTCTCATAGACATCCAAACAGACTCTTAACAGATAAGTTACAGCAGCCATTTTACCAACCAAGTAATATCTCCTTGGGACATGGGAGGGAAACATAGACAAAACCCACATTCTCACAGGGAGAATTTCTGCAAAAAATTCCAGCGATTTGTGGGCACTGCCCTGAACATCACAGAAACCAACCTCTCTTCCATTGACTCTATTTACACCCAAGCCAGCAGCATAATCAAGAATAAGTCGTGCTCTGGCCACTCCCTCTTCTCTCCTCTCCCATCGGGCAAAAGATGCAGAAGTGTGAATATTCAGGGACTGTTTCTTCCCAGCTGTTATCAGGCAACTGAACCATCCTACCGCAACTAGAGAACAGTCCTGAACTACTATCTACCTCATTGGTGACCCTCGGATTATCTTTGATCAGACTTCACTGCCTTTACCTTGCACTAAACATTATTTCCTTATCATGTATGTGTACAGTGTGAATGGTTTGATTGTAATCTTGCATTTCCGCTGACTGGTTAGCACGCAACAAAGGCTTTTCACTGTATCTCGGTACACATGACAATAAACAATGAACTGAACTGAGAACTTGCAAACTTCATACAGACTGAACCTGAGTTGCTGGCGGTTTAGCACAATCTGTACTAGTCTGCCAGCCCAAGCTTGCAGTGAGTTGTCACTATCAGCAAGGATCTCAGTGTTACCGCATCCCCATGAAGACGAGTTCCGTCAAAAAATGTCACCAGTCCATTTCCCTCCACAGATGCTACTCATCCTACTGGGTTACTCCAGCATTTTGCTTTCTTTCCCCATGAAGGACATTTTCTTTTATATTTCAAACTTTGGAAACCATTTTGCAAATTAATAGAATATTTTGCGATGAGAATTGGTAATCGAAAAAAATATGATTGGTAAGAGAACCAGGGATTGGGGAAGAGGAGAAGTCGGAATAGCAGTGTTATGATCTGGAATTTAATGTCTGAAAGGGCACTGATCGCAGATTTAAAAAAGAATTGAAGTATTTGCAGTAGAATGCTGAGAAACCAGAGAATAGAACCATTTGCACAGCTCTTTGAATCAATGCAGAATCAATACAGGCATTATATTGTATGACAGGTGGTATGTAGTTTCTGAAGTCTTTTTGTCCAGTTATTATATTGTATGACAGGTGGTATGTAGTTTCTGAAGTCTTTTTGTATTTAAAAGACTCTTGGACAAAATCATGAATAAGAAAGTTTAGAGGCATATGGGCCAAACACGGGCAAATGGGACTAGCTTAGATGGGGCATCTTGGTTGGCATAGACAAGTTGGTTTGAAAGGCCTGTTTCCGTGCTGTATGACTAGGATTCTAATTCAATTGAGTGAAATCTTGACAAGATGGAGAAAATAATGCACTTCAAAGAGAGTGCTGCATTCTTGTGGGGAAAATTCAGTTGGCACTTCAATGGCTTTGCTGTAAAGAGTTTTATTTTTCTTTGGTATATAAGCAAGTTGGACAAGCTCCCTTGCTGAGGCTATTAATCTTCCTATTCCCTTCCCTGGAGGATATTATTGAACAAGTTACACTTTGACAATAACTGGTCATTATTTTTCTCCTGCCAGTGCTCACATTACCAGATGTATCAAATTCTGTTTCACAACTTGGTCATGGTCTCATTTGAACTTCTGACATATCAAGTTGCTAATCCCCTGTCAGAATCACAAACTGTCTTTATCCACACTTGAATTTTTTATGTGCAGAATATTGATGACATGGATGCTGACCTTTTTGGGAAAAAGAAGAACCCACGTTCTGTTCCAAATCAACTTGATGGAAATCCTGTTGAGGCAGTAGGCTCCAAACCAGAATCCTCTAGAACTGCACAAAAACCTGCAGAAGTGAAAGGTAACTTGATCTGTACTATGTAAATGGAAAGGAGAGCTCATTTTTGTACTTTATTTAAAATAAAGTACAAAAGTTTATCTCATTCCTTCACAATCATATGTTAATCTTAAACTGTCTTCTGGTAACAGAATATTACATTGTTCAATAAGGATAAAGGTTGTCATCAAGCAGTACAATGTCTGATTCTTAGTGCAATTGTCAGTGACAATTTGAAGATATAAAAGAAGAAAATTAAACCCGTGGCCTGAACATTTACAGGAGCCACATATGTTAACAGGGAAGGCAAACTTTGAAAGGGAAACAAAACGTCTTTGTTAGAAAGTCAGTTTCATTCACAGGCATAGCTTTCAAGGCTGCAGGACCTATTTAATCCGATCCAGTAGCCTGGGTGGCTGTTCACAATTCGGGTTTGGTGGATTTGTTCTCATCCCTCGGATGGGGGATCCCTGACATTGTGAACATTAATATGTGGAAATTAGTCCTGATGGGAAAGTTGAGGGAAGCAAAGAATACATGCTCATGCCATCTGGCGGTTTACATCTATCTCGATCCAGTTGGGCAATCCGCAGATCCCTCATGCTCCTGATCCCAGCACACTTCCCAACCAGCCCCATCCCTGACATTTTTACTTTCTAAAACAGATAATGTCCCAGTTTGTTCCTGCAACACAGTAGACGGTCAGAACCTTTCTCCAAGGGTTGAAATATCAAAGACTAGAGATCACAGCTCTCAGGTGAGGGGGAAAAATTGTGTGGTTGCCTGGAATGGGCTGACAGGTTGGTGGTGGAGGCATATATGATAGCGGCGTTTGAGAGGCTTTTGGACAGGCACACGGAGATATTCAGAGAGCCATTTTGAGAGGAGAGAAATCAATTTTGATACATCAGTAGAAAAATACAGAGTCGGTTTTTTAATTGAATAAATGGGACATTTAAAGAAGCAGGCGTTTGACTGGCTGAAGAAGAGACACAACAGCCATTATCAGGGATGGAAGGTTTAGTAGAGCAGCGTTTTGAGGGCAGCCGTGTTGAGGTGAAGTGCTGCGTTGAGGTGAAGTGCTGTGTTGAGGCTCAGGGGGCTGTGTTGAGGCCAAGTGCAAAATTGAGCCTTTGGGTCAAGAAGCTTTGGTGAGAAGGGATGAGAAAAGGAATGCTAGGCTTGCAATTGAGACAGTTTCAAGCCCGAAGGTGGAGCAACAGCAGTGTGATGTTTAAAAAGCTGTTGGGAATAAATAGAGCATGTAGGATCACGTGATGTGCTGTAGATGCATGATGTGGGAA
The DNA here is from genome assembly GCF_053455715.1 of Rhinoraja longicauda. NCBI lineage: Eukaryota > Metazoa > Chordata > Chondrichthyes > Rajiformes > Arhynchobatidae > Rhinoraja > Rhinoraja longicauda. The sequence continues at coordinate 62,934,273 of NC_135958.1, forward strand.
CTGGTGGACCCCATTTTGGTTCTTCTTGACCACATCTAGCAAGTGTTGGTTGTTGGAGGAATACAGGCTCAGGCGAAAATTACCTGGACACCATGTTCCTGGAGGCAGTCACACCCGTTAGATCACCTGCTTCCAATTAGGTCTGTGGTCAGGAGGAAGAGGGTGTGACTACGAGTGGAACAGGCAGGTGGATCCAAGAGATTGTGTTGAAGGAGCCTCGGCCCTTGAGCCTGTCTAACAGGTCTGAGATTCTTACTCCCTGTGCGAATGATGGGGGGGCGGGGTCATAGGAAGGAAGGGTGTCGGAAGGCAGGGTGCTACAAGGAGGTGCCTGCCAGATAAACAGTGTCTAGCACCTGTGGGCAGAGAAACTGGAGGCAAATAGCTATGTGCTCACACCTGCATTGTATCCACCCTGAAATGAAATGCGCCACATTTCTTCTTCAACGTCATTTGTTCAAAATCAAAAAACGCAAGTTAACAGTTGGTCCACTTCTGCAGATTTGACTGGCAAGGATGAAAAACAGCATTCTTCCACTTCCTCCTCTAAGCACCATTACAAGAAGTTCACTTTTGATGGTGAGTCATTAAATGCATCGATTGATTACAAAGTTAGTATGTTTACATTGAAGCATGTCCCTAATGCAGCTCCATTGATGTGATTAATGAAGTTGTTTTAAGCTTTTAAACCACCATTTTACTTTAACTATTTGCAGGTCTAAGAATGATGCCAGTGGTATTACAATTTTAGTAATTGCACTGGAGTTAAAGGTTTTTGGCAGAAATTGTGACCCTTTTACCCTTATTGTTAATGTAAATAAATGTTTTCAGGAGGGTCTTTGAGTCAGATTATCTTCCAATTGATTGATACCATTCTAAATATGAATAAATGGCTCTTAGCAATCTGATTCATATGGTATGGACATAATTTTTTTTAAACACAGAAATTTAGTACAGCTGTGTGTATTCTATCTGAACCGGAAACTAACTTCAGATTAGTTAGTTACAGAGGGGGATGTAAGAGGGCTGTTGAAATACCTTGGGTGACCTGGTAATTGTAGAGGTTTTAGGTCAGACTTGATTTGATCTATGCTCTGGGTGTCAACATGCTGGGGGGAAAGAAATCAGAAAGGAAATAATGGATTAAAAACTAAATGAGATGCTTTTAATTTTGTGTTATAGATTTCAGGGAATTGGCAACCAACCTTGTTACATCTCCTGATTTCTATTTCCATTGATCTGGTGAATTTTGCCTGTTTCTTGTAAGTTCATAAGTGATGGGAGCAGAATTAGGCCATTTGGCACATTAAGTCTACTCTGCTATTCAATCATGGCTGATCTATCTCTCTCTCTCAACCCCATTTTCCTGCCTTCTCCCTATAAACCCTGACACCTGTGCAAATCAAGAATCTATCTATTTCTGCCTTAAACATATACATTGATAAGCCTCCACAGCTTTCTGTGGCAATGAATTCCACAGATTCAGTGGTGCGTGGTTCAAATAATATGATTCAGGCCAAATAGCCAACAAAATTATTAGGAACTCCCTGCACTTTGATACTGTGGGCGACATGGTGGCGCAGCGGCAGAGACCCAGGTTTGATCCTGACTATGGGTGCGTGTCTGTGTGGAATTTATTCATTCTCCCTGTGACCTGCATGGGTTTTCTCTGGGATCTCCGGTTTCCTCCGACACTCCAAAGACATACAGGTTTATAGGTTGTGTATGAAGGAACTGTAGATGCTGGTATAAACCAAAGATAGGCACAAAATGCTGGAATAACTCAGATGAAATCAAGAAATGGTAGGGAGATGTCAGAAATGGTCCAAGTGAATTTGAGGGCATGATGGAAATTAGTAAAGTTAATGAAGTCAGTGAGTTCTGCATGGGTGCAGGAGATAGCACTGATGCTAAGCACCTGGCAGGCCCATTATTTTTGCTTGTTCCAGTCCCACTGAATTAATTTCCATATACCTCGACTCCATCCTATCCCCCCTGGTCCAATCTCTCCCCACCTACGTCCAAGACACATCACACGTACTTCATCTCTTCAATTACTTCCGTTTCCAAGGTCCCCACTCCCTCATCTTTACTATGGATGTTCAGCCACTCTACATCTCCATCCCCCACCAGGAAGGTCTTAAAGCCCTCTGTTTCTTCCTCGACTGCAGAACCAGCCAATTCCCCACTACTCACACTCTCCTCTGCCTAGCAGAGCTGGTCCTTACCCTTAACAACTTCTCCTTTGACTCCTCCCACATCCTCCAAATCCAAGACGTAGCTATGGGCACTCGCATGGGCCCCAGCTATGCCTGCCTCTTTGTAGGTTACGTCGAACAATCATTGTTCCAGCCGTACACAAGCCCTATCCCCGAACTCAACCGCTGCTATGTTGACGACATTAACGCAATACCTCCCTCCTTGACTCCGTCCAAGGACCCCAACAGTCTTTTCAGGTGAGGCAGAGGTTCACTTGCACCTCTTCCAACCTCATCTACTGTATCTGCTGTTCCTGGTGTGGGCTCCTGCATATCAGTGAGACCAAGCACAGGCTCAGCGATCGTTTCACTGAACACTTCCGCTCAGTCCACCTGAACCTACCTGATCTCCCAGTTTGTGGACACATCAACTCCCCCTCCCATTCCCACACTGACCTTTCTGTCCTGGGCCTCTATTGTCAGAGTAAAACCCAGCGCAAATTGGAGGAACAGCACCTCATATTTCGCTTGGGCAGCTTACACCCCAGCAGTATGAACATTGACTTCTCTAACTCCAAGTTACCCTTGCTTTCCCTCTCCTTCCATCCCCCTTCCCAGTTCTCCGACCAGTCTTACTGTCTCCGATTACATTTTATCTTTGTTTGCTTTGTTGTTACCTTCTCCCAGCTAACAATGATCTATTCGACATTTTCCTTGATCTCTATTTCCTTTACCCTGTTTTCACACCTTCACACTTCCTTATCTATCTATCTTCCTCCCCCCCCTGACGTCAGTCTGAAGAAGGGTCCCGACCCAAAACATCATCCATTTCTTCTCTTCAGAGATGTTGCCTGTCCCTCTGAGTTACTCCAGGATTTTGTGTCTATCTCAGGTTTGTAGGTTAAGTGGCTTGTTATAACTAAATTGTCTCGGGTGTGTGTAGGATAGTGTTAGTGTGCATCGCTGGTTGGCGTGGACTCAGTAGGCCGAAGGGCCTGTTTCTGCGCTATATCTATAAACTATCTCTGTTAGATCCTGACCTCAGCTATCTGTGTGGAGTTTGCATATTCTTCCTGTGACCACATGGGGTTCCTTCCGATATTCTGTTTTCCTCCGACATCTTAAAGATGTGCGGGTTTGTAGATTAATCGGCCCCTGTAAATTGCCCGAGTTTGTAGGGAGTGATGAGCAAGTAGGATAACATAGAAGCCGTGTGAAAGGGTGATCGAGGGGTAGCTTGGACTCAGTGGGCCAAAGGTTCTTTTAATCTTTCAATTATATCCTCTGTTCACCAATTTCTGCATGAATTGTTGCAGAGGATTTATTCTTTAAATAATGATCCTGTGATTTCTAGATGTAGATGATCCATTGGCAGGGATTTTATCTGATGAGGAAGAGGAACCGAAGAAAACTGCAAAGACAGGACAGAAACCTAGCCTCTCAAACATGGATCGAGCACACAAGAAAGAGGAGAAAGGTATTGGGAAAATATTTTGCCAAGAAGAAATTATGAAGAATCCGGCCACCTGAATATTGTGGATTCACCTTTCAGACATTTTTTTGATACTGCCAGTGCAGTTTCCGATAGTTATAACTTTGCACTGAAGATTATTCTTGTGGCTTATCATTTGCCTTTGAAGAGATAGGTTGTGCTTCCTTGGGTGCAACTGATTCTCCTGTCAACTGACATCTTTAAGTAGTCATAAATTCATTAACGGTTTACAAATTTTTAAAAAAAAATTCCACGGGATATTTTACATGTTGCAGCAATAAATAAGATCCAGTTTGCATCTCAGAACTGATTCTTCTTTTGGCAAATCAATGTCCAGGTTCTTTGCTGGCAGACTCTGTAACTATTAATTTGGTTCCCTTACTTTTTAGAATTGTGCTGATTCTGTGCATCAATAATTGTTGCCAGCCAGGGGACACATCTTATCCCTTCATTGGCAAAGGGTTAGCTATAAGAATCATCCTCTGGGTGTTACATGATTTGTGCTGTATATTTATGGACATGTTTCTCCTGGACAGGGTAAAAGAGTGTAAATAAGTAACCATTAACAGTGTTTAAACAGTTAACCATTCACAATACTATCTATTTTTTTGTATTGTTTTCTATTTTGATTTGATTTCCTTGACTCCTGTTTGAAATTAACAGGTCTCTCACCTGTGTCAAATTTTGTGCACTCCTCCAAGCTTTTATGATTTTTTCTGCTCTATTGTAATAAGATGCAATTTGCCTTGTATATGTGCTTAAATTTAAAAAGTTTTTTGAGATATTCTAGTATGCTATGTGAATGTCCTCAGAGTGTTACATTCAATGCTGTTCTTTTAATTGTTTTATGTTTACCAATTCTTAACTACTCATTGTTACACTACAACAATGAAGAACTGATTAAAAAAAAATGCCTAACACTGTTTGCAGCTAGTTTCAGTTCATAGGATACTGAGTTTGACAAATTCAGTCGCAGACCACAGAATTCTTCTCATTATATAACATTGTGCATCTTCCCGCAGCACCCTCCACCCCAGCATCTATTCCCGTTGTGACCACTTCAGGGAAGAAAGATGAATTGCTCTTTGATGATGAAGGAGATGATCTTATGGATGCCCTTGGATTTGGAGATAGTCCAGAAACATCAAAGCTATCGAAGAAGGTGGAGGAGTAAGTGTCGGTTGATCGTTTAAATGTCATGTAATCTGATGCCCAGTAGACACATGCTTAACCACTGAGATTCTTAAGTCCTACAGTTAGTCTAGTAATATGATTGGTACTTCCCAGAGCCTGCGAACTCCACAGCCCAAAGCATGCATTTAAAATATTTGTCAAAAGTGAATTCACAGTTGATGAACTTGCTGTGTTCACATAGAGTGTACCATGTTGGAATTGGATTGTTAAAGAAGAAAATGAGGCTTTCAGTTATATGGCATCTATCATATACGTCTTAGAAAATCCTGAAGCACTTTCTAACCAATGAAATATTTTTCAGTGCGGTCATTTGGAATATAGGAAATATTCCAATATTAGAGCAAAAATGTGGTTTATCGTCTGCTGACAATATTCCTGCTTTAATAATATTATTTTAGTTTGAGAGATACAGTGTGGTGACAGGCCCTTTGACCTACTGAGTCCACGCCGACCATCGATCACCCGTACAGTGGTTCTATGTCCTACACACTAGGGGGAATTTACAAAAGCTAAGCAGCCTACAAGCTTGCACACCTTAGGAACGTGGTAGAAACCAGCGCACCTTGAGAAAACCCACGTGGTCACAGGGCGAACGCACAAACTCCACACAGACAGTATCTGTAGTCAGGACCAAATCCAGGTCTCTGGCATTGTGAGGCAGCAGCTCTACCGCTATTATATGATAAATAATTTTTCATTAATGGCCACTGGGTTGCTGATGGGACAATGTCATTGGAAGAACAGTGGCACTGGCATCTGAAATGGTCCTCCAAAGTAGGTGTAGAGGCAGATGTAATTGAAACATTTAAAAGACATTTAGGCAGATACTGAGTTAGGAAAGATGCGGAGGGATAGCATCCTAATGCAGGCAAATAGGATTAGTGTAGATGGGAATCACAGTTGACATGGATGAGGTGGGCCTAAAGGACCCACTTCTGTGCTGAATGTTTATATGATATTGTGGCACTTCTGCATGTCAGCTTTGGAATTCCAGGCTAGATAATTTACCCAAGTTTAGGAGGGGTGCATGAATCCACATTCTTTGACTCGGATGAAGGCTATGCCTAATAAACAGTCTTGATGCGTAGGCACTGAACTAATACTCGCATCTGTTGAATTTTATGGTCTGCAGTCTTTCACTCTATCTTTTCTCTTTTTGGATTAGTGAGACACCTCGTTCTGCTCATTCAAAGCTGGATGAATTGTTGGGAAGAGGTACAGCCAAGAAGTTACTTGAGCGACCTACAACTGGTGAAAGGAATGAATTTAAACTAGATCCAAAGTACAATAAAATACAAGGTAATCAGGATATGAAATTTCTGCCTGTGCATCACAAGCCAAACGCCCCATTTTCCTTTCAAATTAGCTGGAAAAATTGAAGTGTCATTGTTGCAACTTTGTGTGTGTTTCAATAAAGGCGGAAAATGCTCGAGACACTCTGCAGGTGAGGCAGCACCTGTGGAAAGAGAAATAATCTTTCTGCAGATACTGCCTGACTTGTAGAGTGTTTTCCAGCAATTTATTTTTTCTTATTTCAGATTTCTTCCAATTTTAATTTATTTGTGCTTTGCCCAGAGAGGATCGGCTAGGTTCTTGTCAGTAGGAACAGGGGTCAAGAATGAAGGTACAGGATATAAAGAGAGTGGATGTACTGAAAATATTTTCAATAAGGAGTGCAGCAAAAAAAGTTGCTGCAGCTGCACAGTTCCAACAACAAGGCAAGAGAAAGGTGGGAGAAAAAGGAGGGTGCTGGCAGTCTCAGAAGGACGGGCCCTTGCCTTGCGGGTGCCGGAGGTTAGATGGGCTTGCAAAACAAAGAATCCTACTGTCACATGTAATAAAGCACCATTAATTAATTAATTAATTAACTAACTAACTTATTTATTCAGACAGATGACCAACACCTCTACTTCCTGAGGAGATGGAGGAAGTTGGCCATGTGTCCAGTGACTTTTACAAACTATTACAGACGCACCATAGAAGGCATCACAGCTTGATTTGGGAACAGTTCTGCCCAAGAAGACAAGAAATTGCAGAGTTGTCGATGTAGCAAAGTCCATCAGGCAGACCAAACTTCCCACCGTTGACTGTCTCATTTCATGCTGCCTTAGAAAAGCAGCCACCATAATCAATTCATGGCCTCTGCACCTGTACATTGCAGTACAGGCGGGGCATAACTGGAGGCATTTGACAACATAAGCCCTGATTATCAATATTGCCTGCCTGAAGGTGTTCACTGCTTGAGGGATAACAGCTCTGAGGCCCGTTGTTCGAAACATAGAAACATAGAAAATATGTGCAGGGGGAGGCCATTCGGCCCTTCAAGCCAGCACTGCCATTCATTGTGATCATGGCTGATCATCCACAATCAGGAACCTGTGCCTGCCTTTTCCCCATATCCCTTGATTCCACTAGCCCCTAGACTCCATCTAACCTTCTCCCTCTCAAATTGCAGATTAAAACTAATCATATTCTGGTCACTAACTCCAAGCGATTCCCCTACGTTGTTCCCTTATTAAATCTGGTTCATTGGACAACACTAAATCCAGAATTGCCTTCTCTCTGGTAGGCTCCAGTACAAGCTGCTCTAAGAATCCATCTCGGAGGCACTCTACAAACTCCCTTTCTTGGGATCCAGAACTAACCTGATTTTCCCAGTCTATCTGCATATTGAAATCCCCCATAATCACAGTGGCATTACCTTTGTTACATGCCAGTTTTAACTCCTGCTGCAACTTACACCCTATATCTGGGCTACTGTTTGGGGGCCTGTAGTGTCTTGGGGTCCCATTAGTGTCTTCTTACCTTCACAATTCCTCAGCTCTATCCACAGTGACTCCACATCGTCAGTCCCTCTGTCACCCCTCGCAAGGGACTGAATTTCATCCCTCACCAACAGAGTTACCCCACCTCCTCTGCCCACCTGCCTATCCTTTCTATAGGACGTATAACCCTGAATATTCAGTTCCCAGTCCCGATCCTCCTGCAGCCACGTCTCTGTAATCCCCACAATGTCATATCTGCCAATCTCTAACTGAGCCTCAAGCTCATCCACTTTACTTCTTATACTTCGCACATTCGTATATAATACTTTTAATCCATTACTCATCTCACTTTCACATCGATTCCTATTACACTTGGCCATACTCTCCTATCCCTTCGTGAGCTTTCTGTCCCGTTAATTCTGGGGTCTTTCTTAACTTTTCCTATACTCTCTTTCCCTTTAACTCCATCCTTGTCTATCCCATTTGACACCCCCTTCCCCACTGTTTAGTTTAAAGCCACCTGTGTCGCAGTGGCAAACCTGCCTGCCAGAATGCTGGTCCCCCGCCTGTTGAGGTGCAACCCGTCCCTTTTGTACAATTCACCCTTACCCCAAAACAGACCCCAGTGGTCTAAGAATCTAAATCCCTGTGCCCTGCACCAGCTCCTCAGCCACACATTCAGATCCCCTATCTCCCTGTTCCTGCCCTCACCAGCACGAGGAACTGGAAGCAAACCGGAGATAACCGCCCTGGAGGTCCTGCTTTTCAGCCTTCTTCCAAGCTCTCTAAAGTCATGCTGCAGAATATCTTTCCTCTACTTCCCGACGTCGTTTGTGCCGATATGCACTACCACTTCCGGCTGCTCACCTTCACCCTTGAGGATGCTCTGCACTCAGTCCAGTTTGCAAGACAGCAAACAATATTGTGTAGTTGCAGATCATGTGCATGGAGTGTGTGGTGGGACAGTGCAGCGAATGGAAGATGCAGATGCGGACTGGCTCATTATTTTCAAGCTGCATAAATATGGTCTCTCCCAGGTTACATAAGAATATTAGTTTTTCTTTCCCCCCACAGTGAACTTCTTTTGCAACTGAGTGCCAATTGATAAAGAATTTATGTATATGTAGGAGGAAAAAAACCCTGATTGTTTTGAGGTTTGCTGTATATTAATCATTCTGAGTTCTTTGCCTTTGGTTCCTGATTAGAAAAGGAAGACATCTTGGATGATTTTGCATTTGGTTCCTACCAGCCCACTGTGGCAATATCCCCAGAGGATCATCAGTCCAGGCGCCAGTCAGTGAGGTGGGTCATTCAACAGGGAGGAATGCATTTGTTCTTGGTAAATTCTGTACTGTTGTCATTCTTTTCCTTTGTGCCATGAAATAGAAAGTGAACCAAATCTGTCAATAATTCACTGTCTAAGCTTGATTCAGATATTGTGATAACCATTCATTGCGAAACAAATAGGTTTTTGTTCAAAAGGATGAGATCACAGGGAGCCTGAATTTTAAAAACTGAAGGTAGTCATTTTCCTCCTAGCCACAGATACTAGAGGAACAAGATGGACCACTCTGTTGAAATCGCCTATACTGAAGTGTAGTACGTAAAACATTTTAGTAGGCAAACCCCGCCGTTTGTTATGCCTCTCGCAGTGTAATCAGTGTTTTGGGGGAACAGTATGTGTGATGATACCATTAAAATACAGAATATATCTCATCTATCAATTCACAGATTTTTGTTATTTTTCTTTTTAAATGTTTCTGCAAGTTTCTGCCCACTAAAATGGCGCCATGACACACTCCGGTTTTTGGGGTCGAGTGGTCTATCTTGTTCCTCTAGTATCTTTGCTCCTAGCCATGTCTTATGTTAAACTTAAATTTTGATTTTTATATCTCAATTGTTTCTACTCTATGAGGAGAATTTGTTCTGCTACTGCTTAAAGCTTGCAAGTGTAAGGTGTTTGCAGTGTTGAATGTAAGGGGAAAGTGTACAGTTAATGGAAAGACCCTTATCAGCATTGAAATACAGAGAGATCTTGGGGTCCAAGGCCGTAGCTCTCTGAACGTTGGATTCGAGTGGTAAAAAAGGCATATGGTATGCATGCCTTCATCAGTCGGGGCATGAAGTATAAGAGCCGGAAAGTCATGTTGCAGCTTTGTAGGACTTTGGATAGGCTGCATTTGCAGTATTCTGTGAAATTCTGGTTGTCCCATTACAGGAAAGATGTGGAGACTTTGAAGAGGATGCAGAAGAGATTTACTGGATCCAGGAATGCTGCCTGGATTAGGCTTATTAGATACAAAGAACAGTTGAATAAAATTAGATTGTTTTCATTGTAACATCGGAGGTTGGGTGGAGAATTGATAATAGTGCATAAAAATATAACCTTTTTCCTGTGTGGAAATGTCAAAGGCTGCTCTGGAAGGTTAGATCCCATAGGATCCAAGGAATAATACTGAAGGGATAGAAATTTGGCTTTGTGGAAGGAAACAGAGGGTGACAGTGGAAGGTTGCTTTTGGACTGGAGGCCTGTGACTAGTGGTGGGCCCATTGCTGTTTGTCATCTATATCAATGATTTGGATGAGAATGCATATGGCATGGTTAGCAAGTTTGCAGATGACACAAAGTGGGTGGTATCGTAGATAGTGAAGATGTTTGTCAAAAATTGCAGCAGGATCTTGATCGGTTGGGCAGGTGGGCTGAGGAATGGTTGATGGAATTTAATACAGAGAAATGTGAGGTGTTGCATTTTTCGAGCTGTAACGTGGGCAGAACCTACGGAGTGGACAGTGGAGCTCTGAGGAGTGTTGTAGAGCAGGGGGATCTGGGAGTACAGGTACATAGTTTGTTGAAAGTGGCATCACAGATAGATAGGGTGGTCAAAAAGGATTTTGGCAAATTGGCCATCAGTCAGAGCAGTGAGTATAGAAGTTGGGAGGTCATGTTGCAGTGCTATAAACGTTGGTGAGGATGCTTTTAGAGTAATGTGTTCAGTTTTAGGCACTTTGTTGTCGGAAAGATGTAGTCAAACTTGAAAGGGTGCAGGGAAGATTTATGAGGATGTTACCAGGACTTGAGGGCCTGAGCTATAGGGGGACGTTGAGCAGGCTAGGACTCTATTCCTTGAAGCGCAGGAGGATGAGGGGTGATCTTACAAAGATGTACAAAATCCTGGGAAGAATAGATCGGGTAGACGCACAAAATCCCTTGCCCAGAGTCTCTTTCCCAGAGTAGGGGAATCGAGAAACAAAGGAAATAGGTTTAAGTTGGGCAAAAGATTAAATAGGAACTTGAGGGATAACCTTTTCACACAAAAGGGTGGTGGGTGTATGGAGTTGCTGGAGGAGGTAGTTGTGGCAGGTGTTATTGCAATGTTTAAGAAACATTTGGACAGTTACACAGATAGAATAGGGGTTAGTGGGATAAGGGCCAAATACAGGCAGGTGGGTCTAGTGTAGATGGGACACGTTGGCCGGTGTGGGCAAGTTGGGCCGAAGGGCCTGTTTCCACGCCCTAAGACTCTATGACTATGACAGCCGATTGTCCTGTTCCTTTGCTGACTGCTCAATGTTCATGTTTTATCTTTGGTTTGGGGGCATGTTGGGCGAAGGGAGGGTGGAAAAGGGTAGGGTTATTGGTAGGCATTATAGGCTGAATCTGCACAGTGCCGTGGTAATAGTTCTGCTTTGCAATCTCCGTGACAGATATGAGTAATTTGTGTTTTTTAACTGTTCACCAATTACAGATTTAGTCCAGAGAGTCATAGAAAATCTAATATTGATCAGAAATCCAAAACAGCCACACCGACATCAGCAACCCCTATAAAAGCACATGGAAATAACGGAGCTGCTGACTGGCTTGGCTTGAAGGATGATGATGTTCCGGATTTGGATAATCAAATGTCAGCCAAAGAGATGCAGAAAAACTCAATGTTCTACAAGGCAAAGTCTGATTCAAATCTTCCAGCCAGCCAGAATCAAAGTAAGAGACCGCATTCTGCAGGCCGTCCTCCGTCTGCACCAAGGCCAAGTGAGAAAACAATGGTTAGATCTGCACCATCCAGTTCAAAAACACAGATGGCTGATGTCGTAGAGGGAGATTGGTTGAAAGAGATACTATCTCAGAAGAAGTCTCAACTTTCAGAATCTCAGCCCTTAACATCGGCTGATAAAGTTGATGGAATGGCAGCCACATGGTAAGAACATGATTTGATTTGGAAAACAGAAATCTGTCAACTTTGTTTTTTTTAAAAAATGATTAGACCTGCTATGTTTCCATGTTGTAACTCGATTGCTTTATGAATCTAAGTCTTGTAATGTGGAATTTGCGTATCTTCAGGTCTACTGATGGTGCAGGCAGCACCATTGAGGGCTGTGTCTGAAAAGAGTGAAGACAAACTAATGAAGTAAGGGGTAAACCGGAGCAACTTAAGGGGGTTTGATGTCGATGTGATGGAGGATTTGCTAAGATAATTTAGACAGGCAAGAATTAAATGTGTGCTAAAATGGATGAATACTGAACAGCCTCCACAGTGAGTGTCTCGAATTTGGGAGCAGTATTGGAGAACAAGCAAAGGCAGACTCAGCAAGGAACTCGGTGAATAATGATAAACATTGTCATAGTCATACAGAACGGAAACAGGCCCGTTGGCCCAACCTGTCCCTGCCAGCTATGATGACCCAAGTCTCATTTGCTTGCATTTGGTCCATATCCCTCTAAACCCTTCCTTTCCAATGTATCATTGATGAATACTCCATAGAAAGAATGGATCAAACGGATGCAACATAAATAGTATCGGAAATAGGTAGGGTAAAGGAATAGATCAGATAAATGCACAGGATTTTTTACTCAAGAGTAGGAGAATCAAAAATCAAAGGACATCAGTTTAAGGTGAGAGGGGAAAGATTTAATAGGAACCTGAGGGGCAACCTTTTCACGCAAAGGGTAGCGGGTACATTGAACAAGCTGGCAGAGCAGGTAGTTGAGGCAGGTACTATCACAACATTTTAAAAGACATTTGGTCAGGTACATGGCTAGGAAAGGTTTATAAGGATATGGGCCAACAACAGGCAAGTGAGACTAGTGCAGATGTGGCATCGTGGTCAGCCTGAGTACGTTTGGCTGAAGGGCCTGTTTCCATGCTGTGTGTCTGTGTCTCTATAAAAGTGGCAGAGAAATAAAAAATAAAAAACATGATGCATGTTGAGGTGCTACCTTTGTTTTGTTATAGTGAACAGAGTGGATTACCAGGTGCAAGTGGGCCGTCGTCAGTCACTGCAGAAACAGAACCAGCACCTGAGAGTAATCCTGCAGATTCTAGGTATGTGGAGTATATCTGTTTTCTCCATTTTTAATTACAAAGAAATAATAAGGAATCAAACGAAAACTTTGAAAAATATCTGCTCCTTTTGCTTTGTATCCAAGTTGTATATGTGCCACAGTTGTATATGTGCCATTTTATGTGTAAATGCATACAACCAAGTACCGTCTTGTCTGAGCCTAGTTGTGCATATGGTGCATATCATTTCTGAAGCTCTTTTGTTCCTTGACAGGTCCTCATTTCCAAAGGAGATTTCACAAAAGCAGGCTACACCTCTAGTTTTGTCTGACAGCTTGAAAGATTCCATAACCAAAAACATAGGCATGGCCGGTAAGTTGAAAAATAAAGCCCGTTGCTGTTAAAATTACCATTGTGGCCCCGAACTTCAAAGCACTTAAAGTCCTGATTACGTATATGGGTGGTTCCAATTCAGCTGATTACATCTAGGATAGCATTTTCAGCGCTTCATGTTTTCCAGTAGACCTGAGCAAAGATGGAAAAATCTAATTGGAAAGCATAAAAAGCTTATAGATCTTGAAAATCTAAAATAAAACCAGCATATTCTAGCTCTGCTCAGCAAGTCAGGCTGCATCCATGGAGGGAGAGACAGATTTTACATTTCGACTTGATTGCCCTTCACCAGAACTAGGAAAAATAAGAAAGTAGGCATGATGTAAGAAACAGAGAAGGGGAAGGGTGGAGTTGTTTGTCAGCATAAGCATAAAAAACGTACAGAATGAACACCAAGGATAACACAGATTGATAGTGATGAATTGTTAATGAAATCTGATCTATTTGGCAACGTTGAAACACTGGAACTGAGTGATACAGATGAGAGCAGTTGCTGGAAATCTGAAATAGAAGAGAATGCTGGAAAACCCCAGCAGGTCAGATGGCATTTGTGGAGAGGAGGAAAAATCAGTTATTTAATGTATTGAGTATGTGCAAGGCAGTAAATGCCAGACATTTAAAGTACAAGAAGTTAATGGGTACGGGGAGAGTGCGGTAAAGTAGCCGTGAAGCGTGTTTGAATCAGGCTTGATCAAATAACTTTGAATTGATTGAAAGATACAATCAAGTTAGTGAGACACAACCTGCCAATCTCTAATTTAACTGAAATATACTGAGGATCTAACAAAATGCTAATTTTGTGTTAGTTTTAGTTTCTAGATAATCAAGTACAATAATGCCTTAAGTATGAGCACTGGAGGAAATTTTCTGTAATGCTGTCCTTTGTTTTTTAAACTGATGCATTTCTGTGATTAAATCCTGTTTTGCTGTTCATTGTGTTGAAATGGGGCTCACATATTTTCATCGTTGTATGTCTGCAGCATCTGCACAAGAACAGAAGGAGGACAAATTACCTGCCTTACAGGTATAAGTTGGTTTTGTTACAACTTCTGCACATTACCAGATGTGGAAAAGCAAAACTCTGCACACCCTGTAAATCTAAAATGTTAGAAATACAGTAAATCCTTGTTTCAACTGAACCATTTAGAACGGAGTTCCGTTTGTAGTGGATGGAACTGCCAGCGCCACCCCCGGATCGCACCACCTCCTTGTCCACTTCAGCCAGTTAACACAGCTGTTGTTGCTGCTCACATTGTAGCCTTTGGGAACAGTTCTTTCTTCAAGCCGCTGCCACCGATAGGGCACACTCAGTCAGGGCTCCATCTCTCCCAACCCCCCCTCACTAGCTGCCGTTTTTTCCTGTCGCCCATCGCTTTGTCTGCTCCTCTTCCAGTCACTCTGTCCACTCTGCCACTCCCCGCTCCAACGCCACCATCTCCTCCTCCTCAAGTCACTGTCCACTCAGCTTTCCCACCCCGCCCACCCAACCACTCCACCACCGCCTTCTCTTCCCGGAGACGCCAACATACTCCACCTTGGAAGGAGGCGGCCATGGAGCGGACAAACGATGGCAGACAGGAAGAAGCGGCTACAGGTGAGAGGGGAGGGAACCACAGGGTGACCAAGTACATCCTGTCGGAGGCAGCAGGCTGGTGAAATTGTTGTCCATCCCCAGGGGCTACAACGTGAGCTGCAACAACAGCCATGTCAACTGGACCCGTGCGGTGGGTGAAGAAGGGGTCTCTGGTGCAGACCAACCACATTGTCATCTGGTTTTAAGGTGAAATGACACAGAGTGCTGGAGTAACTCAGCAGGCTGAATCAGTCCGTAGAAAGGCCCTGACATCAGCAGAGATGCTGCCTGGAGTTCCTCCAGCACTTAGTGTCCTTTTGTGTATTAACCATCATGTGCAGTTCTTTGTTTCAACTATGTGCAATGATGATACCTTATTCTGTACTAGCGGACAATCGGCTACAACGAACACCATTTCCTCCCCTATGGTACGTTATACTAAGGGGTAACTACTCAGTCATCAAGTGACGTGGGTTGACACAGAGTTAATTTTTGCTGATCAATTATCTGAGTTCATCTGCCTTGCATGTTGGACTCCTAGCGTTAAAATAAATACAATTTAGTCTTGCAATCCTTCCATATACCTTATGGATATTATATGATAATATCCACATTTGCTCTGCCGATTGGACTGGCTTAGTTTCCCTTCAGGATTCAATTGTGCTATCCACTCAACTGTACATTTACTTTGTACCCTATTCTCCTTATAGTTTAAGCATATAGTTTATAATAGTTAAGTTTATAGTATATAGTTTGATTATTTCTAGTCCACAAGTAGTTGGACTTCAATGTGTTAACGATGCAATGTCTACAAATAAAATCATTAAATCATTTTCCATTCCCTTCTCTTCCCTTGTTCACCACTAATTCCCCTTTCCCAATTCCAAACCACTCGTCTCCTCCATCTCCCTTCCATTTTCCACACTCCTTTCCCTGTCGTGTCACCTTCCCTCTTCCCTTTCTGCCATCCTTTGGTATTCTCCCTTTCTATATCTTTTCTTCTATCATTTTTATTCCTTTGCCCTCCATTTCTCCATCTTGTCCTGTCTTCCAGATATCCATGACGACCGATCAATTGCAGCAGTTACTTCAACTCCAGGTGAGAATCAATCGTACTAAGTTAATTTAATTCAGATAAAGAACTGGGCATTCTAATTACTGCATTTGAGTGTACAAGTGAAAATTAATGTCAACTTGAGAAATTGTTAATCCTTTAAAAACAATTTACTCACTTGAATTTTTTGGATTTGCTGTGCTCCTTAGTAGTGTGGGTGGAGGTGGTTTTAGCTCAACGCTATTGCGTGACACAATGGCAAAATCAGTAGGGGTTCTGTGTCCCAACTCCAGCGATCCATGTGCAAACATGATCTTTCATGCGGAGTTCGCAAGTTGTCCCTGTGACTGGGTAGGATTCCTCTGGGTCCTCCGGTTTCCTCCCACATCCCTGAGACGTGTGGATTAATTGGCCACTGTAAATCTCCCCTAGTGTGCAATGGTTTAGGGATGTGCGGCAATTAAAATTAGATTAGTGTGTATTACTGTAAATGTGTGTTTGATGTTGAAGGGCCTATTTCCATGTTGACAAAGGTCACATCAAATGATCTTTGTGCAGTGCACAAACAATGATTTTCATTGTAGGCCTTGCACTTAAAAATCAGCAGAGCCCAGGATGGGTGAAGCAGACTGTGAGCTTGGATCTTCCAATGTTGAGTCTGGAGGAATGGATGTTTTTCTGCATAATGGCGATTAGTTGACATAGAACAGAACAGCGCAAGAACAAGCCCTTTGGCCCACTATGTTCATGTCGAACCTGATGAGAAGATCAATCTTATCTGCTTGCATATAATTCATATCTCTCCATTCCCTACATATCTACATGCCTATCCAAAGGTCTCTTAGATACCACTATCCCCGGCAGTGCGTTCCAGGTACTCACCACCCTCTGAGCACATCGCCTTTAAGCTTTCCTCTCTCACCTTAAAGCTATGCCCTCTGGTATTTGGTTTTTCTATGCTGCAAAAAATGTTGTGACTTTCTATGCCTCTCTTAATTTTATATACCTCTATCAGGTCTCCCC
The DNA here is from genome assembly GCF_053455715.1 of Rhinoraja longicauda. NCBI lineage: Eukaryota > Metazoa > Chordata > Chondrichthyes > Rajiformes > Arhynchobatidae > Rhinoraja > Rhinoraja longicauda. Next base: position 62,951,244 of record NC_135958.1, read on the forward strand.
ACAACCTCCGTGTTCCAGAGAAAACAACCTAAGTCTGTCCAACCTCTCCCTGTAGCTAATAACCCCAAATCCAGGCATTACTCTGGTAAATCTCTGCACCCTTTCCAAAGTCTCCATATCCTTCCTGTAATGGGGTGACCAGAACTGCACGCAATATTCCAAATGCGGCCCACCGAGTCCGTGCCAACCAAGAATCACCCGTCCCCTAGTTCTATGTTATCCCTGTTTCGCATCCTGCACACTAGGGACAATTTACAGAAGCCAATTAACATAGAAACCTGGCCATCTTTGGAATGTGGGAGGAAACTGGGACATCCAGAGAAAACACGTGGTCGCAGGGAGAAAGTACAAACTCTGTACAGGCAGTACCCATGGTCAGGATTGAACCTGGATCCCTGGCACTGTAAGACAGCAACTCTACCACTGCACCACTGTGCGTCTCTGTTGGCTGATCTATATCTCAGGGAATGGAGTAGTATGAATTATGCGCAGGTAGATAAGAGATGGTCTTGGCACAGACATTGTGGGCCGAAGGGCCTGTGCTTGTGCTGCACTGTTTTGTTCTATGTGGGGGGAAACAAGAGGTTGGCATGGCATTATTTAAAAGCCTTTTTTTGAAAGCATACATCATTTTGGCACGACAGATTAATTTTTATCAAATGTTGTGTTCATCAGCCACTTCAATCAAAGTCTGAGAGACAAGGTTCAAGTGTGGATGAGCTGAATGCTGTGGGACTGGAGAATAAACGGACAACTCTGCAGAAGATGTTGAAGAGCACAGATGCTGAGCAACAGACAACCCTGCAGATCGCTGAGATCAAAGTCATTGAGTTGGATAGTAAGGTATAAGAGTGCTTCAGAGCTTGATAATTCACAAACATGCCTGGGAGTGATTTTTGGATTTAAATTGGATGTATTGGATTGGAAAAGCAAATTGCAGAGGGAGAAAGATAGGCAGATAAAGTGAATGGGTGATTGAAACTGTTGCGGGGGGAGTTCACTTTACTCACTTTGGATCTGAGGCAGATAAATCAGAATATTGACCAGGAATTGTGGAGGAACAGTGGCTTCAGGTTTTCAGGCACCCTGTAACAGTAGCTGACCACTGGTATAAAAAGTAATAAAAAAGCTACATGGAGTGATGACTTGTATTTCAAGATGACTGAAATGTATAACTGGCAAGTGATGTTTGTGCATTGCCTCGGCCAGATGCTCCCTGGAGTATTGCATTCCGTTTTGCGTACCATACATCAGGAAATAAATATTTATGTTAGAAGAGTTATAGGATTCACCAATACTAATGTCAGCACAAATGTAATTATTTGTTTAAACTTAATGTATCTTAGATTGTATGCGTAATTTTAAAAAATCTATTTAGAACTGAAATTTTTACAGATATGAAGAGATCCTGAGAGATCAATTTCTCTTTCTTAAGATTCTTAAGAATTATGAAGAAGAATTTTTACATTAAGTTGGCATTGATTCTTTGCAATGCTCCATCCTTCGAGAGCTATGAATATTTAATCATTGAGTATACTCAAGGCTGAGACTGATGAATATTTGCACATCAGGGTAATTGAGTGAAAACGGATTGGGCAGGAAAATTTTGCCATCATGTAAAACCAATTGTGATCTTACTAATGTACAAGATCAATCTAAAGGTACTATGAAACTGAGTTTCTGACTGAGGTGTTGAAAACACCAAGAAAATATAGTGTCCGTTGGAATTGCTTTATCCCATGAGGAGGAGTACATTTTTGATAAATTTGTGTGCAATTTCTGTTATAACTACAGCCTGCATCAAGGCTCAACCACGCTTTGGATTCTCGTCCAATTCCAATACATAGTCTGACCAGGCCAGTTTGTTTTATGAAACATGGGGTTCCTGTTACAAACTGAAAAAACAACACTAAGTGTTGTAAAATGGAAAAATATTCTAGTGTCACCAATAAAGCAGGTGAAAAGGAAGTACATCTTTCATGTGGAAAGTAAAGATAGGGAGTGCTGTTTTACTGTCAGTGTTTAGATTATTAATTAATTGTATTTCAGTGCACAGAAAAATGAAACTAATAAGTATTATAAATGTCTGCACAAGGTGAGAAAGCTGGAGCTGGAGCGAGAACAACAAAAGATTCTACTGGAGAGTCTGCAGCATCAACACAAGGATGATCTCGAGCTGATAGAAGATGCACACAGGTGAGAATGAATATGCAGAGAAGTTGAAGAGAAAGGAAGGTTTTATGCATGTAAAGTTACTGAAGCAAGATTATAATATGATAAAGAAACGCCAGACCAAAAGATTCTGTTCAGATAAAAAATTGATAAATAGGTTGTTTGTTTTAATTGGATATGTTTTGGTATTGTGTCAAATGTTTCTGGAAACTGGAAGGCTGCTAATGTAGTCCTCAAATTAGTCAAACAGTCAAAATGGAAAGTATGATATGGGAAAGATGGTTTAAGGTACTATTAGGAAGTAATTTTTGACTATTTATACAGAAAGATTGCGAAAGAATATAACATGGCAACTTAAAAAAAAGAAATGTGGTACAGGTTTGATGTTTTTGTAAATAAATCACCAAAATGGCTGAGGGTTACTCGCACAAAGGCCTGTACCAAAAGTTCAAAGCATCTGGCATTAGTGACAGTTAAACTGAATTGAGAACTGGGTAGAGGAAAAATGCAGACAAGTAGTTCGAGCTGGTTGAGCGACTGCCTCACAGTGCCAGAGACCCAGGTTCAATCCTGTCTGTGGATTTTGCACGTTCTCCTTGTGACCTTGTGGGTTTCCTCTGTGTGCTCTGGTTTAAACTGAAGATAGCTGTTGATTTATTTGGAGACAGGTATCTAGTGGTATCTCTCAAAGTTCAATTGGGACCAATGCTTTTTACTATTTAATTAAAAATCTAGGTGCAGCTGGTTTAGGTTTATTATTGTCATCTGTACAATGAAAAGCTTTGTTTTGCATGTTATCCAATCAAATTAGATTGTATGATCTGAGAAGTATATCAGATAATACGATCACATAAATACAATCAAACCAAACTCAAGTACAATAGGTAGAGGGAAGGGAAGATACAGAGTGCAGAATATAGTTCTCAGCATTATAGCACCACAGTTCCAGAGACAAAGTCCAGTGCCTTCTGAAATCCACATAGACATAGTTTACGGCCCTACCATTGTCAACTTTCTTAGTTAGTCCTTCAGAATACTCAATCAAAATAAACGCAATTTGATCTCCCATGTACAAAACCACATGACAATCCCTAATCAACTCCTGTCTTTCCAAATGCATGTATATCTTATTTCTCGGAATCCACTCCAGTAACTTTCCTACCACGGATGTGGTAGCTTACTGGTCTTACGGAAGCTTGCTGGTCTATAGTTCCCAGGTTTTTCTTTGCGCCCGTCTTAAAAAGAGACATAACGATGACCATCCTCCAGTCTTCCGGCACCCCAATGATTCATATATCTCAGCCAGAATTCCTGCAATTTCATCTCGAGCTTCTCTCTGTATCCTTGAATAATTGAACCATGATTGAAAAAATGTTTTAATGTGGAAGAATGCAGTTTTATGAATGTGGGGCAAGACAACTGTGCAACATGCACTCTTTTTTGAAGGCAAATGAAACTGCAAATGCTGGAATCTTCAGAAAAACAATGTTGAAATAACTTGGTGGGTCCGGCAACATCAGTGGTGGGAATGAATAGGAGATGTTTCAGGTCAGGTCACTTCATCAAAATGATTGTAATGGGGGGAAATACTGGAAAGGAGGTGGCAAAATAATCTGGTAAGTGATAGGTGGATACAGGTGAGAGGAGTCTCATTAGCTTGGGGTCAAGCGGGTGGATGAATGGAGTAAGTGACAAAGAAGATAAAAAGGAGTCAAAAGGCTGGAGACAAAAGGGATAGAGTGAAATGGAAAACCAGAGGAAGGGATATAGGTGGAAGGGGACAGTGGTGGTGGTGGAAAAGACTGGTGGACTAGTGGGAGAAATGGGTGCACAGGATTGGGGGTGGGGAGTGCACCGGAAAGAGAGAGGAGGAAAGGGGGTGTTACTTAACATTGGAGAATTCAGTGTTCATAATGTTGGGTAGTAAGCTACCCAAGCGGAATATGAGGTGCTATTCCCCCAGTTTGCACATGGCCTGACATTGATAACGGAGAAAGCCCAAGACAGAGAGGTAAGAATGGGAATGAGAAGGGGGGTTAAAATGGATAACATCTGGGAGACCCAGCAGGCCTTGACAGACCAAGTGCAAGTGTTTGGCGAAAAGATTGCCTAGTCTACACTTGGTCTTGCCGATGTAAATGAGACTACGTCAGAAACGCCAAATGTCAGATGAGGTTTGAAGAGGTGCATTTGGACTCTAACCTGAAAGAGCTGCATAGGTCCCTGGAGCAAGGTGAGGGAAGAGGTGCAGGGATAAGTGCACAGTACTGGAGTAACTCAGTGGAATTCAATTTCACCTGTCCATTCCCTCCACAAATGCTGCGTGACCCACTGAGTTACTCCAGCACAGGTTGCATTGGAAAGTACTTGGGAGGGGTGTCTCAATTCCTCCGTCTCCACTGCATCTGCTCCCAAAATGAGACTTTCCATTCGAGGACATCTCAGAAGTCCTCTTTCTTTAGTGAAGTGGTTCCCCCCCCCCCCTTCAGTCATGGATGGAATGTCTTTGCTGTGTACTGTAGTTCTGCTCTTGCTCTCTCTCCCAGCAGATGGAACAAAAATAGAATTTCCCTGGTCATCACCTTTCACCCCACCGGCCTTCGCATCCAACACATCATATTCTAACATTTGTCACCTCCAATGTGATCCTACCACTAGTCACATCTTCCCCAACAGCAGTCGTGTCTTCCCTTCCCCACCTCCATCTGCCTTCTAGCTGTGGGTAGTGAAGATAGTTGTCAGAAATTGAAGCAGGGTCTTGATTGGTTGGGCAGGTGAACTGAGGAATGGTTGATGGAATTCAATACAGAGAAATGTGAGGTGTTGCATTTTGGGAAGTCTAACAAGGGCATGACCGACACAGTGAATGGCAGGGTTCTGGGGAGTGTTGTGGGGCAGAGGGATCCAGGAATGCAGGTTCATAGTAGCTTGAAAGTGGCATCACTGGGTTGGTGGTTAAAAAGGCTTTTGGCATATTGGCCTTCGTCAGTTGGAGTATTGTATAGACATTGGGAGGTCATTTTACAGTTGTATAAGACATGGTAAGGTCACATTTAGAGTATTATGTTCAGTTTTGGTTACCTGAGGGGTAACTTTTTTTACACGAAGGGTGGTGGGTATATGCAATGCGCTGCCGGAGGAGGTCGTCGAGGTAGGTACTATCATAACGTTTATAAGAGGCCTTTGGACAAGTACATGGATAAGATATGTTCAAAGGTTTATGGGCTAAGTGTGGGCAGGTGGGACAAGTGTGGATGGGGGCAGGTTGGTTGGCATGGACAAGTTGGATCCAATGGCCTGTTTCCATGCTATGTGACTCTATGGTTCCACTTCCCACCCGGGTGTGCACCCATCTTTCCGCTGTCCACTAATTGTTTCCATCCCCAAACACTCTGTTCTCTTCCACCTATATCCCTTCCCCTGGTTTTGCTTTCCACTCTTCTTTTCTCCTTATCTGACATCCTTCTCTCTTTTCGTTTCCAGCTTTTGTCACATATTCCATGCCTCCACCCAAATGAACAAGCCAATCACCGGTATCTACCTATAACTTGCTAAGCAGTGTCCCACCAAATCTCTTTTCCAGCTTTTTCCCCAGTCTGAAGAAGGGTCCCAAATTGAAATTTCACCTGTCCATTCCTTCCACAAATGCTGCGTGACCCACTGAGTTACTCCAGCACTTTGTGATTTGCTCAAACATTCTTCCTTATTTGAAAACCATCAGAAAAGGTGGAGAAAAAATAGTTCATTTTATTCTGCTGAATAAATTTTCAAAACTATACCAATAGTTTATAACTGATTTATAAGGCGAAGTCTTTATTTTTATACAAACCTTGATTATGACTCGGTTCGATGATTTTTGTTTGGTGATGTTGAATCATTAGGAATGCAGAAATTAGGATGATTTCAAGTTTATTGCATTGTAGAATGATTCAAGTCAAGGATGTGAATTCGTCCCAAATTGAGTAGAGATCTTGGAAAATTATAAGATTGCAGATTAAATGGAATTCAAAACAAGAATGGTTATTTTAAAGACATTGATTTAATAAAGAATGGAGTTTCCTCTACTGTTCCCTATTAAGTCCTCCCAGGGCAGGTATAAACATATCATGCAGTAGGTTAGTTATCTAGTGCTCTTCCACTTGATACTCTCACAATGCACTGCCCTGGTGGATCCTGAGTATTTTAAAGGAAAAGACACTTGACATTATCCTGTACAGCAAAGAAGGTCCTTGCCTCAACTTGTGTCCATGAACACTTTAAACAGTTGTCACTGGAAGACAACCAGGGGTGCAGGCTGCCGGAGCTCACTGGAGCACCACTCCGGCACCTCTGTAAAAAATAAACTGTGGGGAATTTTAACTAATTTAACAGCGGCCACTCCGGCACCAGTGACAGCTCCGGCTCCTAAAAAATCAGCACTGCAACACTGAAGACAACCCATCTGTTCAGGATGTGAAAGTTGTACCACTCTCCCTGTTATTTAGAATCCAGTTATAAGATGGAGCCTAAGCGATTTGATTCACTATTTCTTTTCGTTTCCCTCCCTTTCAGGAATCGCTTGAGGATAATTGAGTCATCATACCAACAGCAGGTGGCCAGACTGCAAGATGAGAATCGTGATCTCTCTGAGCAGCACGTGGTATGGCAACAGTGCCTAGATCGAGAGAGATCAGAACAAGTCGCACGTTACCAGCGCAAGCTCAACGAGTTTGAGGAAGAAAAAGCCAAGGAGAAGGAGCGGCTCAGGGAACTACAACGGTGAGGGAAGCTATTTGGTGCGGACAGGCTTTGCCAAAAACACTCTTACCTAGTTGTCATTTTTTACCAAATAAAAACACTCAGACTTTATCTTTTGTTGAGCACTTTCTCTTCCATTCCCAGAGGTAATTGATTCTTGGCTGCAAATATTCGACCCCCGTCTGAATTATTCATATGTGAGACTTTTGCTGCAAATGTTCGCAGCAAGTTTGACAATATCACATCACTACGTTTTGTGTCTTCCCCATGGACATGAATGTGCATTTACCTGTTGGGATCACTGGCTGAAATTGTCCAGGTTTTAGTTTAAATTAATCACCTTCAGAGGAACAGAGATTGAATTAGAGATTTGAGGTGAGGTGCTGGAAGACTGGAGGTTGGCTGGAATTATGCCTCTATTCAAGAAAGGCGGTAAGGAAAAGCTTGGGAACTGTAGACCAGTGAGCCCAATGTCTATGGTAGGCAAGTTACTGGAGAGTATTCTGAGGGATTAAATGTAAATGCATTTGGATAGATGGGCTAATTTGGGATAGTGATCATGGTTTTGTATGTGCGAGATTGTGTCTGGCAAATCTAGTTGATATTTTTGAAAAAAGAACCAGAAATGTTGACGAGGGCAAGGCCATAGACGTTGGACTAGCACAGCATATGATAAGGTTCTGTATGGTAGTCTGGTCTGGGTGGTTAGATTGTATGGGATCCAGGGTGAGCTAGCTAACTGAATAGGGAATTGGCTTCATGGAAAGAAACAGAGGATGATGGTGGACGATAGTTTCTCAGACTGGAGTCCTGTGACTTGTGGTGTGCCTCGGGTATCAGAGCTGAGGCCATTGCTCTTTCTGGATTATACAGTATCAATGATTTGGATGTGAATATAGTGCTTGATTAGTAAGTTTGCAGATGACACTAAAATGGGTGATATCGTAGATAGAGAAAATCGTTATCGAAAATTACAGCTGGATCTGTTCGGTTGGCCAAGTAAACTGAGGAATGGTTAATGGAGTTTAATGCAGACAAGTGCGAGATGTTGCATTTTGGGAAGTCAAACCAGGGCAGGACCTTCGTAGTGCAGTGCCCCGGGAATTATTGTAGGGCAGAGGGACCCTGGTGCATAGTTCCGTGAAAGTGGCATCACAAGTAGATCAGGTGGCCAAGAAGGCTTTTGGAATACAGCAAATCCTAATTTTAACAGACCCCTTTATAATAGATTTCAGTTACAACGGACCCACGCCTGGCTCACAGGGTGCAGCAGCGAGCCCGTTTTCACCCACCACACGATCGGGTGACGCGGCTGTTGTTGCAGCCCATGTTGTAGTCCCTGGGGAAAGCGACAGGACGCGCTTGGTCACCCTGGGGCTCTCTCCCCTCTAAACATCTACCGCTTCTTTCTGTTGACCGTCGCTTTGTCCAATCAGCCTCTTCTCCCCCCTCCACCGCCGACTACTCCTCCTCCTCCTGTAACTTTGTCCACTCTCCGTTCTCTCCTCCACATTTCTCCTATCGCTCTGTCCACTCAGTCCCACCCCCACAGCCACCTCCTTGTCCATCTCCCCCCCGAGTCGCTGGCATAGTCCACCTTGGAAAGTGTCGTTGTGTGAGGGGAAAAGGAGGAGTAGGCGGAAGGATAAAGCGAGGGGTGAAAGGGGAGGTAGCTCCACCCTGACCCAGTGCGTCCTGTTGCTGGCAGTGGCCTGAAGAAAGCATGTCCTGTCAGGGGCTACAACGTGCGCCGCAACAAAAACAACGTCAACCAGTGAAGAAGGGCTCGCTGGTGCAGACCAGGGGCAGCGGCGCCCAGTTTTAAGGGAAAACAGCCCAAAGTGCTGATGTAACTCAGCAGACTGAATCTGCAGAAGGATCCTGACGTCACCTATCCATGTTCTCCATAAATACTGCCTGACCCGCTGAGTTACGGCAGCACTTTATGTTCTTTTGTGTATTAACCATCATCTGCAATTCTTTGTTTGAACTAGATATGATGATAAAACCTTACTCGGTTATAGCAGCAATCAGCAATAACAGACACCAGTCCCCTCTATGGTTTGTTATAATGAGGGTTTACTGTATTGACCTTTATCAGTTCGGGTATTGAATATAGAAGTTGGTATGCTATGTTACAGTTGTACCAGACATTGGTGAAGCTGCATTTGGAGTATTGTGTTCCATTTTGGTCACCCTACCAGAGGAAGTGTGTTGTTAAACTGGAAACAGCGCAGAGAAGATTAACTAGGATGCTGCCAGGACTTGAGAGCCTGAGCAATAGAGAGAGGTTGGGCAGGGTAGGACTTTAATCCTTGGAGAGCTGGAGGGGGAGGGCTGAGCTTATAGAGGTATATATGATCATGAGGGGAATAGATAGGGTGACTGCACGGTCTTTTACCCAGAGTAAGGGAATCATGAATCAGAGGACTTGGGTTTAGGGAGGGAGGGGAAAGATTTAATAGGAACCTGAGGGGCAACTTTTTCACACTGAGGCTAAAGTGTATCTGAAACGAGCTGTCAGAGGGGGTACTTGAGGCAGGAACTATAACAGTATTTAGACTTTCGAGATACAATGGGCAAACAGGCTCTTTGGCCCACTGAATCCGTGCCGACTCGTGATCCCCAAATGCTAATGTTATCCTATGCAGTAGGGACAATTTTACTGAAGTCAATTAACGTCTTTGGAGTGTGGGAGGAAGCTGGAGAACCCAGGAAAAAATCCACGTGGTTAGAATGTACAGACTTTGTACAGACAGCACCCATAGTCAGGATTGAGCCTGAGTCTCCGACACTGTAAGGCAGCAAATCTATCGCTGGGCCACTGTGCCTCCCAAAAGTATTTTAAAAGACATTTGGACAGCTACATGGATAGGAAAGGTTTAAAGAGATATTGGCCAAATGTGGGCACATGGGACTTGGCGTAGATGAGCTTCTTGGTCGACATGGGCAAGTTCAGCCGAAGACCATGTTTCTGTTCTGTATAACTCTATGACATCAATGAAATCTAGTCGGGCGTAAATGGGGCTTCAGGTTTTTTATGACCGAATAAATGAGCATGATATAAGCTAAATAAACACGTTCTTTACATATGAACTTGACCCTTGCCTGTCTATAATTTGCAGACAATCAGTTGCAGAAATGCGAAGAGAGCACGAAGAGCAGCTACAACACGTGAAACAACTGAAGGAACAGGAGATCGATGCTGTCACCAGTGCCTCCTCACATGCAAGGTATAATCACAGTGAACAATTTGGTGCAGCTCCAGGCTTCTGGTCAATAAATGGAAGGAAGATATTGCAAATGTATAAGGGTCAATGATACCAAAGGAGGAGGACAAAGGCATATTTTTCTTTGCTCATTCTCAGATGACGAGTTTTGCTATTTATAGCCCATCCTTAAATTCAATGGCTTCCTCTGTGTTCGTAGAATGCATTTGAAATAAATACTAAACAATATGCTGCGGAATGAAATACCGTTAATAAGTGCTCTGATAGTAGATTCTCTTGGGAGGAGTGATAACAATATGATAAAAGTTCACTTTAAGTTTGAAGTAATATTATCTTTGTCATTAAGATCAAACTAAGGGAGATAAGATTTATTTGATATATATGATATGAAGTGATTAATAGAATATATTTAAATAAATATTTGAACATTCCATGATGAAATTATAGCTCAATGAAAGACCGTTAACTAAAATTAAGGACAATGTTAAGGACTTACATGGTTTTGGAGAATGATTAAAATAATGATTAAAATAATCGGTGTAGGAAAAAACATTGAGACCAAAAATGGCTCCAAATATAAACACAGACTACAATAACATATACATATTTCAAAAATTGGGAGGTAGGGGTAGAAAAACTAATGGATCCAAAAATTACAAGACTTCTGAATGAGATGTCCAGCAACCCAGGGTGCTTTCAAAGGATGGATGCAAGATCTGGCTATAGAAATGTAATAAGAGCATTCAAATGAGTGGTAGAGGAGTACTGCTAAAGAGGTATCAGTGGATATGATGCATTTAAATTTTCAAAAGCCGCATGCTTGTTATTTAAGATAAGACTTACGAGATTGGTAGCAAGTATATAGAGTCATAGAGTCAGACAGTTTGAAAACAGGCCTTTCGGTGCAACATAACCACATCGACCAACATTTCCCATCTAAACTAGTCCCACTTGCTTGTGTTTGGCTAATATCCCCCTAAAACTGCCCTATCCATGTACCTGTCTGATTGCTTCTTAAATGTTGGAATAGTCCATGCCTCCATTACCTCCTCCGGCAGCTTGTACCATACCCACCATCCCAACCGATCAAGATCCTCCTGCAATTTTTGACAACTACAATCTGCAATACCACCCACTTTTGTATCACTTGCAAACTTCCTAATCTTGCCGTGTACATTCTCATCCAAATCATTGATATAGATGACCAACAGTAATGGGCCTTAGCACTGAACCCTGGGACATACTATTCACAGGCCTCTTGTCCGAGAAGCAACCTTCCACCAACACCCTCTTCTTCCTTCCATGAGCCAATTTTCTATCCATTCAGCTATCTCTCCTTGGATTCCTTGCGATCAAATCTTCCAGAGCAGCCTATCATATGGAATCTTGTCAAATGCTTTGCTGAAATCCATATGTACAACATCTACAGCTCTGCTCTCATCAAACATTTTGTTCAGATCTTCAAAATCAGATTCGTGAGACAGGACCGCCGACGCACAAAACCATGCTGACTATCCCTAATCAGCCCTTGTCTGTCTGAATGCAAGTATATCCTATCCCTCAGAATATTCTCTTGTAACTTTACAACTACAGATGTTATGCTCACTGGCCTATAGTTCCCAGCCCTTTCCCTGCAGCCCTTCTTGAACAGAGGCACAATATTTGCTACCCTCCAGTCTTCTGGCACCTTGCCTGCATTTAAGGACGACTTGTAAATTTCAGCCATGCCTCCTGCAATTTCCTCTCTAGTTTCCCACAGTGTCCTCAGAGATATCTGACCTGGCCCGGGAGATTTGTCACCATGGAAAAAAACTGTCATATTTATGACAGGCTGTAATTAGCCACAAGCCTCGGTTACTATTGACTTGGATGAAGGCACTGATAGTAATTGTTCAAGATTGTTAATAATACAAAGTTAAGTGATCAAAGTGGTTGTGAGGAAGATGCAGAGAGGATGTAAATGACACACTGCAGAGATTGTTGAGGTGAATGAAACACCAAATTGAAACAAGACTTTAAACCCTATAGTAGATGAATTTTGTGAGGCAGTGACAAAACAACAGGGCCCAGCTTGAACTGTGTAGGGAAATGCAAAAAAAACTAGTGACCTCTGTAGGTTGGAATTCTGCCTTTCTAGTATTGAGTGCTCCAAAACACCAGTGTGTTTGATAGCTGTGAAGTCATTAAGCTGCTTGGCCAGCTTTTGATCGAAAATAATTGGAGTGGATAGCAAACCAGAAAAGAGAGAGCCTCATTTGATCTGATGACAGTTTGGTAAGCAGTGATCACATTCAGTTAAGTGCAAATCTGGGCATTTGTTTGATTTGGAGACCTATTGGGCATATCATAACATTGTGGGCTGTGGGATAGATGTCCGTCTTCGATTTTTTGGACAATAAGCTCACAATGTCACTTAGTGACTGAGACACTATCCGCATTGGGTGGGGGCTAACATTTTGGAAAAAAGGGAAGTAAAACTATCAATTGCTCTCTGGAGGGTGTGGTAATTATCTACTGATAATATTACACCAACATTCTGTTATTGAAGAGCAGAGGAAACAAATGTCATGAAATCTCTGTGTTCCTCTGCCAACTGTCAGGTTAACAGAGACCCTGATTCACTCACATGAAGGAGAAGGTGTTCGCAGGTGCTTTCATGCAGTTGCAGAATTACTGAATCCCACGTGGTTGAAACTTGTGATGCGAAGCAGCAACTAACAAAGCGCATAACCTATCATAAATCATAGATCATAGAACAATACAGCACAACAACAGGCCCTTTGGCCATTGACGTCTGTGCTGAATATGATGCCTCCTTAAAGGAACCCCTTCTACCTGCACGTGATCCATATCCCTCCATTCTCTGCCCATTCTTGTGTCTATCTAAACTCTTTTAATTGCCGCTATCAACTGTGTTTGCTTCCCGCACCACTCCCGGCCGCATGTTCCAGGCACCTACTGCTCTGTGTGCAGTTTTTAAAAACTGCCCTGCATGTATCCTTCAAACTTTCCCCCTCTGATCTGATAGCTATGCCCTGCAGTATTGGACATTTTCACCCTGGTTCTGATAGTCTACCCATTTTATGCTTCTCATAAATTCGTAAACTGCTATCAGGTCTACCCCATCCTCTGACTTTCTAGAGAAAACAATCCAAGTTTGTCCAATCTCTTCTTATAGCTAATACTCCCTAATTCAGACAACATCCTGTAAACCTCTTCTGCACCTGTCCAAAGGCTCCGCATCCTTCCTGTAATGGAGTGAACAGAACTGCTCCATACTCCAAATGTGGCCTTACAAAACCTGACTCTTGTACTCAATACCCCGAACTATGAAGGCGTGCACACCATTTGCTTTCTTTACTTGTGTTGTTGATTTCAGAGAGTTATGGATTTGGACCCCAAGATCGCTCTACATCAATGTGTTTTAAGGAACATGCCATTTACTGTCTAGCTCCCCTTTACGTTTGGCACCCAAAGTGCAACACCTCATGCTTGCTCAGGTTAAATTCCCTTTGTCATTCCTCCGTTTATATCTGTAACTAATCTCTACACTGCTGCATCTTTTCACAGTGTTCGTCACTGTCCACAACTGTCAACTGAAGTTTTAGAATTACCCTGGAATACAACGTCCGCCCCTCTAACCTGTACAGCTGGAATACCATTGAAATGTTCATGAAGGAGAGGATTTTTAATCTACATTGGTGAAATAAATCAACTTCCGTAATGTTAGGAGGAAAGCTCTTCAGAGAGGCTTTTGTTAATTCTCCTACTTTAGAATATCCTTGATTTTATAAACCAGCATCTGCAGTTCCTTGTGTATCCTTGATTCAATGTCACATGTAATTATTTGCCATTAATGCCCCATAGATCGCTCAATACTGTCATAGAGAAGATGGAATTCTTCTCTGGAAAGCTGAACGATCTCTCCTGTAAAGTGGAAAGCGCACATCAGAGTACATCCCATGAGATGGAGATCAACGCACGGTTACGAGATGAACAGCAGCGAGGTAGATATGTAATATCTTTTAATTATTTACTTTGACCAAAAAAACTGAATTCTCAAAACTCTTCATGTATATGCTGTCAGTGGCACCCTTTGTAACATAAAGTTCTTTACAGCAACTGAAGTGTTGTCACTGATGTAACGTAGGTAGGGCACTCGATTGTGTTTTGCACATCTTCAAAGATCCACAGGATATTTCGTATCTATCTAACCCAGAAATTACTTGTGTCCTGCTGACTGAACCACAACTGACAGAGAATATCAGGGGAGGGAGGGAGGGAAGGAGGGAGGGATCCCTACAGTAGAGGAACGGGTCCTTTGGCCCACAATGTTTGTGCCAAACACGGTGGCATGCTAAACTGAACTCATCTGCCTGTACATTGTCTCTATCTCTCTATTCCTTGCACATCCATGTGCCTATCTAAAAGCCTCTTAAATGCCACTATCACATCTGCCTCCACTCATACAACACAATACATTCCAGGCCCTTGTACACTCTTTGTGTACAAAATAAACTTGCCCTGCATATCATCATTGAACTTTCCCCCTCTCGCCTCATAGCTATGCCTTTTAATTTTGGACATTTCCAACCTGGGAAAAAAGTTCCTACAGTCTACCCTATCTATGCCCCTCATAATTTTATATACTTCTCTCAAGTCTTCCCTCAGCCTCCAACATTCGAGAGAAAACAATCAAAGTTTATCCAACTTCTTGTTGTAGATGAAACCCTCTGCTCCAGGCAGCATTCTGGTAAACCTCTGCACCCTGTCCAAAGCCTCCACATCCATCCTGTAATGGAGCTACCAGAACTGCATGGAATACTCCAAACGCGATCCAACCAAAGTCTTAGAGCTGCATCATGACTTCTGACTCTTCTACTCGATGCCCTTAGCAATGAAGGCAAGCA
The DNA here is from genome assembly GCF_053455715.1 of Rhinoraja longicauda. Taxonomy (NCBI): domain Eukaryota; kingdom Metazoa; phylum Chordata; class Chondrichthyes; order Rajiformes; family Arhynchobatidae; genus Rhinoraja; species Rhinoraja longicauda. The sequence goes on from NC_135958.1 coordinate 62,966,293, forward strand.
TTCCATACGCCTTCTTTTCCACCCTATCTACTTGTTATTCCACCTTTAGTGAGCTATGATTGGACTCTTAAGATCCCTGTGCACATCAATGCTGTTAAGGGTCTCACCATTAACTGTACACTCTCTCCTTATATTCAATCTCCCAAAATGCAACACTTCACACTTGATCAGATTAAACTCCATCTGCAATTTCATCGCCCATTTCTGGAGCTGATCTATATCCCTGATGACAAGAGGGCATAACTTTAATATGAACGAGACTAAGTTTGAAGGAGGTGTGCGAGGAAAGTTTTTTTTACAGAGTATTGGTTGTCTGGACGCACTGCCAGGTACAGAGATCCAATTGTGGAAGCAGATAGGATTGTCGTGTTTGAGGCATTTAGATAGGCACATACATATCCAGGGAAGGAAAGTATGTGGATCATGTGCAGGCAGAGATTAGTTTAACTTTGCTTCATGTTTGGACTTGATGGACTGAATGGCCTGACATTACGGACTGAATGGCCGACATTACGGACTGAATGGCCAGACATTACGGAATGAATGGCCTGTTCCTGTGGTGTTGTGTTCTATGCTCCATGAGTACTCTTTTGGCCTCTCATTAGAAAATTAATTACATTTTTCAAAGACCCTCCAGTTTCTCGACACACACAGCATATAACTCTCAGTTTCGTGTCTCGAGGAGCTCTGTTGCTGCCCATATGATAATCACAACCATCGCCCCAAAAATGCCTTTCAACTGTATATTGTTTTCTCTCAACTGCTCTAGTGAACAACCTGTCCTGTGTCAGTGATGATAATGTCGTTTTTGGAATTTGACTGTTATTTTGTTTTTGTGGTCTCCTTCAGCTCAGCAGGATAGTCTGTTGCGCCAGCAGAGAGACCTGGAGGAGGAGAGAGCACGCATGCAGGAGGTAATAACCAAGATGGAGATCAGGCTGAATGAACAAACACGACTTCTTGAAAAGGTGCAGTAGATAAATGTTAAAATCTGTCAAGTACTACAATGCTTGAAATGTTAATATGTCCATTCCTGATTGTATGGTTCCGGTTAGAATCAGATGAAATGTTTTCGAACGTACAACTCCATCCCAAATTTTACCCACTTTTTGATTCTTAATTAAAGGATTAGTATCATTTATTACAATGTCATGCCATTAAATCACGTGAGAGACTAGAGAGTCAGAGGCTAGTTTGCTCAATATACAATGTGCTTACCATCATCTAATGTTTTAGCTACATGCACAACATTCAGATATAATTATGTTTTAAATGGAAAACAGAGAAAATAAACTTTTTAGTAAATTTGAAAACTTAATTTCCCAATTAAAATTGAAGGAATCCCATCAATTTAAAATTAAAATATTAATAAAAAGATAACTGAAAAAGACAAGGATAACACACAAATGTAATAATTTGGGGCTTGTGGACAATGAAATCGTCTCCAATTGCCAAATCTATAGGAGAGTGGCGGCATGAAGACTGGGCCACAAATTGTGGCCCGGGAGACTGGTGGCGGAGGTTAGGGTAAAGAGCTGTGATTTTATTATGTGTTGGAGTACAGGTGGGAAGTAGGTTAATAATGATTCTATTAATTAATAATAGTTCACCTACTTCAGTTGGTTTCCATTGACTGGGCTAAAAAATGACCAGACGTTAGTGCATGTACAGCAGACCCCATGTTGGGGGAGTTCAGAACCAGGGGTCACAGTTTAAGAATAAAGGGTAGGTCATTTAAGACTGAGATGTGGAAAAACTGTGGAGTTCTCTGCCACAGAAGGCAGTGGAGGCCAATTCACTGGATGTTTTCAAGCGGGAGTTAGATTTAGCTCTTGGGGTTAATGGAATCAAGGGATATTGGAGAAAAAGCAGGAACGGGGTACTGATTTTGGATGATCAGCCATGATCATATTGAATGGTGGCGCTGGCTCAAAGGGCCGAAAGGCCTACTCCTGCACCTATTTTCTATGTTTCTATCGAAGATAGACACAAAAAGCAGGAGTAACTCAGCGGAACTGGCAGCATCTCTGGAGAGAAGGAATGGGTGACGTTTCGGGTCGAAACCCTTCTTCAGACTGGCTAGGGATAAGGGAAACGAGAGATATAGATTGTGACGTGGAGAGATAAAGAACAATGAATGAAAGATATGCAAAAAAGGAATGACAATAAAGGAAACAGGCCATTGTAAGCTGTTTGTTGGGTGAAAATAAGAAGTTAGTGTGACTTGGGTGGGGGAGGGATAGAGAGAGAGGGAATGCCGGGGCTAATTAATATAAGATAAATCAATATGCATACCTCTGCGCTGTAAGCTGCCCAAGCGAAATATGAGATACTGTTCCTTCAATTTGCATTTAGCCTCACTCTGACAATGGAGGAGACCGAGGACAGAAAGGCCTGTGTAGGAATGGGAAGGAGAATTAAAGTGTCCAGCAACCGGGAGATCAGATTGGTTCACGCGGGCTGAGTGAAGGTGTTCCGTGAAATGATCACCCAGTCTGTGTTTGGTCTCGCTGATGAATAAGAGTCCACATCTTGACAACGGATACATTAGATGAGGTTGGAAGAGGTGTAAGTGAACCTCTGCCTAACCTGAAAGGACTGTCGGGGTCCCTGGACAGAGTCGAGGGAGGAGGTACAGCGACAGGTGTTGCAGCTTCTGCGGTAGACGGAGGATTTGGGAGTAGGGGATAGTGTCTTTGCAGGAAGCAGGGTGGGAAGACGTGTAGTTGAGATAGTTGTGGGAGTCAGTGGGTTTGTAATAGACGTCAGTCAATAATCTATTTCTTCTGATGAAGACTGTAATATCAAGAAAGGGGAGGGAGGTGTCAGATTCTCCAAGTAACTGAGTGCAGGATGAAAATTGGTGGTGAAGTTGATGGTCCATGAGTTCAGCTACGGCCTATTAAAACCTTAGATAGACACAAAATGTTGGAGAAACTCAGCGGGTCAGGCAGCATCTCTGGAGGAGAACATGGACAAATGATGTTTAACGTCAGGACCCTTCTTCAGACACTTTTATTAAAACCCTGTTGTTCTGATATTGACAGCCATATTTCAGAACCACCTGGATGGATATCTTGGGCAATGTTGTAAAGGCAGTGGGGGTGGTGAAATCGAATAGTTCACTGAGGGATACAGGATTAATCTCAGAGGAGGATGTGGTAACAGTATTCCACAAGGATACAGGAGCTATGCTCACTGAGGGATGCGGACTCCACCTTTCCAGTGGGTATAAGAACGGTCTCATCTGAGGGGTGTGGTTCTTGCAATCCCTTGGGAATTTGGGTATTCTACTGTCTGAGGGCCTGACAGTCCAGTGGCTGTGTGGTTTATTCCCTGTGAGAGTTGTAGGGACTATACTATATGTTGCAAGTGACAATATACTCCACTTGGCAAGTTTAGTATAAAACGTCATTCCTGGCTTTTATGTAAAACGTCACTCTCCAAGATTTGGATGTGGTTATTTAATGAGTAATTGAGTAATGTTGCGTGTTTTTAATTTCTTGAATTGAACTCCATGTTGTCAGCGGTACATTTTTCAACATTTCGAAAGGTCTTTAAGGTAAGTGACAGTACTCAGAGGGCATTGTTTGCCGTTGATTGGAAAAATGTTACTCAACTACATTGGATTTGGGTAAATGTATGGAAGTGTTTTGCATTTCTGTGCAGGAGCGTTGGAGGGCAACAGCGGAGCAAACCAAAGTGGAATCGGTGCAGCGATCTCTCGAGGAAGAGCGTAGACTCATGAGCCAACACTTCAGCATTGAGAGGGAGGAGCTAGAGAGGGCCAAGGTAGGATACTAACAGAAATATACTTTATGTGAAGATTTCTGCTGCTGACTGCTTGCTCAGTGTACTTGCTGGCCTAGGAGCTGAACAAGTTGTCACCATAGAAAATATGGATGCAATGTTACAAATGAAACGTGTGCACACCCCACACTCACTTGCTAGATGTGTGGTATGCTCCTCCAACATCTATTTCACACAAAAGATTAAACGATGTGGGTGAAACTTGATGAAATTAGCTGAATGAAAAACCGAGAGGGGTGGAAAATGGACACCAAATTTGTAATTATTCTCAGAAAGATTCTTTGTGTGTTTCGTTTCTGCTGATGTTTATTAGCATTGTGAACTTGTTTGCCTAGGAGCTGATTTTTGAAGGTCTGAATTGAGTTTCCTTCCTGAACACCGTCCAACATTTTTTAATGGAGGTACTGTTTTGTGTAGCAAGCAAGTGTATCTATGAAGCCGTCTCCCCTGCTCTCCCTCATCATCCCTGATCACCTCCCCTCCACACTATCCTCTGTCTTGATGCATATCTTAAGTAAGCAAATTTATCCTGCATGATGAGCAAATCAGATAATTATGAACCTGGTGCTCATTTTCCACTCTACTCAGTTTTTCTTTTCAGCTGATTCGTCATTAAATATCATCCATGTTGTCTAACCTTATGTGTGAAAAGAGTTGTTGGGGAAGCACTCAGAATTTCTAGTAGCTGAGACGAAGGAGTGCACACATTTAATCTATAACATTGCATCTGTACTTTTTACCGTGATAATTTGTTGATAAATAGGTCCCTGCATCTAAACCTCGCAGAAGCATCGTGATGTCAACAACTCGATACAGAAGGACCAGTTTATTTCAACACAATAGAAATACTTAGGAATAAGAATATAGCCGTCTTGCTATGATTGAAGCAGATATAAATATCTCAGCTCCAATGTGTTAAAAAGTTCATTGCAGTAATTAATCCATGTCAATGCACTCCTGAGAATTGTCGGGGTGAAAGCAACGGTGTGAAGAAGAGACTGTAGAATGCAACGCCCAGACGTCATCTTGGTCAATCCCTTGCGATTGAGAATTGCAAACTTTTACAACAGTTTTCTGTGATGGCCAATGCGGCCAGAGTGGTAACCACAAACTCTTCCACACCTTGGATAGTGATAGCAGGCAAAGTGGATGATTCGATAGGGCCTAGGTGAGATCCTGATGCATGGCCGCAAGGCTCCCAATAACACTATGAATGTTTCCTTTTCCACCTGAAGTGGTCAAAGGCCAGAGATTCCCATGAGACAGTAGGATTTCTTTATCTGACATGCACTGGTCATAAAGTCATATTGTGTGGAAGCAGGCCCAACTTGCCCACGCCGACCAACCTGTCCCCATCCACACTAGTCCCACCTGCCTGTGTGTGGCCCATAAACCTCTAAACATATCCTATCCATGTACTTGTCGAGTTAGATTACGTAAAGGTAGCAGATTTTCTTCCCTGAAGGAAATTTATGAACCAGCTGGGTTTCTATTGAGATCTGGTGGTTTCAGGACTGTTTCTACTGACACTGGCTTTTGCTCCTCGTTAACTAAATTGCTGACTACTAAAGTGTGATTTGAATTCAGATCTCTCGATAGGACATTTGGAATATCGTGTGCAATTCTGGGAAAGGGTGTAGCGGAGGTCTACTACAATGTTGCCTGGATTAAGGGGTATTAGCTACAGGGGGAGGTTGGACAGACTTGGATTGTTTTCTCTGGAATGCCGGAGGTTGCGGAGATACCTGATAGAATTATATATAAAAGTATGAGAGGCGTTGATGGGGTGGACTGTCAGAACCTTTTCCCAAGGATACTGGTTGTGGCAGATATGATAGTGGCATTTAAGAGATATTTGGATAGGCACATGGATTTTCAGGGAATGGAGGGATATATATATATATATAAGAGATGGTTTTGGCATCATGTTGGACATGGACATTATGAGCTGAAGGGCCTTTCCTTGGGCTCTACTGTTTAATGGTAATTTGTTCAGGCTGCTGAATTACTCATCTAGTGACAACTACTATGCTGGTGTTCCTGCAAGATTCCTTACCTGCCCTGCTGAGTGTTTTCAACACGTTCTGCTTTTATTTTATGTTTCCAGCATCGCCTTTTTTTGAATTTTCATTTGCCATCAAGTCATGTAACCTGTGGGTGAAATGTTGGACTGAAAGAAGCTTATTTCAGTAGAGAAACGAGGAGATCTTCCTGTAGATCAGTGGAGATTTCCCAGTGTAGAGTCTATATTGAAAGATGCTTTTCCATGTTACATTCCGTGTTTCAATCTCAGAGTGCTTTGCTGGGGGAGCAGCAGTCGGTGATGCAGCGCTGTGCAGAGGAACGTCGGAGACTGGCTGGCGAATGGGCAGAGTTTCACACACAACACAAACTGAACAGTGGTCGGATAGAACGAGATACTAACCGTTCCCTACAGCTCAATGCACAGCAAGAAGGAGCAATCTTCAGCCTGGCAAAAGTAAGTGAGAAACATGTTCCTCTAATAAAGCAATAAATCTCTGCTCAGTCTTCAGATGCAGGGTTGGGTTTGGGTTTCTGCTGGTTATTTCTCAATCTATCCATTATTCCCAAAACTAGAGACTTGAACCCAAGGGTGATTAATATGGGGTTTAACCTATCTTAGAGATAGCGTAATCTTCTCTTGAACTGGGGTCTGGTATCATGTAAACTGATAAAGCCTGTTCAGCAGGATTAACTACGGTGAGGAATGGGTGCAGAAACATGAAGCGGAGATAGATGGCACCAGGTAACACTGCCTGAAAAATCACTTAAGCAATCTAAGTTCTCTACTGCGATATAGTAGTGCAATGAAGTTATGGACTAAGAGTCAGAGTTCTGGATCATTGATCCAGGGACAGAAGCAAATAGGAGTAAACGGGTCCTTTTCAGAATGGCAGGCAGTGGCGAGAGGAGTGCCGCAAGGCTCGATGTTGGGGCCGCAACTGTTTACCATATATATTAATGATTTGGAAGAGGGAATTAGAAGCAACACTAGCAAGTTTGCGGATGACACAAAGCTGGGTGGCAGTGTAAACTGTGAAGAGGATGTTAGAAGGATGCAAGGTGACCTGGACAGGTTGAGTGAGTGGGCAGATGCATGGCAGATGCAGTATAATATAGATAAATATGAGGTTATCCACTTTGGCGGCAAAAACAAGGAGGCAGATTATTATCTCAATGGAGTTGGGTTAGGTAAGGGGGAGGTGCAGCGAGACCTGGGTGTCCTTGTACACCAGTCACTGAAAGTTGGCGTGCAGGTACAGCAGGCAGTGAAGAAAGCTAATGGAATGTTGGCCTTCATAACAAGAGGATTTCAGTATAGGAGTAAAGAGGTACTTCTGCAGTTGTATAGGGCCCTGGTAAGACCACATCTGGAGTATTGTGCACAGTTTTGGTCTCCTAATTTGAAGAAGGACATCCTTGTAATTGAGGCAGTGCAGCATAGGTTCACGGGAATGATCCCTGGGATGGCGGGACTGTCATATGAGGAAAGATTGAAAAGACTAGGCTTGCATTCACTGGAGTTTAGAAGGATGAGAGGGGATCTTATAGAAACATATAAAATTATAAAAGGACTGGACAAGCTAGATGCAGGAAAAATGTTCCCAATGTTGGGCGAGTCCAGAACCAGGGGACACAGTCTTAGAATAAAGGGGAGGCCATTTAAAACTGGTGAGAAAAAACGTTTTCACCCAGAGAGTCGTGAATTTGTGGAATTCTCTGCCACAGTGGAGGCCAAATCACTGGATGGATTTAAGAGAGAGTTAGATAGAGCTCTAGGGGCTAGTGGAATCAAGGGATATGGGGAGAAGGCAGGCACGGGTTATTGATTGGGGACGATCAGCCATGATCACAATGAATGGCGGTGCTGGCTTGAAGGGCCAAATGGCCTACTCCTGCACCTACTTTCTATGTTTCTATGGATACCATGTCAGGCAGTTGAGAATGTAAATTCAAGAAACTAAACAATTGTCATGATTTCATTAAGAAAAAGGTTGGCATCAGTAATTGTAACCATGATACAGGCAGATGAGCTCAGTTTAACAGCTTCATGTTCGTCACAAACATTGTAGGCCGAAGGGCCTGTTCCCGTGCTGCACTTTCTGTGTACTTTACGGGGTTGTTGTAAAAATCCACCTGGTTTGCCAATGTTCTTTGGGGAAGGAAATTTTCGGGCCTTACACCCTCCACACTATATGGCATTGGACTCACCAATCCACAGTTCTGGCCAATTAGAGATGGACAATAAAGCCCCCCTTGCCAGAGATGTGTACATCAAATGAAGGTCCAAGAAACGGGACAGAGGGTGGTTGTGGCACTGGAGGTATCCCAGAGGTCCTGATGGCCTCGACCGACTTCACTTTGACTTGTTCAGAACTTTACGTATTATTGGAGGAGTGGATCATGGAGTTAAATATACATTATTTCCAGGGATTAGTCTTACTTGGATCTGAGCATTTGGTGTAGAGCCACTACTACTTTATTGACCCCAGGATTGAGCCCAGCTGCTTCCCCATAATCAAATGGTTCCTGTTATTTGATAATACTGGCAAAAGCAAATCAATTATATAACTATGATGTCTACATTCAAATGTACACAACCCAAAAAACATTGCAAATTACGGAATCATAATGACTTAAAAATGAACAAAATCAAACTTTATATCCCCATCATTTAAACTGCCTTAGTGTATTCAACGTTGAGTTTAACAATATGCAATATGAAATAGCAATATGCAATATGAAATAATAATAATAAATAGTGATTCAGTCTCTTAGACATGTTCCTTCACCTATCACATCACCACCCACTTGCCTTGTATCATTATTCCTTTTGTTTTACTCTGCATTGTAAAATCTCTAGGTAGACACAAAATGCTGGAGTAACTCAGCAGGACAGGCAGCATCTCTGGAGAGAAAGAATGGGTGACGTTTCGGGTCCAGCACTTTGTGTCTAAACACAAACACCTTTTTGTTTGTTTAGGTCCTGTCTTTTTAGGTAACAGCTCCACGGCTAACAACTGTATGTTTTAAATATATAATTACAATCACTAACTGATGATACCATGTCTGACATGTACCTGCAGGAACAAGCTGAAATTAAAGTAAAAGTCGTGGAACTGAAGTCAAAGGATGAACAGCTAGCCCAGGAACGAGAGGTCCTAAATCAAGAGCGTCATGAACTACAGCTGGAAAAGGAGAACGTCAATGCCATGGCAATCCGTATCAAGCAGAGGGCTGAAGAGGTCGACAACATGAGCAAGGTGTGAAAAGAATGGCTATTCAAATTCATTACCCGAGTCAAATTTCTACCCGGATAAAAACATCTGACAATTTAGTTTTTGAATTAAATTAAATTTATTCCTTGAGAAATGGTTAAACCAGAGAAAACATGAATACCATTTTCAAGTGATGACATTAGAAATTGTAAGTCTGCCACTGAAATAATCCTCATATCTTGACTGAAGATTACATAATACGATATAGAGGGAGTCATAGAGGGATACAGTGTGGAAACCGGCCCTTCGGCCCAACTTGCCCACACCGGCAACATGTCCCAGCTACACTACTCCCACCTACCCGCGTTTGGTCCATATCCCTCCAAACCTGTCCTATCCATGTACTTGTCTAACTGTTTCTTAAACGTTGGGATAGTCTCAGCCCCAACTGCCTCCTCTGGCAGCATGTTCCATACACCCACCACCCTTTGTGTGAAAAAGTTACTCCTCGGATTCCTATTAAATCTTTTCCACTTCACCTTAAAGCTATGTCCTCTGGTCCTCAATTCACCTGCTCTGGGCAAGAGACTCTGTGCAAAAGACTTTGTGCATCTCCCCGATCTATTCTTCTCATGATTTTATACACCTCAATAAGATCACCCCTCAACCTCCTGCGCTCCAAGGAATAGTCCCGGCCTACTCAACCTTTCCCTATAGCTCAGACCCTCTATTCCTGGCAACATCCTCATAAATCTTCTCTGAACCCCCTACCAGCTTGACAACATCTTTCCCATAACATGGTGCCCAGAACTGAACTCAATATTCTAAATGCAGCATTCCCAACGTCTCATACAACTGCAGCATGACCTCCCAACTTCTGTACTCAATACTCTGACTGATGAAGGCCCACCAAGTCCTCATCGACCAGCACATTAACACTATCCTACACACACTGGGGACAATTTTACACATACACCAAGCCAATTAATCTACATACCTGTACGTTTTTGGAGTGTGGGAGGAAACTGAAGATCTCGGAGAAAATCCACGTGGTCACGAGGAGAACGTACAAACTCCATACAGACAGCTCCCGTAGTTGGGATTGAACCCGGGTCTCCGGCGCTGTAAGGCAGCAACTCTACTGCTGCGCCACCTTGCCGCACTCTTTTGTCTCGTACCTTCTGTCTTGTCATCACTGGCCTTTGTCCTACCATCTGTCTATCAAAATACCCCCCCCAGGTCTTCTGAGGTCCTTACTAAAGACAGATTTCATTGAATTGATTAACTCCAGTGTGATATTCTGCCATTACTGTCAACTAACAATGTGATCATAGGTATCCTTCACAGTGCTGTGAAGTATATTTGCTCACTAATAACCTGTTTACTAATGTTCAATTTGGTTTAACCAGGACAATTTGGACCATTCCACAAATGGATCCAAATGTAATAAAGAGCTTAATTTCAAAAATAAAAATGAGCTTGTGTAGCTTACAACCCGACAGTATAAGCATTGAATACTCCAATTATAGGTAACATCTAACAACACTCCCCTCCCCCTCCTTCCCCTCACCCTCCTTCCCCTGAACCCTAACTAGATTTGCACTCATTTCTCCCCTCCCCCTCCACCTACCGTCTGCCTGATCCACCATTCAATAAAAGCATGGCGGATCTTTCACCTTTGCAACACTCTTGCACTATAACCTACATTGTCCAACCATCTACCTTTCAACAAAAACCCTCGGCTGTGTTCACCTATTACCTGCCACGGTTTGTCCTGCCTCTCCCCTCGTCTAGCTGCCTTTCCCCCTCTAAAATCAGTCTGAAGAAAGGTCCTGATCTGAAACATCACCAATCCATGTTCTCCAGGGATGCTGCTTGACATGCCAAGTTACTCCAGGACTTTGCGTCTATTTTTCAGCTTAATTTTAGAAGCTGAGACTGATTGCTTTTTACACCAAGGCAGAACTTGACTGTACATAGTATCAACGGACAATGGTATTAGATGCTTATGATGTCCACCTCTCCCGTCCTCTAAAAGTTGCATATTATGTGACTTGCAGACATAGTAGTAATACCTTCAAAACTCAGGCTGCAAAACTGAGAAAGCAATAGACAATAGGTGCAGGAGGAGGCCATTCGGCCCTTCGAGCCAGCACCGCCATTCAATGTGATCATGGCTGATCATTCTCAATCAGTACCCCGTTCCTGCCTTCTCCCCATACCCCCTGACTCCGCTATCCTTAAGAGCTCTCTCTTGAATGCATTCGGAGAATTGGCCTCCACTGCCTTCTGAGGCAGAGAATTCCACAGATTCACAACTCTCTGACTGAAAAAGTTGTTCCTCATCTCAGTTCTAAATGGCCTACCCCTTATTCTTAAACTGTGGCCCCTTGTTCTGGATTCCCCCAAGCCTAGTCGCTCCAGTCTTTCAACATATGACAGTCCCGCCATTCCGGGAATTAACCTAGTAAACCTACGCTGCACGCCCTCAATTGCAAGAATATCCTTCCTCAAATTTGGAGACCAAAAGTGCACACAGTACTCCAGGTGCGGTCTCACTAGGGCCCTGTACAACTGCAGAAGGACCTCTGCTCCTATACTCAACTCCTCTTGTTATGAAGGCCAACATTCCATTGGCTTTCTTCACTGCCTGCTGTACCTGCATGCTTCCTTTCAGTGACTGATGCACTAGGACACCCAGATCTCGTTGTACGTCCCCTGTTCCTAACTTGACACCATTCAGATAATACTCTGCCTTCCTATTCTTACTACCAAAGTGGCAGACGGCCATCATCTCAAGGATAATCACAGGTGGGCAATAATCACCATCACACCTGGGTACAATTTGGAATCTTTGATAATTTATGACAATTATCTTTCCATGAGTGAATTTAAAAATATTGTGTCAGTCTCTAACCTCTTTCCTTGCAGCTTGCCTCTCAGAAGTATGAGGAAGGGGAACAAGCATTCATGGATGCTAAACGGGTGGAGTCTGAGCACCAAGCACGACTGCATGCTATCCATCTAAAAATGGAGAGACTTCAACAGCAGGAGCAGCAGATACACCAGGTATGAAAGGAGAGAGAGTGGAATTATTGCCACAGCTTCACTTCTTACTTGGAGGTGGTGTTTCAGAGAGGGGACATATTGCATCAGGCATCATAGTGATATCTGATCTGTTTAGATGACATGCAAAGCAAAGATTTTCACTGTACCTCCGCACACATTACAATAATAAACCTAAAACATTTGTTGCACAGAATGTACGGTCAGATGGTGCAGTGGAGTTGCACATTAATCTTTCATTTTGGCAATCTGGATTGCTTAAAGGAAGGAGACGGTCTGTTAATTTCTGCCTCTTATTCAATATTTATAGCTTAAATAATGCAAGATTGATGGAGAAAATGTCATTAGAACACCATGACATCCCTTTTTTGATTGGAGCAGAGTAGAGGAATCTTTATTTTTTTACTTTAAATGTACAACTGAGGAGCCGAAGTAGATCATGTCCCTTCAGCCACCTCTGGTGCTTCACAAATCATGAGTGATATTATTGCAACCCCCAAATTAACCTTTAAACAATGGCCGCTGGTTCTAGATTCTCCACAAAGGGAAACATCCTTTCTGCATTTACCCAATGATGATCGCTCAGGATCTTGTGTTTCAATTAAATCAAATCTCTTCTTGCTCTTCTAAATGCCAGGAAATACAATGATAGCTTATTCAAGCTTTCCTCGTAAGATAGCACACCTATTCCACATAAACTTTCTCTAAACTACTTCCAACATTTATTTTATTAAACAAGACTTAAATAAGATATAATTCTCCTGTTAGGTTCTTACCAACGCCGCATAGAACTGAAACATGGCCCATTGTTTGTTATCTATTCCCCAATCTCGAAAAAATAATTTATTAGCAATTTTAATATAAGTATCTGCAAACTATCCTTTTGTGAATTGTGTGCTGTTATTCAGAGCTCTGAAATCTCTCATAAAAAAAAAGTCTAAATGATTTTTGGTTTTCCTGTAAAAATGGACAATGTCACATTTGTTCACATTTAATTCCATTGGCAAGATCTTTGCTCATTGACAACCTATCTTTCTCCCTTTATAGCTTCCTTATGTCTTCTTACAACCCTCTTACTTACCTATCATTAAAAAAACAATTGATCCTATGTTTGATGCCTTCATCCAATTGTAAAAGATTGAGGTAATCGTTGATCCCTGTGGCATAACACCCAATATGTTCCGAAACAGAAAAGGACCAATTTACTTCTACTCTCTGTTTCCTATTTGTCAGCCACGTTCTATCTCTGCCAATACCTTCTTGGAACATAGAAAAGTACAGCACAGGAACAGGTCCTTCGGTCTACAATGTCTGTTCCCAACATGATGTCAAGACCAACTTTTCCCTGCATGCACATAATCCATATCCCTCCAATCCCTGCATATCCATATGCCTATCCAAAGGCTTCTTAAATGCCATTGTTGTATCTACTTCCACCACCACCCCTGGCAGTGCATTCCAGGCATCCACCAGCCTCTGTGTGTCAACGAAAATCCCCTGTACATCTCTTTTAAGCTTTGCCCCACTCACCTTAAAGCTATGACTATTTTTCACTCTGACATTTTGTTTTTCAGTTTGGCATCTTATTAAATCTCCCAGAAAATCATATCATATATCCAAAGACGTACAAGTATGTAGGTTAATTGGCTGGGTAAATGTAAAAATTGTCCCTAGTGGGTGTAGGATAGTGTTAATGTACGGGGATCACTGGGCGGCACGGACTTGGAGGGCCGAAAAGGCCTGTTTCCGGCTGTATATATATGATATATGATATGAAAATCCAACTATAGTGCATTTGTTTATCCAAAGCAGATATTGCATATTCAAAGATCAAGACTGCATACTAATTAAAGGAACATTATCCTGCACTAATAAAGGATGCTGCTTGTGACAGTGAATAAAATGAAAAATAGCATTTATATACTGCCTTTTTATTTCTCCTGGATATCTTAAAACTCTTTACAAAAATGCATATTGATGTGCAGCTGCTGTGTAAAAAAAAGGAGTTGTGCTTTAGTCTAAGAGTGCAACATGGAAGTGGTTAATGCTGTTAAAAATGAGGGAAGTGAAACAAATAGACCATGCAACATCTCTTTTGACAAAACTCAATTTAATTTTCAGGAACGCCTGAATCTAGTCCAACAACGACATCATTCGCCCACACCTGCAGTAAAAATGCCTGTCAAAACGCTGGGGCCATCCATTAGAAATCAAATGGTATCCATGGTAAACCACTCGTGTAAGTGCATTTATTGAAACCACAACCCCCTGGTGGTGGCACCTTTCATTAGTTGTAGTCGTTAGAATGTAGCTCTCAATATAAATATCTAAAAGGTTATTTTGTGTGTGGAAATAATGCAATGTAACAAACAAAGTGGAGTGGGTGTGGCTGTCGCACATATGCTGTGGGTCCATCAGTTTTAAAAATAAACTGATTAATATTTCAAAACCAAATTCTGATAAACGGTTCGTTAAAAATATCAAGCTTATCTTTCCATGAAATCTGACTGCATTTCTCTTGCAAATATGCTACCCGGGCAGTAGAGTATTTCCAACATTTGGGTTTATAACATTTTAAAATACAAGAGATCCTTATACATCACTGAAGTGTAATTCAAGTTTGAGAATACTACAGCACCTGCAGTTTAGCAGTGAGGTTGCTGCGCTGAATCAGGCTGACATTTCCAATGTTAAAAATGATGAGGGAATCGATCTTCCTACTCTCCTCACTGTAAAGTGGTTAATCATTTGGATCTACATTTCCCAAATCTTTCAATTCCTTTAGTTTTGCTTTAATTGGTCAGCGTATACGGTCCAATGCTCCCTCTGACATTGGTGAAAGGTTTTGGCAGTAAGATTGTAAGTACATAAACATAACCAGAAGTCTCCTTTCTCCTCAGAACAATTCATAAAATTAAGGGCTCATCCTTATGCATCAAGAAAACATTGGTTCTGTTTTTTTGATTGATAATTTCCAACTGCAAACAGTTTTTGGTGTAGTGCTACTTGTATCTTTCAAGGTTTCAAGGTCAGTTTATTGTCACACGAACAAATTAAGCCAGGTACAGTGAAATTCGATTTCACTACGTTGCAACAACCAAAGGTAAAATTTGAGTACTGCTCATTCCTCTTTCAGATCTTCCTCCAGTGGGTAACAATGCTTATCAGGGAACACCTTGGAATTCTGGATCAGTTCAAAATATTAAGAAACTTGTTGGATCTGAGGCTTCGGACTTAAAGGCCAAACTTGCTATTTTCAAACATGTTGCTGAAAAGGTGAGGTCCATTGGTGTGTGAATAAAAGCAGAAGCGGGGATAGGCTATTCAGCTACTTCTGCCTGGTCCGCCATCAATAAAAGCATGGCGGATCTTTTACCTTTGCAACACTCTTGCACGATATCCCACATATGTTAAATTGTCTTACTATCTGAAAAACCTATTGCTCTCAGTTTTGCAGATGCTGGTTTATACCAAAGATAGACATAAAATGCTGGAGTAACTCAGCGGGTCAGGCAGCATCTGGAGAAATTGGGACAGATGAAGGGAGAGAGACTGGAAGTGAGAAAAGACCAGGACATATCAGGGGTGGCAACAAATGACCTTGGGCAGGGTGGTTCCCTAATAGGTCAATTGTTGGCTCCGGATGGTGGGATCCCAAGATCCCATTGTTACAAGCTGTGGAACTGGTTAATCAACTTTTAGTGGATGGAGGGAGTGGGAGGAGGGCCTAAATCAGCTTTTAGGGTGGTCAGAGATATACAATTTTACGTAAGTGGAAGTCGACAGTCTTGGTGATGAGGTCCAATATGATGCTGACACAAAAGTGTGATTTGGTCTGAGGGAATGACTGAACGTGAAACAGAATCAGTAGCTAAAGGACAGAGTTTGCAGCTGGGACATTGATCTTCCCAAAATTGAATTGCAGCACATAATGCCTTTTCTAATGTCTCTCCAGATAGTGAATACTGAATGCAGATGTAATCAAGAGAGGTGGTGGAGAAATGGAGATAGAACCTGACCTGATCCCTAGAAATGCTGAAGAGGTGCAGATAAGCATTTCACATCACTTTCGATAGAGATCTTGGGTTAGTGACAAGGAGCATGAACTCAGGGTAATTTACCTCCCCTTACACCAAGATCAGGAGGGTTGCTGTGCAACTACCATGACTCTAGCCCCCCTGCACCCCTCTTCTTCCACTAAATGTTGATTAACCAGCTCCACAACTTGTAACAATGAGATCTTGGGATTATACCATCCCTAGCCAACAATTGGCCTAGTTGATGCTGACCTCAAGCTTTTATTTTATCCTGTTCAGTTTTCTGGAAATAGAAGAGACGGTCCAATAGCAGCTGAAAGCTTGAGGATATCTTGATGGACATGGGCTAAGTTCATCACAAACAAATTCAATTTGTTTAGAAATCAGATTACACAGCTGTGAATAGAATCTACACGTTCTAAAATAATCCCGCCTGGATCAAACTGACATATAGTTAACCTAATTGTGTACCTTTGACTCTTGTCATTTTCTCTCCTTTTACAGGACCGTGACTTCCTTGAAGATGAGCAGTTCTTCTTAGAGACACTGAAGAAAGCTCAGTATAAAATACTTCCCCAAACAGCATGAGACCAGATGTAATGCTGCTCTTTAATTGTTCACATTTATTTATAAATCCCTTTGCGTGTGTGTGTACGTGTAAATGTATGAATTGTATAGCTTTTTAAACTTTATAGTTTTTTTACATTTTTTACATTTACATTTTTTACAAAATTATGTCAGGTACATCAAAATATCATTTTGTGAATGAATTATGTACCTGACCATTCCAGTGGTAACAAGTTCCAACACATCCGCTGGCTTGGATGCTGCTCAATCTTTGGCACAAATTTAGACTGTTCTATCAAAATCATGCAAATCAAGTAATTACAAATGCATACCTTGGATGTAGATCACATTATCAGCAGCTGGCGGACTGATCTGGCAGTGGTTTAGGCTACCAGATTTGTAACTGTACTTTTCCACTGGTTACGAACCAAAACCCCATCTCTTTACACAAGCAGGACTTTAAGGATGGTCTGATTTATTTTTCTGAACCATGCAATTTTGTGTCACAATAAAAAGAACTTGTCCACAGCCTATACCTGGTTCCTAGAGCACTAGTGTTTTATTTCTTGATAAATTATTCATGTCGCGTAGGTTATTTTTCTTGGAACACTTGATACTGGAACTTTGTCCCACACTAATGCTATACGATGAAAAACAACTTCAAAGGAAAAGGTAGAAGACAACTGAGCAACAAACAACCAGCTGGAGGAACTCGTGGGTTGAACAGTATTTGAGGATGAAGAGGAATGGTTGCTGATTACGGTCTGGTATTGAGTATCAACACTTGATTTATCAAATTGTATTAACACAGAAACATAGAAAATAGGTGCAGGAGGAGGCCATTTGGTCATTCGAGCCAGTACCACCATTCATTATGATCATAGCTGATCATCCATAATCAGTAACCTGTTCCTGCCTTTTCCCCATATCCCTTGATTCCGCTAGCCCCTAGAGCTCTATCTAACTCACTTTTAAATTCATCCAGTGAATTGGCCTCTACTGCCTTCTGTGGCAGACAATTCCACAAATTCACAACTCTGGGTGAAAAAGTTTTTTCTCACCTCAGTTTTAAATGGCCTCCCCTTTATTCTTAGACTGTAGCCCCTGGTTCTGGACTCCCCCAACATTGGAAACATTTTTCATGCATCTAGCTTGTCCAGTTCTTTCATAATTTTATACGTCTCTATAAGAAATATTCTTTATATACAAATATTATAATTATTGTCAATCATTGAAATTCCTTCAGTTGCCCAGATAGTACTAGTATTTTTTCCTCATAGGAAACAGGAGTAGGCCATTTGGCTAATCATGGCGAATCTCACATTGGGACATGTTCCTGCCCCATCCCATATCCTTGAATACTCAGACATCCACAGGTAAGCATAAAGGAGCGGGTTCGGGAAGTTCTTACTGGTGATGGGATCGCTTTGTGGGTACCGAAAATGACAAAGAATGATGTGCTGTACTCTGTGGGCAAAAGGTGAGGACCAGGGGAGGTCATCACCAGTAAGAACTTTCCAAACTCACTCCCTTATGCTTTCCGTAAGGACTGCTCTCTGTAACTCATTGGTTACACGTACCTCCCCACCCAACCATCCCCAGATCACTGTTTTGGCTGGGGGAGGTGGGGTAAAGACTATCCACAACTGGGGATGGGGATGGTGGGGGTGAATGGGACAGTAGTGACCGAGCCTCCACACTCTTGTCAAGTGTGTAACTACCAAATGCATCTGGATTGGAGCATTAAAATTCTTGTTTGCCGTAGCTTTACATGCACATTAACGCATCAACACAACAGAGCTCATCCCCTGACCCCAGGCCCACATCCACCTTTAACCGGCCTGTTGGCAATCTTCGCCTCCACTCCATCCGTTGTGGCTTATGTGAATGATTCCTGGAGGTATGTTCCACATCAAAATTCGGAAGTACCTCCGGGCTCTGATTGCTCCTCACCACCATTGCAAGTAGCTCCTCCTGCTGCTGACCGCCCGGATGGGGGGTTGATTGAATATTGATTTCTCTAACGTCAAGTAAACCTTGCTTTCCTTCTCACTCGGTCCATCCCTCATCCTAGTTCTCCGACTTATTTCACTGTCCTGATTGTATGCCTCGTTGTCACCTTCCCCTCAGCCAACAATGACCCATTCTCATAGGCCCATTGTCTGCCTGGGCCTACGTGATCTCCTGGGTGCCAAAAACCTTAACACCCCTGCCCATTCCCATGCTGACTTCTCTGTCCTGGCCTCCTCTACTGTCAGAGTGTGGCCACACTCAAATTGGAGGAACAGCACCTCTTATTTAGCTTGGGCAGCTTACAACCCAACGGTATAAACGTTAAGGAAAAAATTGCAGATGCTGGTGTAAATCGAAGGTAGACACAAAATGCTGGAGTAACTCAGCGGGTCATGCAGCATCTCGGGAGTGAAGGAATGAGTGAAGTTTCGGCTCAAGACCCTTCTTCAGACTGATGTTGATTTCTCTAACTTCAAGCAACCATTGCATTCTCTCTCCCTCTCTCTCTCTTCCTTCCCCACTGTAGTTATTGTACTTGTTTCATTGGCGTCCTGGGTGAGTTTCATAAAGTCATGAGTGATAGAATTTGGCCATTCGCCCCATCAAGTCTACTTGCCATTCAATCATGACTGATCGATCTTTCCCTCTTAACCCCATTCTCCTGCCTTCTCCCCAGAATCTCTCCCATCGGCTTCTTTGTCTGTAACTCGTTTTCACCTCGCCCACAGGTAACAATGGATGGACAATCCACAAAATGCTGGAGTAACTCAGCAGGTCAGGCAGCATCTCGGGAGATAAGGAATGGGTGACGTTTCGGGTCGAGACCCTTCAGTCTGAAGGAGGGTCTCGACCCGAAACGTCACCCATTCCTTCTCCCTAGATGCTGCCTGACCTGCTGAGTTACTCCAGCATTTTGTGAATAAATACCTTCGATTTGTACCAGCATCTGCAGTTGTTTTCTTATACCACAATGGATGGACTGCTTCCTTGATCACCGTAACTATTTTTTTGCATTTCTTGTCTTTACTTTGTTCTATATCGCCGTCTATCTCTCGTTTCTCTCTCCCCTCAGTCTGAAGAAGAGTCATCACCCATTCCTTCTCTCCAGAGATGCTGCCTGTCCCGCTGAGTTACTCCAGCATTTTGTGTCTTATCTTCGGTTTGGTGTAAGCCAGCATCTGCAGTTCCTTCCTACACAATATTAAACGAACATCTCCTTCAGTTGCTTAATTTTTAGCTCATTATTTGGAAGGTATTTCCTCACCACGTTTATCTGCATTGTATTGCCGTCGTCGGTGAGGTGATTGTGGGAGGTCTGAAGCAAAGATACTAGAGGAGCAAGATAGACCACTCGGCCCTACAAACCGTAGCACGTCATGGCGCCATTTTAGTAGGCGGAAACTTGCAGAAACATTTAAAAAGAAAATAACAAAAATCTGTGAATTGATAGATGAGATATATTCTGCATTTCAATGGCATCATCACACATACTGTTCCCCCAAAACACTCTTTTACACTGCCAGAGGCAGAACGGGCGGCGGGTTTTGCCTATTAAAATGGCGGCCGGCCCGCTCCTACGCGTACTACACTTCAGTATAGGCGGTTTCAACGGAGTGGTCCATCTTGCTCCTCTAGTATCTTGGGTCTGATGCACGGGGGCTGATGGGAGACTGGCGGAGGGAAGATGGCGGCGCTGGTGAGGACACACCGAGCTATGCAGAGCGCCTTATTTCCCTTCCTGAAGGTCATGGAGCCGGTCAGGACGGTGACAAGCACTGGTTAGTAAGTAGGTGGTACCGACTCGCAGTGTTCGGGTTGAGTGGAACACCCGAAACGATTAAATGGAGGCGAGGTCAGCCTAGAGATCACCATGGGAACCAGATCATAGGCGCATCTGACTGACCCTCTTCACTTCCCCAGCCCGTGACTCCGAGGACGGACACAAAATGCTGGAGCATCTCAGTGGGGCAGGCAGGCAGGCAGCAGCAGCATCTCTGGAGAGGAGGAATGGGTGACAGCCTTCTTCAGACAGGACCACGTCCAGCATCTCTGCTGCAATCAGGGTAAAGCTCAGCACCACGCTGAGTCTTACCCTCTGCCGAGGCAAAAGCTAACCAGCTCAAAACAAGATCTGATGGAAGGCCATTGGATCTGAAGCATAGACCATTCCCACTCTGCAGAAATCATGCCTGAGCTGATGAGTAATTCAAACACTTAAAATTTGTATTTACACTAAGATCTTGTTATCTGTTGCATGTCTTCCTGAGGTCAGCTGTTCAGTACCTAGAGTATTGATTTATATTGTGTCTTACTTCACGACCCTCTCACGTGGTTTGAAATTTATTACTAAGGTCTTAGTCTGAAGAAGGGTCTCGACCCGAAACGTCACCCATTCCTTCTCTCCTGAGATGCTGCCTGACCTGCTGAGTTACTCCAACATTTTGTGAATAAATACCTTCGATTTGTACCAGTATCTGCAGTTATTTTCTTTTACTAAGGTCGGGGTCTTGTGCAGGGTTAGTGTTGGTGTAGGGGATACCAGAATCAGAAACCCGAGGGAGGTTTGTAACTGGAGTGCTTGTATGTTTCTACTGGTTTTGACAAGCCAAAGTTTACAGACAAGTTTAGTTTTAATTTAGAGATACACCACAGAAATAGGCCATCTGGCCCACTGTGTGGGCCCATCAATTACCTGTTCTCACGAGCTCTATGTTATCCCACTTTTGAAGGTAGACATAAAATCTGGAGTAACTCATTGGGTCAGGCAGCATCTCAGGAGAGAAGGAATGGGTGACGTTTCGGGTCGAGAACCTTCTTCAGACTGATGTCGGGGAGGGGGCGGGACAAAAATAGGATGTAGTCGGAGGCAGGAAGACTAGTGGGAAAACTGGGAAGGGGAAGGGGATAGAGAGGGGGAGCAGGGACTACATGAAGTGGGAGAAGTCAATGTTCATACCGCTGGGGTGTAAATTGCCCATGTGAAATATGAGGTGCTGTTCCTCCAATTTGTGCTGAGCCTCACTCTGACAATGGAGGAGGCCCAAGACAGAAAGGTCAGATTGGGAATGGGAGAGGGAATTAAAGTGCTGAGCCACCGGGAGATCAGGTTGGTTGAGACGGACTGAGCGGATGGTGATTGAATATTGATTTCTCTAACGTCAAGTAACCCTTGCTTTCCTTCTCCCTCGGTCTAATGGGAGAACTGAGATGCTGCCTGACCCGCTGAGTTACTCCAGCATTTTGTGTCTACTTTTGATTTAAACCAGCATCTGCAAATTTTTTCCCTACTTATCCCACTTTTATTTCCACTTGGGGTACATTTGGGTCAATTTACAGAGAGCAATTAATCTACAAACTTTCATGTCGGGACGTGGGAGGAAACGTGACGACCTGGAGGAAACCCGCATGTCATAGGTGCAAACTTCACAGAGATAATACACAAGGTCAGGATTGAAGATAGGCACAAAAAGCTGGAGTACCTCAGTGGGTCAGGCAGCATCTCTGTAGAAAAGGAATAGGTGATGTTTTGGGTCGAGTCCCCTCCTCTGACTGAGAGTTAGGGGAAAGGGAAATGAGAGCTATAGATGTGTCTGTGGTCTCAGGTGCAGCGAAGCAGCAACTCTACCAGTTGCGCCACTGTACCGCCCATCCATGGAGGAATTAACCTCTATTTCATTGCAGCTTTTATGTCATTGCCAGTACTTAGTGCTATCCATCTTTTTGGCAATCTGTGGGAACTACTGCCTTACTTTGTTATCAACTAATTTAGAAATTATATTTTGAACGGCTTCATCCAAGTTATTTAAAAGATTGTGGCCCCAGCACTGGTCCCTGTGACACACTATTTATTGCACTTTTCGAGCAGAAAGGGCTATTAATAAGTTAGCCAAAAAAGTATTGCGTCCATGCAAATCTGTTGTCTCCTATACTATGGGTTTTTACTCTTTACACTAATCTTTGCTGTGGGCTCTTCTCAAAGACGTAATAAATCCATGCATCCATCTGTACCCCTTTATGTACCACACATGTCATTTTTTCAAAGAGCCCTAATGTTGTCCATAAATGATTTTCCTTTCACAGAACCATGTTGGCTTTCCCTCATTATTGTGATTTTTTTTAAATTCTGAGTGTCTTGCTGCAATGTCTTTTTCATACTTTCAGTTTAGATCCTGTATAATCTCAGCCTATAACTTAGACCATCTCTTGGTGGACATATTAAGTGGTTCAATCAGTCCTGAATTGATCTTCAGAGTTTAGATTTGTTTGCTTTGTCCCGCAGGATAGCACCTATTTTCGTTTTTGTTTTTGTAATTCTCCTCTATATGCTTACTTTAACACTTATTGATCTTAGAAAATTAGCCTCCTGATTTTTAACACGTGCAAACTCCAATACAATCACTAACTGTGATCTGTTGCAGTTCCTATTGGTGAAAGATCACGAACTCTCCTTTTGCACAGTCAGTAAAATAGCAAAAATATATCCTTAGGCACTTAATTGAAATGTATTCTGATGAAGGACAAATTAAAGACAGGACAAATTACAAAAAAACTTGGTCAAGCACTTAGCGTTTATGAATGGCAAAAGGAGGAGCAGAGCATAAACTGGATTATAAAGGGAATTCCAGAGCTAGGGTTCAAACCTGACCTCGGCTGCTGTTTGTGTGGAATTTGCATGTCTTCCTGTGACTGTATGGGTTTCCTCCCACATCCCAAAGGCATAAGGGTTTTTAGGTTAATTGGCCTCTGTAAATTATCCCGAGTGTGTAAGTGGATGAGAAAGTGGGGTTACATAGGATGGACTTGGTGGGTTGAAGGGCGTGTTTCCATGCTGTATCTCTAAACAGCAACCGAGAGCATGTTTAGTTTAGTTAGTTCAGTTTATTGTAACATGTACCGAAGTACAGTGAAAAGCTTTTTGGTGCATGCTATCGTCAGCGGAAAGACTGTACATGATTACAATCGAGCCATCCACAGTGCACAAATACAGGAAAAAGGGAATAACATATAGAGCAAGATAAAGCGCAGTAAACTCTGATAAAAGGTAGTTTGGGGGGTGGCAAGATAACAGTGACCCTGGGAAGAGGCACACTTTAGTCTGTTGAGAGGGATGTCATCGCCCCATTAGCCTTCTGCTCAAAGTGAGCATAGAGAGCATTAAGTTCATCAGGTACGGAAAAAATATTACAGTAATGTTGCCTGACTTCATTTTGCAGCCAGTTACAGTATTCAGACCATGCCACATTCTGCAAGGAACATTGTTCCTCCCTCTCTTTGGTCTAGACTACAATAATGATATGTTTTAACCTTCTGCTAAGCGAATCCAAGTTGTTTCCATGTATCTTAATATGATCTTGTCTCTCTCAGCTGTGCTATTCAAACGAACAGCTCCACTAGGGCCACTACCCAATGAGGATATTGATGTGACAGACCTGGAGTCTCTGGAGAAATACCGTAGCTTTGCACGGTATCTACAGGTGGCAGAGAAAAAAAGCAAGCAGCCAACCTGGTGGCGGACGTATAAACAATATACACAAGAACCCAGTAAGTTGCATAGCCTGGTGTGAATGGTTATTACACAACATGATACAAATTATATAGCTGAGCATGGTGAAAGGAGGTTTTGGGGCCTTGACATTTCTTCTCCAACCTGTATAGCCTCTATGCTTCTTGCAACTGTTTCACAGAAGATGAAGCCAGTTAATCAAAATATCCTGTTGTTTGCTGCTCAAGTGGCAATGAACTCGGGGTGCAGTTAAAGAGTCATACAGTATGGAAACAGGTCCTTCGGCTGATGGGCTGAGGAATGGTTGATGGATTTTCATACATTGAAGTGTGAGGTATTGCATTTTGGGAAGTCTAACCAAGGCACGACCTACACAGTGAATGGCAGGGCTCTGGAGAGTTGTAGAGCAAAGGAGTGCAGGTACATAGTTCCTTGAAAGTGACGTCACAGGTAGATAGGGTAGTCAAAGAAGGCTTTCAGCGCATTGGCCTTCTTCGGTCAGAGTATTAAGTGTAAACGTTGGGAGGTTATGTTACAGTTGTGCAAGACATTGGTGAGGCCACATTTAGAGTAGCATGTTCAATTTTGGTCACCCTGTTGTAGGAAAGATGTAGTTAAGCTACAAAGGATGCAGAAAAGATTTATGAGGATGTTGCCCGAGGGCCTGAGCTATAGGGAGAGGTTGAGCAGGCTAGGACATTATTTCCTTGACCACAGGAGGATATGGAATAATCTTATAGAGATGTATGAAATCATGAGAGGAATAGATAGGGCAAATGCACAAAGTCCATTACCCAGAGTAGGGGAATCAAGAATCAAACGGCATGGGTTTAAGGTGAGGGGGAAAAGGTTTAATAGGAACCCGAGGGTAACTTTTTATATAAAGGTTGGTGGATATATAGAATGAGCTGCCAGAATAAGCAGTTGAAGCGGGTACAATTACAATGTTTAAAAAACATTTGGACAGGTACGTGGGTAGGATAGGTGTAGAGGTATATGTGCCAAATAGACAGGTGGGACTAATATAGATGGGGCATGTTGGTCTGTGTGGCAAGTTGGGCCTGTTGACTATGCAGAAAACAAAAATTTGTTCGACAAAAAATGTAATTAAGGCAAGTTATGATGCTTTTTTAAATAGCATTTGACCTATGTTCTATTGTTCTTGGCAATATTTGATGGTGTAGTGCAAGAGGTGCTTTGTATCTCACCTGTAGCTGGGGTGTGAAATTGCGAAATGGGTTACTTCATTTATCAACAGTGTCTCTTGTGCAGCCATTCTCTTTCTTAATTTTTTTCCAATTTCATTCAATCTCTGTTCTTTCGCTCCTTTGGGGAAATCATCTCATTGACTTGACAACTCTAGTTATTTGATATCACACTTACAATACAATATGCTAAGTGGATGTTTTGTTGTTGTTTACATTTTTGCTTGATAAATTGTCTCTTAGGGATATTCTTTCTGATTTATTAATGTCAAGTGTCTCACAGCTGTTCAGGGTAATAATATGATTATCTGAATATTTGATCAGGGGCATTTAGGAAGCAACCGAGGTGTTTGGTAATCCCTTTCAGGATTTTCCATTTAATTCTTTACAGCTCCAGAGAAAATTGATATTGGTCTCCCTCATTTTAGAACGTCTAGGAAGAAGGAACTGAAGGAACGCAGGCGTATCCTCAAGGCAAATCACAACAACAGCGACCTTGAGAGGGCATCACGGCACAGAACATGTAAGTCAGCATTTTTCTTAGCAGGCAGTGAATATTGGCAAAGCAAGCTGACCTAGACTGGATGAGGTCACAAGGTGTATTTGTAGCTCTTGTCATTGCCATATAACTTGCTTTGATTCAACCTTTGCTTGTCCAAGGTGGTGGTTGTGTGCATTTGGCTACGCTACATCGGCAAGTCAGATTATAGTTCAATGGTACTTTACTGTCGCATGTACTGTGGTACATTGAAATTCATTTTTGTACACAGTTCAGTACAAGTATCACTATACCTAAGCACTTATATACATTAAATTCAACTAAATTCATGCACAAGGCTATCAATTATTTTTTTAGAGTTGAGAATGTTAAAACTGAATGGGGTGTCCTTATGTTAAACATATGGGATCAGTTTAATTGCAGAGGCAGCAAATGTAAACATGAATGGTGATGGTGGCTGTGCAGGCTTTGAGTGGTACAATGCCTGATGAAACTGAATAATGGGCAATGCTTGTGGAAAAGGTCTATGGATGTTGCACGAGTAGATGTGCAGAAGGTACATGCTACAATCTCTCACAAAAACAATTATTAAAATTAACATTGAAGGAATGGAAACAAAATACTGATGTCATCAGGAACTTAGCTGTTTGCTGGAATGTGAGGATAGAGATAATGGGGAGGGACGATATTTGGCAATGATTGATTAGTTGTGTCCTATAAGTTTTGATTTTGTGACCTTAATTATTCACTATTAATGATTTAGATGGGACCGCACACTACATTGGCAAATTTGGCAATGATGCAAACATTAGGCTGTGTAGATTGAAGTATGAAATGATAAAGAGATAATGGGATAAATGAGTTGTAAAATTGATGTTTGGGTTTAATTAGGCAATTTGGATTTAATTGTAATACAATTTGGATTTGAGAATATGAACAGAATGTTTTATTTGATGAAAAGCTAAATACTATGGAGAGCCAGAGAGCCTAAAAGTTCATAAACGATTAAAATATTATGGCTTAATACAAGAAATTAAATCAGGATGGATGTGTGGAGCTGGATCACAGACCAGCTGTGATCTCATTGAATGACAGAACATGCTTAATTTGCCTTCACTCTTCCTGTGTTAAGCTGAGTTTCTGTTCTTGCAGTATTGATTCCACTGGATGAAGTAAAAGCTGAATGGGAGAAAACAAATGGACCTTACAATCTAAGAACTATTGGTGAACACTATGGAATATATCGAGACCTGTTCAATGGGGCAACCTTCATTCCACGTATAATGCTGCGTGTTCAATATGACTGTGAGGACTATGCTACGCCAGTGTATCATGGAAATGTGGTCACTCCCACAGAGGTAATGGCTGCAGATACAGTCCATACAAATATAACATATGCCATGTGAAAACTAAACAGATGACCATTCCCTTCTCCTGGTAACTTAATTGCTCTTTAAACTCAACTCTTCTTCTTCTTGCGTTTGAGGCAGCAGAGGTAATGAAGCTGCTTCTGCTGTCTCTGTTTGTTGTCGTTTGCCTGACTGAGGTCAGTTGACAGGCTCACCATGGGGAGGTCGACAACACGAGCCCCAAACTCAACTGATTTTAACTTACCCATTAGTTTAAATTGAATAACTGAAAAGCTCAATTGAGTAGCTCAAAAAATCATGCAACGTAGAATAAACGTTAGAATAAAATTAAGTTACTTGGTTAAGTTAAATGATTATGTATTCATTTTATCATAATATTTGGTTGAAGAATTGTGTTAAAGAACACATTTGACTGCGGCACAGTGGCTCAGCTTTAGAGTTGCTACCTTCGAGCGCAGCGACCAGGGATTGATTGTGACTACGGATGCTGTCTACAGAGTTTGTACGTTCTCCCCGTGACCTGCGTGGGTGTTCTCTGGGATCTCCGGTTTCCTCCCACTTTCCAAAGATGTACAGGTATGTAGGTTAATTGGCTTGGTGTAATTGTAAAATGTCCCTAGTGTGTGTAGGATAGTGTAAGTGTGCGGGGATCTCCGGTCCACGTGGACTTGGTGGGCTGAAGGGCCTGTTTCCGTGCTGTCTCTCTAAACCAAACTAAACTAAACTGTGGATACTTAAAGCCCCAGACCGTTCTGAGGCTCTCCTGGACGGCCTTCCAACCTCCAAGCTTCACCTCCTAGGGCATAAAACTAATGTATGGGTGATCGATGGTTGGCTTGGGCTCAATAGGACGAAGGGCCTGTTTCTATGCTCTATCTCTGAACTAAAAGTAGATAAGAGGAGGCCAGTGAATGTGGTATAATTAGATTTTTAGAAGGTGTTCATTAAAACCATGCACAAGATCCACAAGGCTAAAGCATGCAGAATTGAGGGTGATGTACTGATACAGATTGAGAACTGGTTATTGGACAGAAATACAAAGTAATCATGGAGCTGAGACAAGCGATAATGAAGGCAAATGTTCTTTACTATAAGGTGTTTAGAATATTTGACTAAGAAACTTGTGCAATCATCTTGGCCTTTGATGGGACCACATCTGGAATACCATGTACAGAATTAGTTTAATTAGAGTTTAGCGATATAGAATGAAAACAGGCCCTTTGGCACACCAAGGCCATGCTGACCATTGATCACCCATTCTATGTTATCCCACATTCTCATTGATTCCCTACACACAATTGGCAATTTACAGAGGCCAATTAACCTACAAATCCGAAACTGGAGCACCTGGAGAAAACCCATGCTGTCACAGGGAGAATGTGCAAACTCCACGCAGATAGCACCAGAGGTCAGGATTGAACCCAGGTCTCTGGCGCTGTGAGGCAGCAGTTTTACCAGCTGCACCACTGTATTTAAAGAAAGATGTACAAGTCTGAGCAATGTATATACACTATATTGATTAATATAGTGAAGAGTCTGTCCTAAGAGATTGGTAGGAGGGTGTATTAGCACTAGAAGAATAACACCTGGGTGAAATTTACAAGATTCTGAAAATGATTGAGGGTAGCTGTTGTCCCTGGCTGAGGGTTTACAATTTGAGAGCATAGTCTGAATAGAAAAACAAAAAATAATAAGAGGTATATTCACTTGGAGTAGTGAATCTTTCTATCCATGCTGTTTCATTAATGACAATTGTACGGTATTTTCTCCAGAGATGCTATGTAACCCGCTGAGTTACTAGAGCACTATGTGAATGTTTTTGGAAACCAGCATCCTCAGTTCCTTGTGTCTCCAGTATTTTCTACCCGTTCATTTTTTGAGTTGTGGAATTGCATTTCATTTGTTAGTCCTGATTATTTGCTGATTCTACATTCCACCAATCTTCTTTTGTCGTTCCCAGGCTGCAGAGGTGCCCAATGTGTCTTTTGAGGCAGAAGAGAACTCTCTGTGGACACTGCTGTTTACCAACCCAGGTCTGCACTTTTTGGAATTGGAGTACACTCAAAATTCAAACGTGATCAAAATATAACCACAGTGCATGTAATGGATAGGGGGAAAGGTCATTTCCTGAAGTTCATTTTATTTACAACAATTACAGGTTTTTTCTTCCTCTGGTTATTTAGTTCCAAAGGTAGCAACAACAGTGCTGTGAAGCAGCATGATAATATACAGCAGGGACTATAACCTCCTCCTGGTGAACTGCATTGCTTGAGTCATATCGGTAAACAGTCAACGTCTTCCATGTCCCAGAGAACTGTAATCCTAGTGTCATAAAATGATAGACCTGTATTGATCAGAACTATACAACAGTACAAGCAATGTTAAATCTGTAATTAGCCACTGTACATTGGGACAAACTTATACTGAACTTCACTGCTATAGTGACAGACCAGTTTTCATTAAGAATGTTATGCACTGAAGTGTGTGAACTGTGAAACAGAATGTTCTGTTCAGACACTACTCCAATTTGTCATGCCCAAATTATATTTCTGAAATTCTTTTGCTGTGTTTTTCCTGATCCCCTTAATATGATATTGTCTCAAGGATGTCATGTTTTATTGGAGACTTAAGATGATCGTATGTTTTAGGACTATCATTTCAAATACCCAGCCTCAAGGAGGGTGTTGGGGTTGAGAGACAGAGAGATTTAGATGGAGAGAGATTGGGGCGCTGAGGGTAGATACATGGGGTGGTGGTTGAGTGGCCAGATACTGGTGGGTTGGCATTTGACATTGAGGCAGAGGGTGGGGAGTTGGAGTGTTGGGAGGGCATTTATTTTGGGGAAAGAGGAAGGGGACTGGATGCGAAGAGTGTGGATAGGGAAGATGGGGAAGAACCATCCTGGTACAGATTGGAGCAATTCTTCAGGGGCTGGGACCAATTTTTCATTCCACTTTGGGTTTGCTGGTCCAGAATGATGTTTTGTATGTACTCAAACTTCTGTATGCACTCCTAACTCCAACGTCCAGGTACAAGGAGAGGAACAATTAAATCCAATACTCCTATCAATCAGTTCCTGCTGGCTCAGGGTCTGTGCTCCTCCTGGGCTCTTCAACTTCCCACCACCACGTTGTCTCCCCCCTCCACATATCACTTAAAATAAATACTATTTGTAATCTGTGACTTTAGCTGTAATTGTTACCAAAATGTTAGTCAATGGATGGATGACTGGTGCATTGGAGAAAGGGAAACAGCGGATATGCAAGAGGACAGAGACCATAAAGATGTAGATTTGGAGGTGATTATCAGGATAGAGAGATGCAAGGGCAGGGATTGATTAGATCATGATAATTTTATAGTTTATAGTTTTATAGTTTGTTTGTTATGTTTGTTTCAGATTATAAAAGTAATACTTTTTATCAGACCTTTCATGAATATTATTATCTTGTTCAACAATTAATACGATCCTTTTTTTGTAACTTGTTTAATTGAACAATTAAGCACATTTAAAAAATAATGAGAACCCTTTTTTTAGTTGCTGTGAAATAGAAATATCTTGTATTTCAGATGGACACCTGGGAGACAATGAATCAGAGTATGTCCATTGGTTGGTGTGAGTATTGGCGCTAGCAGCTAAATGTTGCTCTCCAGGTCTAATGCCATTTAACACAATAACAAGAAATAACTTCCCTTTGCCCGGAACACAAAAGGGCTGAGATAACTCAGCAGGTCAGGTAGCATCTCAGAAGCACACAGATAGACGATGTTTCAGGTTGGGACCCTTCTTCAGACCTGAATCGTCGCTTATCCACATCCCCCAGAGATGCCTGACTCACCGAGATACTCCAGCACTTTGTGTTCTATGCAAGATTCCAGCATCTGCAGTTCCTGGTCTCCTTCCATCTGCCTAATAGATCTTAACTAGTTGCCATATTGATACTGTAAATTGTATATTAATGCAGAAACCTTAAATCTTAAGGATTGGCATAAGCAAGATATGATGTACAGTACCTCAATCATTGGAAATGGGTGCTGTTGACTGAAAAATATTATCATTATTATGTATTATCATATTCAGCTTCTACTTTGTACATGAACAGTCATCCAGAACACTGTTGCCCATATCTTGACGTCCACTGATTCCTGGTGACATAATTTTTATTATGCTGTCTCTTTGATTGACCACCATCTCCGATTTTAAAATCCCCATGGTTTAATGACATTAGGATTATAGTTCTCTGGGACTCTGAAATCCCCAATTCCTATGTTGTTCCCAAGTACACCTGTGAGTTTGGCCTTCCTTATCTCTGCAGTCTCCTCCACCCATCCAAGATATCTATGCTTCCCCAACTTTAATTGTTCCACAGTCAGCAGACACACTTTAAATTGGTAAGACCATAAGCTCCACAATGGCTTTGCTTCATCTCTCCTAATCTTTGCTTTACTTAGGCCAAAGGGTTTTCTTAAGTCAATCCCTGACCAAGCATTTTCTCATATGCACTTATCACTATCAAAGCTCTCTCAATAACGGTAACTTTTAAACTAACATTTTGTTGTCAAACACAGGACGTTTAACAATAATAAATCTAAACTTGGATCAATGTGAAGTGTTGCATTTTGCAAGTTAAAGACAGGACCTTCACAGTGAATGGTGGGGCTCTGGGGGTGTTATAGAGTGGAGGAATCCAGGAGTTCAGGTACATTCTCTGAACAACTGAAAGTGATATCATAGGGTGTTAAAGAAGGCTTTTGGTAGATTGACTTTCATCAGTCAGGATACTGAATACAGAAGTTGGGATATTATGTTCCAGTTGTACAAGATATTAGCAAGACCACATTTGGTACTGAGTTCACCCTGCTATATGAAGAATGTCATTAAGCTGGAAAGTGCAAAGTAGATTTATGATTATGGCGACAAGACTCAAGGGCCTAAACTATAGGGAAACATTTGGAAAACTAGTACTTTACTCGCAGTGCAGAAGGCTGAGAGATGATTTTATAGAGGTGAATTAAATCGAAAGGGAGATAGATAAAGTGAAGGCACAGACGCTTTACCCAGAATAGGAGAATCAAGAACCAGAGAATATAGGTTTAATATGAGAGGGGCAAGCCTTAAAAAGGAACCTGAGAAGAGAAGCAACATTATCACTCAGAGTGGTCGGCTTATGGAACCATCTGCCAGAGGATGTAGTTAAGAATGATACTATAACAGCATTTAAAACACACTTGGACAAGTCCATGGATAGGAAAGGGTTAGAGGGATATGGGCCAACGGGAAATGTGACTAGTTTATTTGAGGCATCTTGGTTGGCATGGATGAGTCGGGCTGAAGGGCCTGTTTCCATGGTCTGACTGACGCTTTTATTCAATTTATATAATTTTCTTAAAACCCCCACTGTTCCAAATGTTTGCAGCTTTTTGTATTAAAGATTTTTAATTATATTGTCCTGTTCTGTAAGTGGCAAGTCTGGCAAATTTTAAAAAACTGATTCAGTTTATTGTCATATTTTTGTTATACAGTGGTAATATTCCTGGAAATGCTATATCGAAAGGAGAGCAGGTTTGCCACTACTTCCCCCCATTTCCTGCTAAAGGCACTGGATATCATCGATGCATCTTCATTCTTTTTAAACAAGATAAAGCAATTAATTTTGAAGACGACTCCAGACCAACCCCTTGGTAAGAGGAAACAAAGTTCAAGTATAACGTCAGTGAATGAGACTGGAATTGAGCCAACATAATGCAGAGAGAATGCATCTACCATCTCATGTCTTTTGTAGTCTAGGTAAGAGGGTCAGTGGTGAGCATAGCTAATGGAAATAGAAGTTTTCTACTGAGTTTTAACATCATGAAGTATTCTAGTTTCTGTATGTACCCATTTAGTGCATCTGATTAAAACTGAACTTATTCTGATAGAAAAGATAGATTAGATTCATAAAGATTTATAGTTAAATCGCATGGAAACAAGGCCTTTGCTTCAACGTCCATGATGGTCATGACGATTATCAAGGCTAATCCCATTTGCTTGCATTTTCCCCATTATCCTCCACACCTTTCCCGTCCATACCAAATGTCTTTTAAACAATGTAATTGTATCCTCTGCCATTTTCTCTGACAGCTCATTCCATATACAGTACTTACCATCCTCGGTGAAAAACTTGCTCCTCAGAACCACTTTAAATCTTTCTCTCTTTAAACCTAAGCCCTCAGGTTTTAGAATCCCCTACTCTGGGAGAAAAGGCTGTATGTTTATCCTATCTATGTAGCTAATAATTTTTATAAAGCTCTATAAGGTTTATTGACTTCAACCTTCTTCACTCTAGGGGAACCAGTTCCAGTCTATCTAATGTCTCATAACTCAAGCCCTCCAGTCCAAGCAATATTCATTACTTTAGTTCACTTTACTAGTTTAGAGACACATTGCAGAAACAAGCCCTTTGGCCCACCGAGTCTGCACAAACCTGCGATCCCTGTACACTAGCACTTTCCTACACACGATAGACAATTTGTAATTTTACTGAAGCCAATTAACCTACAAACCTGTACGTCTTTAGAGTGTGGGAAGAAACTGAAGCACCTGGAGAAAACCCACGTAGTCACAGGGAAGACGTACAACCTTCGCACAGACAGCACCTATAGTCAGGATCAAACCGGGTCTCTGTAGGAGGAGCATTGTACCAATCTACCTGCCATCCCCACTGATCCAAAGAAAAAAAAAATCACAAATCAAATCGCACACAAGAGCAAACTTTACCCTATCCTCCTACCTGCCTCTGCATTTGCCTCAACCTCCTCACCACAGACTCTTGAGCCAAAGATTCTCACTTGTCTTACACAACATTTGAGACTCTTGAGCCAAAAACTCACACTTGCCCTCAACAGAGCACTTCACCTTGACACGTCCTCTCTCTCCCAATAGGTCACTCCACTAGACCTTAACTTTTTATTAGCTGCTCAACTAGCTGATTTGAGTGCTCCAAACCAAACAACGGGCCAGCTTTTCAAGGCTTCTGCTCTGCTACAAGCTGAAATTGACTTTCCCAAACCTGTCCATTGACTTTTCAAAGCTCCCACTCTGCTCCGACCTCAAATTGATTCAGTGAAAAACCTGTTTTGTGTGCTTTCCAAGCAAGTCATACCATACATGAGTACAATCAAACCATGCACAAGACAACAGGTAGTGCGAAAAGAGAAAGAAGCCATGCAGAATATAGTGTTACATCTGCAGAGAGAGTGCAGATTTTAAAAAAGCGCACAGGCTGCAACAAGGTAGACTGGGTGATCAGAATGACTTTTCTTGAGCAAACTGATATCTGAAATGTGCATATCTTGTGCTCCACTTCTTACATATCACTTTGCAGTCTCAGCCTGAAAATGCGAACCTTTAAAACCTTTGACTTCTACAAGAAGCATCAGGATCTGTTGACTCCAGCCGGGATGGCTTTCTTCCAGAGTCACTGGGACGAGTCTGTTACGCATACCTTCCACAATCTTCTCGGTAAGCTCTGAATATTGGTTTAGAAATACTGCGTGGAAACAGGCCCTACAGCCCACCGGCTCCACGCCAAGCAACGATCACCCCTACACT
The DNA here is from genome assembly GCF_053455715.1 of Rhinoraja longicauda. Taxonomy (NCBI): domain Eukaryota; kingdom Metazoa; phylum Chordata; class Chondrichthyes; order Rajiformes; family Arhynchobatidae; genus Rhinoraja; species Rhinoraja longicauda. Next base: position 63,001,191 of record NC_135958.1, read on the forward strand.
ACTTGCGTCCTACACCCGAGGGACAATTTACAGACAGCAATTAATCTACAAACCTGCATGTCTTTGGAATGTGGGAGAAAACACACACGGTCACAGGGAGAATGTACAAGCTCTGTACAGGCATCACTCCGTACAGGCATCACAGGTCTCTGCTGCTGTAAGGCAGCACACTTAACCGCTTCACCACCCCATCTAATCACTAATCAACTGCAAAACTGGGTGACCTCCAGAAATCTGTGAAAGATTCTGTTGTGAATTTATTTTCTTCCAGTCTACGTGGGTTCTATCAGGGATATTTGCACCTTGTGTATAAATAACTTCTGTTTACCAGCTGACAAATAATGCATGATGGAAACCATTACTCTCCCCTTCCCCTGAGTGCCTCCCTTTTTGACACATTGCTATCTCTTCCAAATCCAAATTGGAACTGACTGCATCTACCTGACTAGTAGTGCTGAAATTTGACACTCCAACACAGAGGCCATCCATGCAGATGGATGTACATACGGAGGCTGCAGGACTTGGAGAATGGGTGGGGAAATCATTTGATGTCTTTCTAGAATAAATGAGTTAATTTCCGACATTCCCCATATATGGTGCTAATCAAAGAGAAGCCTGCAGCAGTGGAAATACTGGTTGCCAAGCATCAGCAACTCACTGGACTGGCAACGGGCAAACATTACAACGTTCATAGGGCCTACATGCATACATGCACAGTAAATGCACCATTACTTTTATGTCTGCTGATATTCTTGCGTAGTACTCATTTTCTTGTGTCATCCAGCCATCTGTGGTATTGCCTTCATTGATTGCTGTTGAGGTGGATGGACAGGCAATATGGTGAGGTTTTGATGCTGTTGTCATATGATGCACCAGGAATGAGTTAATTGGGCTAGATAACACAACAGCAAGAAAGGTTTTATTCAGAGATATAGCATGGAAACAGTCCCTTCAGCCCGCTGAGTCGACCAGTGATCATCTGTATACTAGTTCTAATCTATACAGTGGGGACAATTTATAAAGGTTAATTTAGCTACAAACCTGCACATCTTTGGAATGTGAGAGGAAACCAGAGAAAATTCAGTCACAGGGAGATGTGGAGTTACAAACTGTGCCCAAGTATACCAGATGTTGGGGGAAGAGGAAATGTGTAAAGGATGAAATGAGAAAATTATGAACAATTAAATGGGGATGCTGGGATAATTATGCTAATTACTGGACTAGAGAAATTCAATCCATGTGAACCAAAAATTGGGACTTTAGAATTGTTAGAATATTTAGAGACAAAGAGTGCCAAATTAAAATTTTGCTCACTGGAATTAAAATGGAGATACGGTAAATTTGGAAGTAGTGTTTAGAGGGATACCAAACGTATTATTTAAAGACTAAAAGTTACGGAAGGAAGGAAAGGCTGAGGGATCTTAAGCTTCTGGTTTCAGATGACGGCAGACAGTGAACCATATTAGAGTTTTATCCACAAAACAGTGTGCAGGACAGTGAAAGGAAAAATCAGAGCAAAAGGTTGGGAGGACAAGTAACCATAGCTGTATGGATGAAATAGAAGCTTATTTTTAATGGGAGAATGGCTGACCATCAAAGAGGCTTCTACTTGATGGCAGTTTAGGAGTATTAATAGAGATCCTTCAAAGGCCTCACTAGGTTTGGGAGCGCTATAGGTCTTGGAGGCAGCAATCTATGGAAGTTACTAATGTGTGAGGGTGGGGTGGAAGATGCTCAATAATTAAAGATTATGTTAGCTCTAGGTATGGAGGCGATACAACTCAATGAACATAGCACTGCCGATAGAACTGTCAAAGGAAAGAATTGCAACTTGTGGATTAGAATTTCATGAGATATGGAAAATTGTGAGAATTGAAAGAATTGGGAGTACCAGTGCTGGATAAAGCGAGAGAGAAAATCAAGGAGTTGGAGAAACATAGAAACATAGAATTTAGGTGCAGGAGAAGGCCATTCGGCCCTTCAAGCCAGCACCAACATTCATCATGATGATGGCTGATCATCCATAATCAATAACCCATGCCTGCCTTCTCTCCATATCCCTTGATTCTACTAGCCCCTAGAGCTCTAACTCTCTCTTAAATCCATCCAGTGATTTGGCATCCACTGCCCTCTGTGACAGAGAATTCCTTAAATTCACAACTGGGTGAAAAAGCTCCTTCTCACCTCAGTTTTAAATAGCCTCCCCTTTATTCTAAGACTGTGGCCCCCTGGTTCTGGATTCGCCCAACATTTGGAATTTTTTTCCTGTTGTCCAGTCCTTTTATAATTTTATATGTTTCTATAAGGTCCCCTCTCATCCTTAAACTCCAGTGAATACAAGCCTAGTCTTTTCAATCTTTCCTCATATGACAGTCCCGCCATCTCATGGATCAATCTCGTGAACCTACGCTGCACTGCCTCAATTACAAGGATGTCCTTCCTCAAATTAGGAGATCAAAACTGTACACAATACTCCAGATGTGGTCTTACCAGGGCTCTATACAACTGCAGAAGAACATCTTTACTCCTAAGTAGAGGATCAATAATTTTGTTGTGTTCTTTAACAGATATGAAGGAGCCAATATTTGAATATGACTTTCCTCCAGTGTACCATCCACCTCAGAAAAAATACCCACATGGGCAACCCCTCCGATACTTGGACCGGTACAGAGACAGCCACGAGCCCACCTACGGCATATACTGATCCCGCAACAGCTTTTCAAAGGTCCTAGGTCTTCACCTACAGCTGCAGCTGACTGCCAAAGACTGGTTCATCAAAACTCAATTTCACATGATCAATTACTGTGTTAAAAAATAAATATTTTTCTAACATGTTAGTATTCTTAAGAAACATTGAGAATATGGACAAACAATTCATTTTCATTGGAATTGCTGATTTGAATTACAAGCCAAGGACGGGGTAGTTTTGAAAATGATTACATGTCACATGTTCTTTATTGTCTGTAATGAAAATTGGAATGGCCCGAGATACTTAATTTCTTGGTTTATTTGTCAGTAACATTGGAATTCTTAGCTTTTGTAGGATCATTTGCAGTTTATTCGAAATTTATACAGCTGCATTTAAAATTCAAATCCAAATTCCCATCAACCTGAGGAAGGAGAGAACTTGTGGCTGGGTTGGAGTTAAAGAACAGACAGTGTGATATCTCACTTTTATATCTCTGATGCGTTTGCAGAGAGTAGGAAGTGGGATAAATTGGATAGTTCTATCAAAGAGCCATTATAGGAACAATAGCCAAATAGCCCTTGTGTCAAAATGCAATGACTCACCAGCTCCAACAACTTTTGGACATCCATCCATCCATTCAAATATGCCACAAGCTCCATCCTTGGTCCAATCTCAAACTACAAATTACTTTCAGACATCATCCATCTCATCGGCTGTGCCACATCTGTGCACTCACACACGCCTACGCGGGAGAGGCAACAATCAAATCAACAATTTCCAAATGACTTGATTTCTTATTTTTATCCTAAGTAAATCTAACATTTAGATTGATCAACTGGGTAAGGGGATGCATTTACAATAGAGTTGGCTGCCAGGATGGGGAGCTGATGAAAGCTGGAGTCATACATTACTCTTCTGTCTACTTTGGGATTTGTGATAGTGTAAATCACAGACCATAGAGAACCCAGTTATGGTTCAGACAGCTAGAAGATAAATAATCTCCTTCCTGGTGGCTCTGGCAAACAGATGAGCTGATGACAATGTATGTATGTAACGTAAAATATCCCAGACCACAAACACATGGTGTCTCCTTGTGCACGGAACTGAAGATGCTGGAATATTAAACAAAACACAAAGTTCTGGAGTAACTCTGGATTAGGAAGCATTTGTGGAGGGGATAGACAACGATTTGGGTTGGGACCCTTCAAACTATGGTGGGGGGGGGGGGGGGGGGGAAAGACCACTGGGTGGCAATAGACAATAGACAATAGGTGCAGGAGTAGGCCATTCAGCCCTTCGAGCCAGCACCGCCATGCAATGCGATCATGGCTGATCACTCTCAATCAGTACCCCGTTCCTGCCTTCTCCCCATACCCCCTCACTCCGCTATCCTTAAGAGCTCTATCCAGCTCTCTCTTGAAAGCATCCAACGAACTGGCCTCCACTGCCTTCTGAGGCAGAGAATTCCACACCTTCACCACTCTCTGACTGAAAACGTTCTTCCTCATCTCCGTTCTAAATGGCCTACCCCTTATTCTTAAACTGTGGCCCCTTGTTCTGGACTCCCCCAACATTGGGAACATGTTTCCTGCCTCTAATGTGTCCAATCCCCTAATTATCTTATATGTTTCAATAAGATCCCCCCTCATCCTTCTAAATTCCAGTGTATACAAGCCCAATCGCTCCAGCCTTTCAACATACGACAGTCCCGCCATTCCGGGAATTAACCTAGTGAACCTACGCTGCACGCCCTCCATAGCAAGAATATCCTTCCTCAAATTTGGAGACCAAAACTGCACACAGTACTCCAGGTGCGGTCTCACCAGGGCCCGGTACAACTGTAGAAGGACCTCTTTGCTCCTATACTCAACTGCCTTGCCAACAATCTGTCCCTTTTCTGTTTTTTTAGTATGTGTTAAATGTATGTTTTTAGTGTTCTTTAGCTTGTTTTATGTGGGGGGGGGGTTGGGGGAAACTTTTTAAAAATCATTTACCTTGACGGAGATACGATTTTTTTTCCGTATCATATCTACGTCTGCACTGTGGTCTAACATCGAGGAGTTGGCGGCCTTTGCTGGGGACTGACTTTGGGAGCTCCAACCGCAGGAGCCTGTAGATGTACCATCGTGGAGCTCGCCATCCCTTTGCCAAGGATTGACCTCTTTGAGCTCCAACCGCAGGATGCCTGCGGACTTAACATCGTAGAGCTCACGGTCTCTGGTTAGAGACTGACTTCGGGAACTACAAGCCGCAGGAGCTTTGATTGCCCCGACGTGGGAGCTTCGACCGCCCTGATGCGGGGGCTTCGACCGCCCCGACGCGGGGGCTTCAACCGCCGAATGTGGGAGCTTCGATCGCCTCGATTGTGGATGGTTCGACTGCCCCGACCGTGGGAGAAAAATGAGGGAAGATTAGACATTATTGCCTTCCATCACAGTGAGGAATGTGGGGAATCCGCTGTGGGTGGATGTTTATGGTAACTTTTATGTAGTTGTGTGCCTTGGTGCTTTTTTTTAGTATGGCTGAATGGCAATACGAATATCACTGTACCTTAATTGGTACACATGACAATAAAAGACCTTTGAGGTGAAAGCAGGAAAAGAGAGGCTGGGGCAGGACAAAACCTGGCAAGTGATGGGTAGATATATGGAGGGGGAGAGGGGTCATTGGCTAGGTTGGAATATGTTAGAGATGAAAAGGAGAAACAGGGTGTCAAACTATCTCACTCCACCCCCATTCCTTGCGCTTGGATGCTGCATGACCCGCTGGGTTCCTCCAGCAGTTTTTTGTTTCTAAATCTGCAGTCTCTTGTCTCCACATATACATTAGGCTGGCATGAGTCAGGATACAATTGTCATCAATAGTTCTGACAACACGTCTGCTTCACAGATGCATAAAACACTGGCATTCTGAACTGTCCGAAGAGGACTCTGACACTGATGGAGGGTTGAGGGCTTTGAGGAAGGGCTACATGTAAGATCATGTGTGTCTGTGCTAAGTTTGCAGCACAGCTTGGTCACCAATTGTCTTGCCATTTGATCAAGACCATGTGGTAGGTGCTGAGGGAAAGAAGGAAACCCAAGTCTCCACCCCACGCTGCCACACTCCCAATTCCCTGGCCAAATCCATAATCGATTCCCGCCCCACCCCAGCATACGGCTCCGCCTCTGTACATAACCTCTGCCAACACCTGCAGAATACAAAGTGCTGAACTCGGCGGGTCAGGCAGCATCCTTGGAGGACAAGGATATGTGACATTTTGGTCGGGGGTCTTTAGTCTAGATGGGAAGGGGGAAATCCCTGCCTCCGCCAGGATCTGTCGAATACTAATCGCGGGAGTAATTCGGCGGGTCAGGCAGCATCTCTGGAGGACAAGGATAGGCGACGTTTTGAGTCGGCATCCCATCTCCACACTGCAGTGAGTGGGGGGATTGAAATGAAATGGGAAAAGTTAGAAAAACACCCAGATGCTGCATATTATGCTGTCCCTTCCATGAAATCCGCCCCAGACAAGTCTGACCAAGGGTCTCGACCCGAAACGTCACCCATTCCTTCTCTCCACAGATGCCTGACTGACCCGTTGAGTTACTCCAGCATTTTGTGTCTGTCTTCGGTGTAAACCACCATCTGCAATTTCTTCCTACACATTTACGTCTACTGCCTCCACTGTGAAATCTCCTCAATGTATGCTTACCTCAATGTATGCGTTACATCTCCTCAATGTATGCTTACCTCAATGTATGCGTTACATCTCCTCAATGTATGCTTACCTCAATGTATGCGTTACATCTCCTCAATGTATGCTTACATTGAAGTTCTCTCTCCGACGAGAGAGAGAACTCTGCAACACCCTCTCGCCGCCCTTGGGTGTCTCGTTGTCATTCCTTTCACTTCCTGGTCTCTGTGTCTCCCTCTCCCCTGACTCTCAGTCTGAAGAAGGGTCTCGACCCGAAACGTCACCCATTCCCTCTATCCAGGGATGCCGCCTGACCTGCTGAGATACTCCAGCATTTTGTGTCTGTCTTTGTATCTATTTATCTTTGGTTCCTTCCCACACATTTCGTCCCACCCCTGCTGCCATGCCCGGCCGGGCAGACTCCTCCCTCCCTCCCTCCCTCAGAGAGCCGACTTGTTGCCGGGCTGCCTGCCAGCAGCCATGGCCTGCCTGGAGCTAGAGGAGAAGTTGAGCTGCCCCATCTGCATGGAGCTGTTCACTGAGCCGACCACCACGCCGTGCGGCCACAGCTTCTGCCTGCGCTGTCTGCAGGACTACCTGGGGCGGCAGCGGCTGCCCGACTGCCCCAACTGCAGGACGGCCTTCCAGCCGCAGCTCCAGCCTCTCGCCAAGAACCTGGTGCTGGACGAGATGGTGAAGATGGTGAAGCTGAGCGGCGGAGGCAGCCCCCTGCGGGACTCTGCTGAGCCGGGAGCTTGCCCAGCCCACTCCAAGCCGCTTGACCTGTACTGCAGGCGGGACCGCCTCTGCATCTGCTCAGCCTGCGCCATCAGCGAGCACCGGGGGCACCCGGTAGTTACAGTGGAGGACGAGTGGGCGCAGAGGGAGGTCAGTGTAGGGGAGATGAGAGGAGGGGGGGGAGCACTGGGCACCTAGTGGTCACAGTGGAGGATGATGGGGCGCAGAGGGAGGTCAGTGTAGGGGAGATGAGAGGAGGGGGGGGAGCACTGGGCACCTAGTGGTCACAGTGGAGGATGAGTGGGCGCAGAGGGAGGTCAGTGTAGGGGAGATGAGAGGGGAGGGGGAGAACCAGCCAATCCCCATCTACCAACACTCTCCTCCGCCTAGCAGAGCTGGTTCTTACCCATAACAACTTCTCCTTTGACTCCTCCCACTTCCTCCAAACCAGAGGCGTAGCTATGGGCACTCGCATGGGCCCCAGCTACGCCTGCCTCTTTGTCGGGTACGTCGAACAATCCCTGTTCCAGACGCACACCGGCCCCATCCCCGAACTCTACCTCCACTACATCGACGACTGCATTGGTGCTACATCTTGCACCCATGCAGAACTCACTGACTTCATACACTTCACCTCCAATTTCCATCCTGCCCTTAGATATACCTGGACTATCTCCGACATCTCCCTCCCGTTTCTGGACCTCACCATCTCCATCACAGGAGACAGACTAGTGACGGACATTTACTATAAACCCACTGACTCGCACTGCTATCTGGACTACACTTCTTCCCACCCGGTCCCCTGCAAAAAGTCTATCCCCTGCTCCCAATTCCTCCGTCTACGCCGCATCTGTGCCCGGGATGAGGTGTTTCACACTAGGGCTTCAGAGATGTCCTCGTTCTTCAGGAAACGGGGCTTCCCCTCCTCCATTATAGATGAGGCTCTCACTAGGGTCTCTTCTACATCCCGCAGCTCCGCTCTTGCCCCCCTTCCCCCCACTCGCAACAAGGACAGAATCCCCCTCGTTCTCACCTTCCACCCCACCAGCCAGCGGATCCAACATATCATCCACCAACATTTCCGTCACCTACAACGGGACCCCACCACTGGCCATATCTTCCCATCCCCTCCCCTCTCTGCGTTCCGCAGAGACCGTTCCCTCCGTAACTCCCTGGTCCACTCGTCCCTTCCTACCCAAACCACACCAACCCCGGGCACTTTCCCCTGCAACCGCACGAGATGCAACACCTGTCCCTTTACCTCCCCCCTCAACTCCATCCAAGGACCCAAACAGTCTTTCCAGGTGAGACAAAGGTTCACCTGCACCTCCTCCAACCTCATCTATTGCATCCGCTGCTCTAGATGTCAACTTATTTACATCGGCGAAACCAAGCGCAGGCTCGGCGATCGCTTCGCTGAACACCTGCGCTCGGTCCGCATTAACCTAACTGATCTCCCGGTGGCCGAGCACTTCAACTCCCCCTCCCATTCCCAGTCTGACCTTTCTGTCATGGGCCTCCTCCAGTGCCATAGTGAGGCCCACCAGAAATTGGAGGAACAACACCTCATATTTCGCCTGGGCAGTTTGCAGCCCAGTGGTATGAACATCGACTTCTCCAACTTTAGATAGTTCCTCTGTCCCTCCCGTCCCCTCCTCCTTCCCAGATCTCCCTCTATCTTCCTGTCTCCACCTATATCCTTCCTTTGTCCCGCCCCCCCTGACATCAGTCTGAAGAAGGGTCTCGACCCGAAACGTCACCCATTCCTTCTCTCCCGAGATGCTGCCTGACCTGCTGAGTTACTCCAGCATTTTGTGAATAAATACCTTTGATTTGTACCAGCATCTGCAGTTATCTTCTTATACCATTTGGAGCAGTCCTTGTGGCCAGAACCTGTTGTCCCAGGGAGGTAAATGTTGCCACTGGAGCAAAGGTGCAATTTCTTAACTCCATCTCTTTTCATTAAAACATTTTAGAAGGAACTTGTGGCAAAACACGAGGAGATTGAGCGCCAGGAAAAGAAGACAGAAATGCTGATTGATACACTCAGACAGCAAAGTAAATCTATTAAGGTAATAATAGTTCAAATTTATTGCATTAGTTTTTGTTACACAAAAAGAGCCCAGTAAAGAACTACAGAAAGAAAAAGTTACATTTGTAGAGCATATTCTACAATCCACTGTAACCCAAAGCCATGCGCGATCAGGCAGGTACTTACAAGGTAACAGAGGTGTCTTGGCAGGCATTGTGCACACAGCATGCAAGCAAATGGGACAAGTTCAGGAAGACATCTTGGGTCAGCATGGACAAATTGGGCCAAAGGGCATGCTTCCATGCCATATAACTCTATGACTCTGTAATTCTACTTTATGGCCTGTCATCTGTCTATGTTCTCTGGTATGTGTGATATGTAATATTTCTTGGTCCTCCTGGGCAGTATGCAGTCCATCTTCCACCTTCACCAGCCTTGCCTCTCTCTTTGGATCTCAGACCCCACAATGAAGTGTGGGATGTTCTGCTGCATGGAGTAACATAGAAACATAGAAAATAGCTGCAGGAGGATGCCATTCGGTGGTGAAGAAGGCATTTGGTATGCTTGCCTTTATAAATCAGAGCATCGAATATAGAAGTTGGGATGTAATGTTAAAATTGTACAAGGCATTGGTGAGACCGAATCTGGAATATGGTGTGCAGTTCTGGTCGCCAAATTATAGGAAGGATGTCAACAAAATAGAGAGAGTACAGAGGAGATTTACTAGAATGTTGCCTGGGTTTCAGCACTTAAGCTACAGAGAGAGATTGAACAGGTTGGCTCTATATTCTTTGGAGCGCAGAAGGTTAAGGGGGGACTTGATAGAGGTTTTAAAAATTTTAAGAGGGACGGACAGAGTTGACGTGGGTAAGCTTTTCCCTTTGAGAGCGGGGAAGATTCAAACAAGGGGGCATAACTTCAGAATTAAGGGACAAAAGTTTAGGGGTAACATGAGGGGTAACTTTTTTACTCAGAGGGTGGTGGCTGTATGGAATGAGCTTCCGGTGGAAGTGGTGGAGGCAGGCTCGATTTTATTATTTAAGAGTAAATTAGATAGGTATATGGATGGGAAGGGATTGGAGGGTTATGGTCTGAGAGCAGGTAGATGGGACTAGGTCGGAGAAAGTGTTCGGCATGGACTAGAAGGGCCAAACTGGTCTGTTTCCGTGCTGTAATTGTTACATAGTTATATGGTTATTCGGCCCTTCGAGCCAGCACCGCCATTCATTGTGATCATGGCTGATCGTCCACAATCAATAACCCGTGCCTGCATTCTCCCCATATCCCTTGATTCCACTAGCCCCTAGAGCTCTATCTAACTCAAGTTGAACCAAACGACTGTTGAGTTTAAGCGGAATATAATGGGAAGTGGCATAAACTGCAGGTCATGACCGCCTGACTTAACGACACCCCGCACGTACGAGCAGCGTTTGAGAGACTGATGGGATGGATGAGAATGAATTTGCCGGCTGCTTTGGGGCTGCAGGTATCTTCTGGTGGGTAATTTCCCCATACCTCCCCTCCGTAGTCGGGGTGGGTCCAGCCGAATGGAGTTGGGAGAGCAGAGCAGACTCACTCGCTCACACACTGAGTCAGTGAAGCCGGCTAGCGTCCGCTGTTCCCTCGCCTGCCTACGCCCTGTCATAGGGTGACACCTGGGTGATCCTCTCCCTTACTGTTATCTCCCTTAAACTCAACAGTCGTTTGGTTCAGGAGGAAAGCTCCAGTCACCATAAAGACTGTTAAGACATGGCCTGAAGGAGCTTCCTCGCAGCTGCAGGATTGCTTCGAAAGGACCAACTGGGATATTTTTGAGGATCAGGACTTGGAGGAGTACACATCAACTGTACTTTGCTACATCCAAAACTGTGTTGACAATGTCACCGTCGACAAACGCATCCGGTTGTACCCAAATCAAAAACCCTGGATGACAAAGGATGTCAGGTCTCTCCTCAAGGACCGTAACACCGCCTTCAGGTCTAGTGATAGAGCTCTATACAGTGCTGCTAGAACCAACCTGAAGAGAGGCATCAAGGATGCCAAAGCGTCCTACAAGAGGAAGATTGAAGACCACTTCTCCAACAATGACCCACGGCGGGTATGGCAAGGCATCCAGCACATCACCAACTACAAGACCAGCAACCGCACGACTGCCGACGGCGACGCCTCGCTGGCTGAGGAACTTAACTGTTTCTTTGCTCGTTTCGAGGTGAAAGCTACAGTGGCAGACATCACACCCTCTCCAGCACCTGACAGCAACACCTTCACTGTGCAGGAGTATGATGTTAAGCGCGTGCTCAGAGCAGTGAATCCCAGGAAAGCTGCAGGCCCCGATGGTGTGACGGGCAGAGTGCTGAGGGAATGTGCAGACCAATTATCTGAGGTCTTCACAAAAATCTTCAACCTGTCCCTTTTAAAATCCACCATCCCTCCCTGCCTGAAGTCCGCCATAATCATCCCACTGCCGAAAAAGTCTGTCATCAGCAGTCTTAACGACTACCGTCCGGTAGCACTCACACCGGTCATCACAAAGTGCTTCGAGAGACTGGTCCTGCAGCACATCAAAGCCAGCCTCCCACCCACCTTCGACCCACACCAGTTTGCCTACAGAGCAAATAGGTCTACAGGGGATGCCATCGACACTGCTCTTCACACTGCACTGACCCACCTTGAACACCCGGGGAGCTATGTGAGGATGCTCTTCCTCGACTTCAGCTCTGCCTTTAACACGGTCATCCCGAGCAGACTGGTCACCAAACTTTCCGACCTTGGATTTTCCCAAACCATCTGCAAATGGATCAAGGACTTTCTGACCAACCGCCCCCAGACAGTCAAAATAGGCCCTCACCTCTCCTCCACCATTACACTGAGCACCGGCTCACCACAGGGCTGTGTGTTGAGCCCCATCCTTTACTCCCTCTACACTCACGACTGCGCCCCCACCCATCCCACCAACACCATCATCAAGTTCGCGGATGACACGACTGTGGTTGGACTCATCTCAGAAGGAGATGAGACAGCCTATAGGGATGAAATCCAAAGGCTGGCAGCATGGTGTTCAGTGAACAATCTGGTCCTGAACTCCTCCAAAACAAAGGAACTTATAATTGACTTTAGGAAAACCAGTGGAGATTACGACCCACTCTACATCAATGGGGTCTGTGTGGAAAGGGTACCAGCTTTCAGGTTCCTGGGTACGCACATCGCAGAGGATCTTACCTGGTCTACCAACACCATCACCACAGTAAAGAAGGCACAGCAGAGACTCCACTTCCTGAGGATCCTCAGGAAAACCAACCTGCAGGAGAAGCTCATGTTGTCCTTCTATCGCTGCTCCATCGAGAGTGTGCTGGCATACTGTATAACCACATGGTATGCCAGCTGCTCAGAAAAGGACAGGAAGGCCCTTCAGAGGGTCATCACGACGGCCCAGAAAATCATCGGCTGCTCACTGCCCTCCCTGGAGCACCTGTTCAGCCTACGCTGCCTCAGTAGAGCAGGCAAAATAATAAAAGATCCATCCCACCCCGGCCACCGTCTGTTTGTTCATCTGCCCTCTGGTCGACGTTTCAGGTCGATAAAATCCCGAACAAACAGACTTAAGAACAGTTTTTACCCCAGGGCCATACGAGAACTGAACACTACCTTTGCACTAGGCAACACTAAAAAATCTTTGTACTTAACATAATTGTATTTAATTGTATTTATGTATTTATTTGTTTTTGCATTTATTGCATATATGTTTGTATGCACCGTCAGGATTGGCTATTTTTTAATTTCGTTGTACTCGTTGCAATGACAATAAATGAATATTATTATTATTATTATTATTATTCAATCCAACTTACAAACAGTCCGGGTTATGAACAGTTCTCGGGAACTGAACCCTTTAGTAACCTGCGGACGGTCTGTATTTGGATTGTACTGCTTGTTTCTGTGTAACCTATAACTCCTGCTCCCTTCCTTCTGTGGCCTTTTTCTGTGATGAATACTTACATGGGTCATGTTATTGTTTGCGGAGTAGGAGACCATTTAACCTGGAGTGGCTGATCCATATCAGTGCAAGTGAAGCAAAGCTCAAGGGTAGCCATGGGGTGTGGCGTGCTTGATGTGTTCCGGCTCTTAGGATGCAGAAAGGATACATTGCCACTGCGGGATTTGCATCACTCCATGACACTGCTGAATAAGGAGTATGAAGTCAACGTTTCTGCGCTGGTTAATTCTAAGGAGTGGAAATGTCCGCTCTGCTTTGAAATGGTCGTCTGTGAAGTATGCCAGCTGCTGTCATCATCCCCGTTTTGCAGAGGATATTTTCATCCTTTCACTTGTTGGCATTGGGAATCCCATGACATTTCACATGTGTTCCTGGCCTATACCTCTTGAGCAATGTGAAATCATGAGCAAACATGCCACCCCTTTCAGAGAAGCACGGCCTCATTTAGAAAGCAATGACCAGTTGGGAAGAAAGGCACTGCATTTTAACTGTGGGACCACTGAAGGCCTGTGTGGTCTCACAAGAGGACACAGAGTGCTGGAGTATCTCAACGGGGCAGGCAGTATCTCTGGAGAGCATGGATAGGTGAAGGAAGAGAGACTGAAAGTGAGAAAAGACTTCTTTAGACTCCGTGGGGCCTGGCCACAGAGGTGTCCGGAGAGGACTCGGCGGCGATGGTGGAGAGATCGGTGCAGCGGTCAATGAGGGCGCCGACTGATGGACGAGCACAGACCACGTGGGAGTAAGAACGCCGCCGCCGGGGGGAGGAACCGAGGAGGACCCGGTGTGGGGGGATCGCCGTGAGGATGGGGAGAGGGGAGAGCAAAGGAGGACCCGGCACGGATACTTTGTAACTTTGTCAACGCCCTTTATATGGTGACTATTTGCATACCTTGGGTATGCAAGCAAAATATTTCACTGTGACTTGTGACATGTGACAATAAAGCATTCATTCAGTCATTCATTCACGCTTAGCCCAGAAGTATCAAGATATTTGCATACGAGGCACAGACAGAAAATCTGACCTCTGCTGTCTGTTTGAGGGATTGGATGTGTCTTGGAGTTTTTAAATAGTGCTGCAGAGAAAAATGCTGTGCAGCTGGGGTGAAAATGCTGTGCAGCTGGGGTGAAAATGCCAGTTAATTCCACTGTAGTCGAAAAGTATCACCTGTGGACATTGGAAAACTGAAATAAACGATAATTCTGGAAATCAGGTTTGGCAGTGGCGGGAGAAATAGTTCAGGTCGATGACTTTCCTCAGATCTGGGAAACCTCAAAAACAGGCAAGGTTAAATTTAAGTGTTTTTCAAATATTCCCAGATCTCAGCTAGGGTTGCTTATCTGAAGCTGTTCTCAGATGCTGCTTGACCTGCTGGGTGTTTCCAACATCTTCCAGCTTTAGCCGATTCTAATATTTATTTGTCTTCAGGACTCAGCCTCTCGAGCACAAACGAGCTACATCAACAAGTTTGACATGTTGGCGAAAGAGCTGAAAGAAGTAAAGGCCAAAGTGATTGAGTACATAGTGACCAAGGAACAAGGCTCATTGGAGCTAGTTGACTGCACCGTGGAAAAACTGGAAGAGAGGTTGGCTGAGTTAAGAGAGGCCAGACTGAAACTGGAGACCACGCTGAAAACCAATGACTCATTACAGATGTTACAGGTACAAATGGCTTTGACTGCCTCCAGGGGGATCTTTACTTCAATTGGAGGCAAAATTTAATTTTTCTGTTTTGAATTCATCGTCAAGATGTACATCACTAGCAAGGTTGGCTTTTATTGGCAACATGGCTTTGGGCTTGACCTCTGAGAGTGATGTGGGTGGTTCACAAAACTGACAGGTTAGGAGTTTCTCGACAGGTCAGGTTGCTGTTAGACATGGAGGAAAACCTGAAGGATCTTTTCATCCCAAAGAGGAAGAAAGATTCTAAGGCAGAGGAATTGAATGTTTTTTGCATCAGTCTTCACAGCAGAAGGCACCACCAGCAACATGTCTGAAATTCAAGAAAGTCAGGGGGCAGGAATTAGGGGAATGACTTTTACTGAGGAGAAAGTGCTTGGGAAGCTGAAAGGGCTGAAGGCAGGTAAGTCACCTGGACTGGATGGACTACACCCTAGGGTTCTGAAAGAGGTGGCTTTAGATATTGTGGAGGCATTAGTGGTGATCTTTCAAGAATCACTCATCAGGAGTGGTTCCAGAGGATTTGAAGATTGCAAATGTTACTCTGCTAATGCTACATTAATCACAAGCTGCTTTCACTACTATCAACCCCCAGAAGCTAACACCTACTGATCTCTGACAGCCAACCCTCAAGCATCCCAACCTCCTGCTGTTGATTATGATCCTGCCCACCCTTCATCTCCCAACAACGTTTAACTGATGTCCACTCTCGCTCCTGACCTACCGGGCTTCCTCCCCTGATAAGCCACCCCTCCCTCTACCCCAGAGCATCGAGCAGCAGCCCTCTGGGATGCTCTCACGTGGGCAGTCATTTCCTGGGTGGTTGATTCCTGATGGGTGATTCACAGCCATATTAGCACGTAATAATTTTATATGAGCGTGCCCATGCAGGGCAAGTATCAACAGGCCAAGAAGAGACGGCAATTGTGACACAACTGGAATTATCTGACGTTTCCGCATACTAAAGTGCAAAGTGGAATTGTGATGGATGTGAGCCAAAAAATCTGAATCAACAGATTCTCAAAGTAGTCCAAAGACATACAGTTTTGTAGACCAATTGGCTTGGTAAAATTGTAGTGTGTGTGTAGGGCAGTGTTAATGTGCAAGGATTGCTGGTCGGCGTGGACTCGGTGGGATGAAAGGCCTGTTTCTCTAGACTAACTAAACTAAATTAGTCAGGTAAATGAGTCACAGCAGGAGGAGCCACTATTCTGTTTGTAAGGTTACTTGGGTTTAATTGCTGCCCTCTGACACTGGCATCTATGCTGAACATTAGGAAATGTTTGAAATACTCGGTAGGTCAGGAGGCATCCTTGGAGTGAGAAACGGAGTTAACTTTTCAGGTCAATGATCCTTTTGCAGAAATTAAATTGTTAGACCACCATGTCTAGAAAGAAAAGTAGCGGGGTGAGGGTGGGGGTGGGGATTGGAGGAAGGGCAAAGGGTCAGTGGTCTTGTACTTGGCCACAAAACCGAGGCTAATGTTGCTCCAGTCTTTCAGAGCAGAAGTTAAGCCAAAGCACTGTCTGCTGTCTGAGGTGGGCGGAGAGAGGCAAGTAGTCATCTCCTGGATTTCTATCATCCGGTGCTGTGGATGTGAAATTTACATATTCTCCCCAAGTTCATGCGGGTTTCCCCTCAATGCCTTGGTTTCCTTCCACATCCTAGAGATGTGAAGGTCGCTGGGTTAATTGGAGATGAATGATAGGGGAGTTATGGGGTAGTCCAAAGGCATGTGTAGGATTATCGGCTGCAATAGAACAAATGGGGGAGAACAGTGTGATTGTTCTGAGAGATGGTGTAGATTCAATGGGTTAATTGACCTTCTGTCTCATCTATCTATATACTAAAAGCCTTGTTTGTTTGTTTGTTTGTTCCTGAACTACGGCCAAAACGGTACACGATAGCGCGACAATTTTAGGCCCACCTTACTCACCGTCGTCCCTTTGGTGCTAATGGAAGAAGTTTAATTGAAATCCGTGTTATATTTTTTGTTATTCACCTTTTAAAGTTTAAATCTATCTCCTAGGGAGGGGGTTGGAGGGAGGGGGAGGGGTGGAGGGGGAGGGGGGAAGAGAGGGTGCTGCACCAATGCAGGAGAGGTTTGGGCCCAACGGGTCCACTTGATCTAGTAATAAATAAAACTATAGATACAATAAAAAGGATTCCATTCAAAGTGCGATTCCTCCTGATGGCGCTGCTAGTATTTTTCCTCAATCAAAAACTCCCGATGCAGATAGTGCCACCTTTCCTGTGATGTTTGAGGCAGATTGACTTGCATTTACTGCAATGCAATAATAACATAAAACAGATCAAAGAGGTGGTAACTAGGACGGGTTACTACCTCTGATCACCAACCACACATCCCCAGATCCAGCAGTCTCAGAGTCTCCAGATTTCTGTTGTGCATTCCCCAGTATCTTGAGCCTTCATTGCTGTTGAATTTGCCAAGCCAGGCACACAGCGAGGCTGGCATTGCACTGCCATGTGGTAACTGCAGTAACCGTTTAACCCGTTTCTGCAGGCTGCTAGAAAATTCTGGGCTATTGTTTCCAAATCGGAAAACCAGGAAGAGAACGTCATAAATGTAAAACTCTTCTGATTAATCCAGGGGGAATCTCGCAACACCGAGAGATGTGAGAATATGGGCCAACCACAAGGTGCAGTTAAAGTGATGAGTCAGACAAAGCTAAGGGGGAGATTAACAAGAGGATCATAGTCATAGAGTGATACAGTGTGGAAACAGGCCCATCAGCCCAACTCGTCCACACCGGCCAACAATGTCCCAGCTACACTAGTCCCACTTGCCTGCACTTGGTCCATATCCTCCAAACCTGTCCTATCCATGTATCTGTCTAATTGTTTCTTAAACGATGGGATAGTCCCAGCCTCAACTACCTCCTCTGGCAGCTTGTTCCATACACCCACCACCCTTTGTGTGAAAAGGTTACCCCCTCGGATTCCTATTAAATCTTTTCCCCTTCACCTTGAACCTATGTCCTCTGGTCCTCGATTCCCCTACTCTGGGCAAAGGTCTGTGCATCTACCCGATCTATTCCTCTCATGATTTTGTATACCTCTATAAAATCTCCCCTCATCCTCCTGCGCTCCATGGAATAGAGACCCAAACTACTTTTAGTTTAGAGATACTATAAGCGTGGAAACAGGCCATACATTCCACCGAGTCCGCACCGACCAGTGATCTCCACACTAACACTATCTTACACACACTAGGGACACTTTACAATTTTTTACCGAAGCCAATTAATCTAAAAACCTGTACGTCTTTGGAATGTGGGAGGAAACCGGAGCAGCTGGAGAAAACCTACGCAGGTCACGGGGAGAACGTACAAACTCCATACAGACAGCACCTATGGTTTGGATCGAACCCGGGTCTCTAGTGCTGTAAGGCAGCAACTCTGTCGCTGCACCACCGTGAAATCACGTGGGGAGGGAGGAGCATAAAGGACAACACAGGCCTGATTGGGAAACTATCCATTTTTCTATCTTAGACAATAGACAATAGGTGTAGGAGAAGGCCATTCGGCCCTTCGAGCCAGCACCGCCATTCAATGTGATCATGGCTGATCATTCTCAATCAGTACCCCGTTCCTGCCTTCTTCCCATACCCCCTGACCCCGCTATCCTTAAGAGCTCTATCTAGCTCGCTCTTGAATGCATTCAGAGACTTGGCCTCCACTGCCTTCTGAGGCAGAGAATTCCACAGATTCACAACTCTGTTACTGAAAAATTACACTGAATTTCAGTGTAATTTTTCATAATCTTGTTTTGGCATAACTTTATTCTAAGAATTCCAACAGCTGTACACACACCCGGACTGTACTAACATTGGCTAAAGCAGCGCATTAATGCAACTTATTTCCTTTGGTCCACTTGTGCTGTTTCTCAGTTCCCTCAAGAGATTCAGGTACTGAAAAAGCATCCCCCAGACCAGGTGTGGCCTGTCCCAGGGCTGGGAGTAGAGGACAAGCTAGAGGCAGTGAAACGAGGTTTAGAGGACATCTCCTTACTTATCTACAAGGACCTCCAGGGCTGCTTCAGGCAAGCTCCTGAACCAAAGGAAATTTCAGGTCAGTAGTTGTCTTGATTGTTACCCGCCAGTTCCGTTTATTTCCACCGTCTCCTTTGACAATTGATAAAGACGCAGGTTGGTTCTTGTTGTTGGCTTCTGGAGCCCACATAGCAGAGCAGGTGCAGAGTCTCGCGCATGACTCCAGCGGCAGCTCAGGCGATGAGTTCTTCGAAGTACGGGATGAGGTGGCAGAAGGTAAAAGTGCCCTTCTGCTAGGGATGAGCACGTGGAACTCAAACGATCAGGTGGAACAGATTGAGACCTTAGGAAAATTTGACGCATGGGGCAGATAGCCGGCCGGTTCCACAATGGTTGTACAAATGGGACTCAATCCGTCACAAGCAACAACTGAGGCAACCAGCAAACTCCATCAAAACTTACATTTGCAAGACACCGTTGTTGCAGGATAACATGTACTGGGATGTGACCACTCAGCGCCACTGAATGGTGTATTAGAATGATGAATGATAGTTGTTTCAAGAGTCAGAATGTCAGGAGAATCTTGGTGGAGTGCCGGAGATGTAGAGGGAAGGGTTCCAGAGTATGAGATGGGAAAGAGTAAATGGTGGGTACACACAAACGCTCGGAGTTGGAGGAGCATAAACATGTGAGGGTCACTGGACTTGCAGAGGTAGCGAGGGGAGATACGTTTAAGGGATCAGAATGCATTTCTACATTCAACGGTCTGCTAAAAGCTCGTTGCTGCAACAAGACCTCAGTATTGATGTGTAATGGATGGAGACGGGAAGTTGCCTGACCTGCCTGAATTAAATATGATAAGGGTACTGTCTGATTCACCTCTGCCCCATTGTGGACATTGGACTTTGTCTACGAGCAAATGGGAAGATATAAAGTGCAGAATATAGTTTTCAGCTTGGCAGTTTAGTTTAGTTTAGAGATACAGGGCGGAAACAGGCCCTTCGGCCCATTGAGTCTGTGCCGACCAGCAATCCCCGCACACTATCGTACACAAACTCGGGACAATTTACTATTTTACCAAGCCAATTAGCCTACAAACCTGTACGCCTTTGAAGTGTGGGAGGGAACCGAAGCTTCCGGAGGAAACCCCACCTGCTACAATAGGGTCTACTGCAAGATGGAATATTACAACAGCCATATTGAGGAAATGCCAACCATAGCAAGCCTTTCCAACACAAGCTGTGTAGCTGTCAATTAAAGGAAGACTCATTCCAACAAGACTCTGCAGCTGAGTCAGTATAGAGTTCTCCTGCGCAAAGAAGTGCTGTGAGGCAAGGATCTTTGGATCTCGAGCCCTTGCATTGTGACCTTGGTCGGTAAAGAACCACCGACTACTCCTCTCCCAAGGACTGGCTCCAGGGCGAAGCAGGTTGGAAGGTGGAGGGAGAGTTGCTGGGATCCTGCAGGGTTGTTTTGTTATATGTTCTGGGGATGGAGGGGTCTTTGGGGGAGGGAGAATGGGGGGTTGGGTGTGTGTGCGGCAGGCTTTCGGTGTGTTGGTATCGTAGCTGTGGAGATGGGGAAGGGATGAGTTGGGAGGTGTAGGGTTTGGCACGGTCGGCATATCAGTTCCCAGACGCGTTGAATTCCTCACAGATGTTCTCCGCTTGGGACTAATTTAAATCTCTCTTGGGGGTCTCAGCAAAATCCCGTCTTCCTTATCGATTGGAGCTCTGGACTGTGCCCGAAAACAAACGATGCCGGTCATATGTGTGAAACAAAGAACTGCAGATGCTAGTTTATATGAAAGATAGACACCAAGTGCTGGAGTAACTCAGCGGATCAGGCAGTATCTCTGGAGAAATAGGATGGGTGATGTTTTGGGGCGGTACCTTTCTCAAGAGGGAAACAATGTGGAGAACTGTGGAACTAGAAACAAGTAGGGTGGAGGAAGGCGGGGGGGGGGGGGGAGTGTAGGTAGAAGTTACTTAAAATTAGAGAATTCAATGCTCATACCGCTGGACTGCAAGCTATCCAAGCTTACAAATGTTAAGTGCTGATCCCCCAATTTGTGTGTGGCCTCACTGGCAACGGAGGAGGCCCAGGACAGAAAGGTCAGTATGGGAATGGGAAAGGGAGTTGGAATGGTTGACAACCAGGAAATCCCATAGGCCTCGCTGAACAGAGGGTAAGTGTTCAGCAAAATGGTCGCCGAGTCTACAATTGGTCTCGCCGATTTACAGGAGCCCACATTGGGAACACCGGATGCAGTAGGTGAGGTTAGAGGAGGTACATGTGAACCAATATCTAACCTGGAAAGACTGTCGGGGTCCCTAGATGGAGTCGAGAGAGGAGGTATAAGGACAATCTACTGCGGTTGCAGCGGAAGGTACATTGGGAGGCGGAGGCTTGGGTGGGAAGAGATGAGTGAGCCAGAGATTTGCGGAGGGAGTGGTCTCTGCGGAAGGTGGAAAGGTGTGGAGATGGGAAGATGTGATTAGTGGTGGGATCCCATAAGAGGTGACGGAATTGTTAGAGGATAATGCAAGAGGCAGGGCGGGAAGAAATGTAGTTCAGATAACTGCGAGAGTCGGTAGGTTTCTAATAGATGTCTGTCGATAGCCTGTCTCTTGTGATGGAGACAGAGAGATCGAGCAAAGGGAGAGAGGTGTCTGAGATGGTCCAGATGAATTAGAGGGCAGGGTGGAAGTTTGTGGTGAAGTTAATAATGTCCATGATGTTCTGCACGGGTGCAGGATGTAGCCTCGATGCAGCAGAGAAAGAGTTGTGGATTAGGGCCAGTGTAGCCTGGAATAACGACTGTTGGACATACCCGACAAAAAGGCAGGCATAGCTGGGGCCCAAGCGAGTGCCCGTGGCTACACTTTTAATTTGGAGAAGGTGGGAGGAGACAAAAGAGGTTGTTGACACTGAGGACAAGTTCTGCTCGGCGGAGGAGAGTGTTACTATCAAAATTCAAATTCATCTACTTTATTAACTTCACTACTAACTTTCACCCTGGCTTCAAATTTACCTGGACTATCTCCAGTCTGAAGAATGGGCCTGACCCAAAATGTCACCCATCCTTTTTCTCCAGAGACGCTGCCTGAGTTACTCTGGCTCTTTGTGTTGGTCTATGCCAGTCACGTGTTCAGGTTGAGGAGTTTACAAGGGGTAGATACAAAAAGCTGAAGTAACTCAGCGGGATAGGCAGCACCTCTGGAGAGAAGGAATGGGTGACGTTTTGGGTCGAGACCCTTCTTCAGGCCAGCATAAACCAGCATCTGCAGTTCCTTCTTGCACAGTTTACAAGGGGTAACGGGGATCAAGTATTGATTTATTTACAAGCAGTCATTTTCCTATGAGAGCACTGGGAGTCTCATTGGATATTGAACCGTCTGGAACCTGAGGTTGATAAAGCAAGGAGGCTTATGATCACCTCCAGAGAAGAATTTGGGAAACGTCAATGCGGAAGGAACATTATTGGCAAAGCCCAGTCCTTATTCAAAGGCAGAGGTTGGCAGGTGATGACTGATTCTCCTACTTATCAATAATCTGTATAATCTTCGGGTAAAATCCACGCAGGCAAGAAGCAAATATGCTGTATCCTTGATAGGTGGATGTACTTCACCTGTGACCGTGTCTTCTTGGGTTATGTTGACACAGTTTGCAAGTATTTTCAGAAGTGACTTTTCATAATAATCAATCTCTTTGGTGCAGAATCCACTGGGAACATCCGTAGCATTTCAGTGAAACCTGAACCTCAGGCACTCCCATTATCTTCACACATCAGGGAGCCATTCCAACAGAGTGAGTATAGATGCTCTCATCACGAACTGTCTGGTTGTTGCAAGTAATGCTGCTGTCATTATGACACGGAATTCAAAACTGTACAGAGAAATAAAGGCAAATGTGGACTCTTTACCAATTAGTAAGGCTCTGGCTGGTCTTTCACCTCAGAACTATTTTTACTGTATTGAACCTATACCCTTCATTCCATTAATAGCCAAAGCCTATCAGTCTCTGTCTCGAATAAACTAAGTAACCAAGTCTCCTCAGTCTCTTGGATAGTAGATTCTCTGGTTAAACGAAAAATAATTCTCCATTCGGTCGTAAATTGCTGATCTTTTATTTTGAGATTCATGTCTGCTGTCCTTGGCACCTCAACCAGGGGGACCATCATCCCAGCCTCCACACTCTCATGCTCTGTCAGAATGTTGTAGCTTTCCATTTCATTCTGTTAAAGTATAGAGAACACAGGCCCATTCTGCTTACTTCCTCCTGAGACAAACATTATATCAACTGCATTCACTCCAATGAAATCCTACACTTCCTTCAGTGTGGCAACCAGAATTGCTCCTTGATACTACAGCTGGGACCTAACTAACGATTTGTACAATTATACCGTGACGTCCTGGCTCCTCCATTCTATGCCCAAGATAATTTTCATATACCTTCTCAATCGCCTTACCTACCTCTGGTGCTTCCTTCAGGAATCCATGGGCATGAACTCCTAGGTCTATCTGTTCATTAGGATCTCCTAGGATCTCACCATTCATTGTGTCTATTGTCATCTCATTAGTCCTCCCCAAGTTATCATCTGTCTCTCAATGAACCGCCCACCTTACAAACTGATCAATATTATTCTGATTCCAAAGACTATCCCGCACACTACCTCCAATCTTTGCATCATCTGCAAATGTACTGATTATATCTCCTATATTCATATCCTGATCGATAATGCATATAACAAACGGGAAGGTCCCTGCATTGATTTTGGTACACCACTGAAACAGACTTCCAATCACAAAAACAACCCTGCACCATCTCCCTCTGCCTAATATTCCCAAGTCATTTTGGATCGAATTTGCCAAGTTGCCCCATATCCCAACTATCAGGTTATAGCTGAACTACCTGAACTCTGTAATTGTATAGAAGATGATCACTGTAAGATTTTTCAGCAGGGTGTTCATTACTTGCTGGGCAACTGCACAGGCTTATTCTATTTAAGTCTTATTCTTTGTATGAAGTGTTTGAGATAGTCAAGGGTGGTGAATTGTCATATGTACTAACAACGCAACAGTATTTGCTGCAGCTTAATAAGCTTGTGTACACAGTAACGTAGAGATAATATATAATCAGCAAAATATATATTATTTATTAAATATATAGATTATTAATAATAATAATCACCATAATATATAATAATCACAAATCCAATAAATTAATACATGATGTAATAATAGCTGATCATAGTGCAAAACAACAAAGTCTATAGTGCAACCGAAGATCTGGTCCATGGAAGATCATAGTTGCTGATTTGTGGTTAGTGTTGTGTGGTTCTGAGGAACCTGATTGTTGCTGGGAAGAAGCTGTTCTTGAGCCTGGGAATCTCAGTTTTCAGGCTCCTGTACCACCTTCCTAATGATGGGAGGGAACTGAGAGTGCACCCAGTGGTGTGGGTCTTTGACATTGGCTGCATTTTTGAGGTCCATTGTAGGTTATTCAGCAGAAGAAGAAATATTCTCAGTGTAACTAGAGAGTTATTTAGGATAAAGTTTGAGGATATAAAGTTGACTGTCATGTTGCCTTATCCGAATTTTTGCCATTCTCTACAGGTTGCCGCCAGTTAAGGTTCAATCCCAACACTGCTCACCGATACCTCACTCTGTCCAAGGACGGCTGCAGGGCGTCCCACAGAGGGGCCCAGAAGTATCCGATGCGGGCTGAGCGGTTTGAAAAGGAGTGGCAGGTTCTCTGCTGTGAGGGCCTTGATGCAGGCCAACACTACTGGGAGGTGCAGATCAGCAGCCAGTGGGCCTACCTGGGAGTCACGTACAGCACGATTGACAGGGGTGGCACCTTCTCGCTGATCGGCAGAAACAATGTCTCCTGGTCGCTGCAAATCTTCGACATGAGCTACTCCGCCTGGCACGCCAACGAGGAAGTGAAGCTGCCGCCAGGAAAGTACCAGCGTTTCGGGCTGTACCTGGACTATACTGCAGGGACCCTGGCCTTCTACGGCATCGGTGACACCATGACCCTGATCCACACCTTTCACACCGTCTTCACCCAACCCCTCCACCCCGCTGTCTGGGTGGGCGAGAACGTTGTTGCCACACTATGCCAGCCTCGGTGTGGGCGACAGCAGGAAGTTGTTTCATAACAATGTACGAAGATCAGAGCAGTAGTTTATTTAGGGTCTGAAGAAGGGTCTCGATCCGAGACGTCACCTATTCCTTTTTTCCAGAAGAAATACTGTCTGACCAAGTCAAGTCAACTTTATTTGTCACATACATATACAATATGTGCAGTGAATAACTCCAGCTGAGTTATTCCAGATTTTTGTGTCTATCTTCAGTTTAAACTAGTGTCTGCAGTTTTTTCCTACACAGTAATTTAGTTTAGTTTAGTTTAGGGATACAGCGTGGAAACAGGCCCTTTGGCCCATCGTGTCCACACCGACCAGCGATCCCTGCACATTAACATTATCCTACATGCACAAGGGCCAATTTACATTTATGCCAAGCCAATTAACCTACAAACCTCAATGTGTTTGAAGTGTGGGAGGAATCCGAAGATATTGCAGAAAACCCACGAAGGTCATTGGGAGAACGTACAAACTCCGTACAGACAAGCACCCATAGTCAGGATCGAACCCGGGTCTCTGGCACTGTAAGGCAGTAGCTCTACCACAGCACCATTGTGCTGTCCAAGGCATGGCCACTCGGTTTTTCAAACCTGTCCCACCATACAACATGATCATGGCTGATCTGTCGCAAGCCTCAAACCTTCGGTCCTCGTTCCCTGGACCCCCTCAATGTCCGATCTTTAAAATATTTTTCTACATCCTTTTCAAATACCTTCAATGATTCAGTTTCCACAAACCACAATGCAAATAATTGCTGAGATTCACCATCCTCGACATGAAGTTGTTCCTATACTCCTCAATTTAAAATAACCAACCCCTTATCTTGCATGTGTATCCTCTAGTTCAAGGCTTTCCCACTAGAGAAAACTTTGAACACATACCCGTCATTCCAACTTCAGGATCTCGTATCTTTCAAAAAGACCACCTCTTATTCTTCTGAACATCAAAGAACCCATCCAACCTCTTGTTGCTCATTATAGGACAGCCTTTCATATCAGTAATTAACCTGGTGAATCTATTTTGAACTGCCTCTGATGGCAAATAAGGGGGCCAAAATTATGTGTAAGAAGGAACTGCAGATGCTGGTTTAAACCGAAGATAGACACAAAAAGCTGGAGTAACTCAGCGGGACAGTCAGTATCTCTGGAGAGAAGGAAGTGGTGACATTTCAGGTCGAGACCCTTCTTTCTTTTCAAATCTTTTTATTAAATTTCAAAAAATAATAAGCATAACAGTGATATTGATACATAGGGATCAGGATTACATTAACAACAAATGTAGCCTTAATATAAATCCAGTTTCAAAATACATATAGGGTATAGACCTCCCAGTCTCTATGTAATTATAGATAAAAGGTTAAAAGAGAACTCATATATATATTTATTTTTTTTAAAGATAAAAAGAAAAAAAAACAAGATTTTTTTTTTTACCCCCCTAAACTAAAATAAGCAACAAACAAAAACAAAAAAAAACAAGAGACCCTTCTTCAGACCAAAATTATGCACAGGCTCCACCTTCAGAAGCTGGGCTTTTATTTATTGCTCGGTTGGTGAGGGGTGGGGGGGGGGGGGGAATCCACGACAATTGCATATTATATGGACTTCCATTTACGGTAACGGCGTGTATTGTGGTGTTGGAATACATTTTTATGCTTGGAATTTGTCCTTTGATATATTATTTTATGTCAGTTTAAAAAGACCTGCACCAAGTGCTATATCCTGTGGCTGTCTAAATATTCTTGTTGCAACACATCCTCCCACATATTTTAGTGTCATCAGCAAACTCAGATATATTGCACTCTGCTTCCTCTTTCAGCTCATTAATAGCAATCATGGAAGTTATTGAGGCACACCACTAGTTACAACCTCTCAGCGTGAGAAAGGATCCATTTATTCTGACTCTCCTCCTCTTTGTTTTCAATCCATGCTAACCCCAAAATCACACCCCAGTCCACACCTCAAAACCATGAACTCTTTGCAGCAGCCTTTTTTATGGCACTTTACTTTAGACTTTAGACATACAGCATGGAAACAGACCCTTCGGCCCACCGAGTCCCACTCCAAACAGCGATCACCCCCTACACTTGCACTATCCTTACACACCAGGTACAATTTACAGGTCAATTAACCTACCAAGCTGGATGTGGGTGGAAATCACAGCACCCGGAGAAAACCCACGCGGTCACGGGGAGAACGCACAAACTCCAAACAGACAGCACCCATAGTGAGGATCGAACCCGAGCCTCTGGGAGTGTAAAGCAGCAACTCTATCATTGTGCTACTTGTCAAATGCCTTCTGGAAAGCCAAGTAAATTGCATCTACACATTCCTCTCTCTTAAAGAACAGCCTGCTGTAGGAACTAAGCGAGTATGGCAGAATCCCGGAGGGAAACGGATGGATGATGTATAAGAAAATAACTGCAGATGCTGGTACAAATTGATTTATTCACAAAATGCTGGAGTAACTCAGCAGGTCAGGCAGCATCTCGGGAGAGAAGGAATGGGTGACGTTTCGGGTTGAGACCCTTCTTCAGACTCTTTCGGTCTCGACCCGAAACGTCACCCATTCCTTCTCTCCCGAGATGCTGCCTGACCTGCTGAGTTACTCCAGCATTTTGTGGATGGATGATGTTTCAGGTCAGAACCCTTCTTTAGACTCTATATTTGCTCGAGATCCCAGCATCTCCAGTCTCTTGCCTCACCACCTATCACTTCTGCTTCTTACATCCTCGAAGAACTCGAGCAAATTTGTTGACAAGACTTTCCTTTTATAAACCATGTTGACTCGGTTTGAATACACCAAGCTTCAAGTAACGAGCTATTTCTTCTTTGATTATTAACACCAGATGTTAAGCTAACAAGCCTATAGTTACAGGTTGTCTTTGCCCCTTGATCGAGGAAATCACTTTTGTGGTTTTAAAATCCGCTGGTACCTTTTGGAACTTGAATTTTGAAAAACTTCAACCATTCACTCCATTGTCATTAGGACCACTTTCTTTAAATCCCTCAGATGCCGGGCATCACAATCAGGCTACTTCTCTGTCTTCAGCCCCATTAGTTTTTCCAATACTTTGACCCTCGATAGGGATGGTGACAGCTTCTTCCATAATATTTGAAGCTCGCAATCTGTCTCCTAAGGAGACAGTTTTGGCAGTGTCCACTGCTGCGAAGACTGGTGCAAACTATTGATATAATATAAATTATAGACCAAGAAGGTTTAATCCATCGATATCCTGTTGCAGAGTACAAATATCCCTGTAACAATATCCCCCCCACCCCCCCCCCCACCAACATTTTTTGTTGCCAGCTAACTCAGAGACCTTACACTTTGCCCCCTCTTCCAGTTCAATCCTTGTTTCACTCTCTGGGGGTCCACATACCCTCTTCCTTTACCGTATATCTATGCAAGTTCTTGGTACTTGTTTTGATGTTGTTTGCCTATTTTATCACTATCCTTAGTGTGTAAGGATAGCACTAGTGTACGGGGTAATCGCTGGTTGGAGTGGACTCGATGGGCCTGTTTCCAGGATGGATCTCTAAAGTCTAAAGTAAAGTGCCATAAAACGGGTGTTGCTCAAGAATTATTTTCCTCGTGTGCTTTTTAGCCACTTGCTGCTGGTCTCTGAAAAATTCCCCTTCCTCTGGTCGACTAATAGCTTTGCCACTTTGCATTCTCTCGTTCTCGATTGAATATTTCCTCGGTTAACCACAAATGTTCATGGAATCCCTGTTTCTAATTTCGACAGCGTTCTGCTGGGTATTATGAATGCAGCATGCAAGAGCTGCCACTACACATCCATCGACCCATCCCTCACCCAATTCATCCAGACCACTTCAAACTATTGTAAAAGCCCTGTATTTAAGTTGAGGACACTGTTTTTGGACATAAGGAGTTTGCCCTCAAGCTTCATCCTTGATCACAAGAACCAGTGGACATAATTTTAAGGTGATCCCCCTCACCCTTCCCCCCCGAGAGATAGGAACCTGAGTGGTAAAGTTTTCACACAAAGGGTGGTAGGTCTACGGACGAGCTGCCAGAGGAGGTAGTTGACGCAGGTACTATTGCAATGTTTAAGAAACATTTAGACAGGTACATGGATAGGACTGGTTTAGAGGGGTATGGGCCAGACACATGCAGGTGGGGCGAGTGTAGATGGGACACGTTGGCCGGTGTAGGAAAGTTGGGCCGAAAGGCCAGTTTCCACAGTGTAAGACTCTGATTCTATTAGTCTTATCTTTCTTATTGGTCGTACCTCATACACATAACCAAATCTAAGATAGCCTGGGCCAGGTACGTTCCGTAACACACAGCTTGAAGAAAAATCTGGGCGCATTCCACAATTTCCTCTTTCACTGTATACTTGCCAGTTTAATAAATCCAAATGATATGCAGATTAAACCCAATCATGATAATTGCAGCCCCCTTCATGCATGCCTTTAACAAAGACATAAATTCTGATAAAAGGTCCACGACCTGAAACATTAACATTCTCATCAACTGCAGATGCTGAGTGTTTTCGAGTACTTTTGTTTTCATTTCAGATTTCCAGCTTCTGCAGTTTTTTATAAATTTCATATTAAATTTTTTAAAATATTAAATCTTACCTGGTTTAGTCGCCCCAGAGTATTTCACATTGGTTGACTGGAAGCATGCACACGCTAGATATGGCTCCAGTCATTTGATTGCATGGCGTATAATTTTCATGCACTGCAAGTTCCTGCATTTAGATTGATCAGGGTGCACAATAAAGTTGATTAGAGCTTCCTAAACTCTGCAGTGCTCTGCATTCTACAAGGAACTGTGAAAGAACTGATGACAATTGGTGCCATGGACATTCTGCCAATAATGTGGCCACTGACACAAGATCCTCATTGCCAATAACTTCAGACCGAAGTAGGATCCCAACCTGAAACGACACCTATCCATGTCCTCTGCAGATGCTGCCTGACGTGCTGAGTTACTCCTGCATCTATTTTTTGTAAACCAGCATCTGCAGTTCCTTGTAGTCTCTCATCCTGCCAATCCTATTGTATTTCAGCCTCTGCAAATCAAGTACAAGATAATAGACAAAGAATTCTGGCTCCTCTACTGGACAGATTGCTCGAGAATGGATTTACTCACGTGGTAGAAAGTTTCACCCATTGCCATAGTCCATTCCTACACGTAACATTCTGGAGACCTGCCACTTCATTACCAAGAGCACACTGGAGGCAGTGCAGTTGGCAACTTAGCTCTGACTTGTAAGACTTTCCACCAGCCACAAGGTGCAAGCCCAGGCATTTTCAGCAATTTCAAGTCAAGTCAAGTCAAGTCAATTTTATTTGTATAGCACATTTAAAAACAACCCATGTTGACCAAAGTGCTGCAAATCAGTTCAGGTACTAAGAACGAACATACAATGGCACACAAACATAACAGCACATACATAAACAGTTCACAGCGCCCCCTCAGAAGGCCTCAAACGCTAGGGAGTAGAAATAGGTTTGAGCCTGGACTTGATGGAGTCGATGGAGGGGGCAGTTCTGATGGGGAGAGGGATGCTGTTCCACATAGGAGCTGCAACCGCAAAAGCGCGGTCACCCCTGAGCTTAAGTCTAGACCGCGGGATAGTCAGTAGCCCCAAGTCGGCCGACCTGAGGGACCTGGAGATAGTTTTAGATTTAGATTTAGAGATACAGAGCGGAAACAGGCCCTTCGGCCCACCAAGTCCGTGCCGCCCAGCGATCCCCACACATTAACACTATCCTACACACACTAGGGACAATTTTTACATTTTACCCAGCCAATTAACCTACATACCTGTACGTCTTTGGAGTGTGGGAGGAAACCGAAGATCTAGGAGAAAACCCACGCAGGTCAAGGGGAGAACGTACAAACTCCGTACAGATGGAGGCCGTAGTCAGGATAGAACCTAAGTCTCCGGCGCTGCATTCGCTGTAAGGCAGCAACTCTGCCGCTGCGCCATACTGGTGGGTTAGAAGATTTTTGATATGGGGGGGAGGTGGGGGCAAGCCCATTTAGGGCTTTGTATGTGAATAGGAGGAGCTTGAAGTTGATTCTGTTCTGTATAACAGGTATAACAGGTATAACAGAGCTTTATTTGTCGTTCGGTACCGAAGTACCGAACGAAACTACATAGCAGTCATAGAAAAAAAAAAGAACACAAGACACATAACCCCAACACAAACGTCCATCACAGTGGCTCCAAACACCCCCTCACTGTGATGGAGGCAACAAAACTTCCCCTCTCTTCCCCACGCCCACGGACAGACAGCTCGTCCCCGACCGACCCGCACAGTCCCCGCACCGGGCGCTGAAACGTCTCGCGGCCAAACCGGGCGATGAAAGGCCCGCGACCAAGCCTTGCGCAGCTAAGTCCCGCAGCCGAGCCGCACCAGCGGTGAAAAGTCCCGCAGCCGAGCCGCACCGGGCGGTGTTAAGTCCCGCAGCCGAGCCGCACCAGCGGTGAAATGTCCCGCAGCCGAGCCGCACCGGGCGGTGTTAAGTCCCGCAGCCGAGTTGCACCGGGCGGTGTTAAGCCCCGCAGCCGAGCTGCACCGGGCGGTGTTAAGCCCCGCAGCCGAGCTGCACCGGGCGATGTAAGTCCCGCAGCCGAGTTGCACCGGGCGGTGTTAAGCCCCGCAGCCGAGCTGCACCGGGCGATGTAAAGTCCCGCAGCCGAGTTGCACCGGGCGGTGTTAAGCCCCGCAGCCGGTGGAGAGAGGCCAGAATCGGGGTGATGTGGTCCCTTTTAAGGGTATCCGTCAGGAGTCTCGCTGTGGCGTTTTGGACCAATTGCAGGCGGGACAGGGATGATTGGCTGATCCCAGTGTATAGGGAGTTGCAGTAGTCTAGGCGGGAGGAAATTAATGCGTGGGTGATTTTTTCAATGTCGTCAAATTGGAGGAATAGTTTGCTTTTAGCTATGGTACGAAGCTGGAAGAAGCTGGCTTTTACCACAGCGTTGACTTGCTTGTCAAACTTTAATGCAGAGTAAAATATCACGCCAAGGTTTTTGACATGCGTTTTGACTAGGGAGGATAGGCTTCCAAGGCTGCCTGTTATCGTTTTGATGGAGTCAGGGGGGGGAATAGGATGACCTCAGACTTGCTCTCGTTTAGTTGAAGAAAGTTCTGTGCCATCCAACATTTTATGTCCTCAAGGCAGTGCATGAGGCTGATTAAATTTGACCGGTTGTTGGGTTTCAGGGGGAGATAAAGTTGTGTGTCATCCGCATAGCAGTGGAAAGAAATGCTGTGCTTTTGAATGATTTGGCCGAGGGGGAGCATGTACAGAGAGAAGAGAATGGGGCCTAGGATGGAGTCTTGTGGAACCCCGCAGGAGAGGCTAGCTGGGGAAGAGGAATAATTGCCTATGTTGATGGAGAAACTCCTATTTTTGAGGTAGGAAACGAACCAGCTCAGTGCAGTGCCATCTACGCCAACCCCGTACTGCATGACGCATGAGTCTTCTCTAGGGTGAAGGGAAGCATTGTGGCTAGCATGTGGCCTGGACTACAGAGGATGAAATATCCATAGACAGTGAGAAAAGCTTTAACTCATTTGGCACGGTTCCATTAACACCCTGAACTTCCACTCTAATGAACAGTAACTCCATTGTTACTGCATTGAACAGTAACTTTCACTTCAATGAACAGTAACACAATCGTTACGGCAAGAACGAGTTGAGAATGTGGGATAACAAAGAGCTAGGGCGATAGATGGTCGGCATGGACTGGGTGGGCCGAAGGCTCTGTTTCCAGGTTGTATCTCTAAAATATAGAACAAGTTGTGTCGTGGCTTCCTCCTCACACCTGGAGAAGACTTGACCGATGTAACTTATCGGTCGACTGTCACTACAGTGTTCCAACAGTACACGGTTTATTCCGAATCAGACAGCAGCCTCGTCTGGGAATGTTTTATCTTTCTTAGGTGCTTACTCTTTGACAATGTTGGAGCTGCCTTCAACAGCTCTCTCCATTCCTTTTCCACAGGAACTGCAGTGATTCTGGAAAAGCTGCGTTAATGTCAAAAAGGGATGAGCAATAAATGTTCCCCATAGGGACCCACCACCTATGAGAGATGATGGACAAAGGGAAACCTGAAGATCCTCGGTGACGCATTTCCCGTGTTGCCATTCCTTTGTGACTGGGCATCTGTGACCATTTGAGCAGAAATCAGAAAGGTCATAACCAATCAGTTAAATATTTTCAATTCACCTTGTGCTTTTCCTGAGCACTTGCCTTCCATAGGCACCCACAGGTTGTGAGTCAGTCTAGAATGCTGGGGAGAATGAAGTAGATGAATTAGGTGAACATTTCCCATTGGATTCCTGACCAGGCTGAGGTATTGTAGTAATTGAGTGGGAAAAAAACTATTTTTAGCCATTAGGGGCCAATGGGGAAACTTCTGGGTTCAGCTTGAGAGATTGAAATAACACAGATGGATTATTAATAGGAGAGTATTTCTGGGGTAATTATCAATTCCCTCATCCAAAACACTGATGTACAATGTGAAGAGTAATGGCTCCAGCACCGACCCTTGCAAAACACCACTGGTCGCTGGCAACCAACGAGAATAAAGCCCCCTTTATTCCCACTCCTCGCCTTCTACCATTCAGCCAACCTTCTGAACATGTTAGTACCTTCCCACTAATACCATGGGCTCTCATCTTCTTTAGCAGCCTCATGTGTGGCACCTTATCAAAGGCCTTCTGAAAACCAGCTCAGCCCTGAGCCTTTTTATCCTCTATATTGGACCTGACCTGCTGTCTATGCACTGCTCGATACCCTGCTGATCCATGTGCATTCCCTTCCCTGAATGAACCTTCTCAAATACACTCTTTGCCAAAGAAATTCCTCCTCGTCTCCGTCCTTTATTCTGAGGCTATGACCTCTGCAAATTCTGTAAACTAGTGGTAACATTCTCACCACATCCACTCTATCCAGGCCTTTCACTATTTGGTTAATTTCAATGAGGTCCCCTCATCCTTCTAAACTCCAGCGAGTTGAGGCCCAGTGATGTCAAATGCTCATCATATGTTAACCCACTCAATCCACTGACGAGAATTGGAATCATTCTCGTAAACCTTTTCTGGACCCTCTCCAGCGCCACCACATCCTTCTTCAGATATGGGGCCCAAAATTGCTCACAATACTCCAAATGCTGTCTGACCAGCGCATTACATCCCTGTTCATGTATTCTAGTCCTCTCAAAATAAATGCCAGCATTGCGTTTGGCTTCCTTGCAAATTAACTTTTTGGGAATCCTGTACCAGCATTCCCAAGTCCCTTTGCACTTCCGATTCTCTCCCTGTTTAGAAAATAGTCCACGCCTATTCCTGTGTTCTTAAAAGGACACTGGTGTCTGATTACTGTGGGGAAGCTCCATCCGCTATAACCAAAATCCATTATAAATCCATTATGTAATAATGAGGGTTTGCTGTATATGATGCAGAGTCATCAGAAAGGGTGCAGAAAAGATTTACCAGAATGATGCCTGGATTAGGGGGTATTAGCTACATGGAGAGGTTGGACAGACGTATTGATTTCTCTGGAACGTCAGAAGTTGAGGGGAGACCCAAGAGAAGTATATAAAATTATGAGAGGCATAGATAGGGTGGACAGTCAGAACATTTTTCCTTCAGTAAAAATGTCCAACACGAGAGGCATAGCTATATGGTAAGAGGAGCAAAGTTTAAGGGAGATGTGTGGGCCAGGTTTTTTTACACCGTGTGGTAAGTGCCTGGAAGGCTTTGCCAGGGGTGGTGGTGAAGGCATATACAATAGTGGCATTTAAGAGACTTAAGAAGGGAGATTATGTGGGAGACTTCTTATCCCATGTAACACTGCAACCCTTTCCTTTGGTGTCACACCTGCCTTTTCATCTCTGGCCTATTGTCCAACCATGTGCCTATGAAAAAACTTTCCTCACCTATCAACTTATCCCCTACT
The DNA here is from genome assembly GCF_053455715.1 of Rhinoraja longicauda. NCBI lineage: Eukaryota > Metazoa > Chordata > Chondrichthyes > Rajiformes > Arhynchobatidae > Rhinoraja > Rhinoraja longicauda. The sequence goes on from NC_135958.1 coordinate 63,036,116, forward strand.
AGGCTTTGTCCTGCCACTTCTCACTTCCAGCATTCTCACCAACCCCCCCCCCCCCAACAATCAGTGTGAAGAGTCCTGTCCTGAAGCATCACCAATCCATGTTCGCCAGAGATGCAGTCTGACCTGTTGAGTTACACCAGTATCTGGAATTCCTTGTTTCTACACATATTCCTTCCTCTGGCTTCACATTTCATGCATCTTCTATCCTCAACTCCTTACCTCACACTTTTTATCTTTGACCTTTATCCAACTATCTGCCAATCAAAAACTCCCCTTCTCTCCATACCCCCTGATCCCTTTAGCCAGAAGGGCCACATCTAACTCCCTCTTAAATATAGCCAATGAACTGGCCTCAACTACCTTCTGTGGCAGAGAATTCCACAGACTCACCACTGTGTGAAGAAATGTTTTCTCATCTCGGTCCTAAAAGACTTCCCCCTTATCCTTAAGCTGTGACCTCTAGTTCTGGACTTCCCCAACATCGGGAACAATCTTCCCACATCTAGCCTCTCCAACCCCTTAAGAATTTTATATGTTTCTATAAGATCCCCCCTCAGTCTTCTAAATTCCAGCGAGTATAAGCCTAGTCTATCCAGTCTTTCTTCATATGAAAATCCTGCCATCCCAGGGATCAATCTGGTGAACCTTCTCCGTACTCCCTCTAAGGCTAGAATGTCTTTCCTCAGATTAGGAGACCAAAACTGTACACAATACTCCAGGTGCGGTCTCACCAAGGCCCTGTACAACTGCAGCAGAACCTCCCTGCTCCTATACTCAAATCCTCGCTATGAATGCTAACATACCATTCGCTTTCTTAACTGAAGAACTTCTGCCGATTACTTGCCAGGCTTTATCCTCCGCCATTTAATAAGATCCTGGCTGTTCTGTCTGTAACCTCAGCTCCACAGCCCTTTGGCAACCTTTAACCTTTTGCTTATCAAGAATCAATCTATCTCAACTTTAAAAACATTCAAAGACTCTGTTTCCACCGCCCTTTGACTAGAAGGGTTCCAAAGTCCGAAGAGAGTGGAAAAAAAAGCGTCACCTCTGTGTTAAATGGGCAATCCCATATTTTTTTAAACAGTAAATCTGAGTTCCAGGTTCTCCCTCACATCTCTCCACTTCCACCCAGTCTCAACCCCTCTGGATCACGCAGGCCAATCTATTCTACATTCTCTTTTTTTAACTCTGGTGTATGCAAGCTCAGCTTCTCCTACCTTTCTGCATAACGACAACTTGCCCATTTCACTTCAAACTTGTAAATTCTCACCGAACTGCTTCCAAAGCATTTGCATCTTGCCTTGAATAGGGACACAAATACTACACACAATACTCCAAACATTATGCACTATATAACTAAAGCATAGGTTTAGATTTATTGCTATCCAAACAGAACAGATAGACTATAAACTAAATCAATGTCAAACCCAAGTACGATAGCTAGAGTGAAGGGGAATAAGCAGAATGTCCCGACTATTGTATTCAATTCCACTTTAAATACTAACACTCTTTTCACTTTCCTATTTATTTGCTGTACCCGGATATCCAGATCTCTGCATCTCAAAGCACTACATTCTCTCATCATGTAAATTAAAGGCTTCTTTTTTTTTTTAAATTGCTGTTAAAATGGCCAATTTCACATGTTCCCATATTAAATCAGCTTGCTAGATCCCAGCCCACTCAGTTAGCCTATCTATATCCCCCCAGAGCCTCCCCATGTTCTCTTCACAACTTACTTACCTACCTCTCTGCCTGTCATCGGTAAATTCAGCAACCGTATTTTCAGTGCCTTCATCGAGGACCCGTATATAAATTGTGGGAAGTTTTGGTCCCCACACCAATCCTTGTGGTACATAATATATTCCTTTATTCGTCCCGCACAGGGGAAATTTACAGTGTTACAGCAGCAAAGTGGATAGCAAGAGAGCAAGAGATCATTCGAATCATATTGAAACATGTAAGATTATTAAGGGGTTGGACACGTTAGAGGCAGGAAACATGTTCCCAATGTTTCCAGGGGCCACAGTTTAAGAATAAGGGGTAGGCCATTTAGATCGGAGATGAGGAAAAACTTTTTCAGTCAGAGAGTTGTAAATCTGTGAAATTCTCTGCCTCAGAAGGCAGTGGAGGCCAATTCTCTGAATGCATTCAAGAGAGAGCTAGATAGAGCTCTTAAGGATAGCGGAGTCAGGGGGTATGGGGAGAAGGCAGGAACGGGGTACTGATTGAGAATGATCAGCCATGATCACATTAAATGGTGGTGCTGGCTCAAAGGGGGAAGTCTTTTAGGACCGAGATGAGAAAACATTTCTTGACACAGAGAGTGGTGAGTCTGTGGAATTCTCTGCCACAGAAGGTAGTGAGGTAGTTGAGGCCAGTTCATTTGCTATATTTAAGAGGGAGTTAGATGTGGCCCTTTTTGCTAAAGGGATCAGGGGGTATGGAGAGAAGGCAGGTACAGGCTACTGAGCTGGATGATCAGCCATGATCAAATTGAATGGCGGTGCAGGCTCGAAGGGCCGAATGGCCTACTCCTGCACCTATTTTCTATGTTTCTATGAATGGCATACTCCTGCACCTATTGTCTATTGATTATTAATAAAAGATACAGAAATTGTCAAATGTTTCCGTGTGTTCCTAGCTGTTATTGTTGACTCGCCTGCTGGGAGCAGTGCTGGTTGTGCAGTCTCACAGCAGCAGGAAGGAAGGACCTCCTATATCTCTCCTACATCCACTCATTACATCTTTCCAACAAGAGAAATGCTCACGTGTGCCTACTCTCTGCTGCCTGTAAGCCAGACAATCTTCCACCGACACCAATATTGCTTCCTAAACTATTTGCGTTTGTTTTCTGCAATATCCTGTGGCATGGCAGCTTGTTGAAGACCATCTGGAGGTTTACGAGCTCCACACCCACTTTTCTTCCTTTATCCATGGCACATTAATTCTTCAAAGAACTTCAATAAATTGGTCAAACATGGTTTACTTTTCACAAAACTACTTTAACTTTGCCTTAATAACTTGCCAAACTTCATGGGATAGCCTTTAAGATTTTTTTCTCTCCGAGAGACTTGTAGCGTTTTGCTTTCTACTTCCCTTTTTGAATGAGTCTCATTTTCCATTTTCCAATTCCTGAATCAGGTGAATTTTGGAAAAACTAAGACCGTTTAAACAACCGCCTCAACAGCCCCTTCTGGAATGAAGTACATTAGGATCCTGAGACGATTAGCCCATGGTCTAACAGCTTCCCTTGGTGATTGCCATTTCCCTGAGTTTGTTCCTCCTTTCCAACCCCCAGTTTATAACTAACTTGGGATGTATCCTGCACGGTGAAGACCAATGCTGCCATCGGTGTTAGTTCCCTGGACTTGGCCCTTGCTCTTTTTAAACAGAGTGAGTTGATCGCCAGACCTCTGTCACTAATTTTCCATTTGGATGATTCATGTCTGGTTGCTGCGATCTCCTCTTTTTAAAGTGTGAGCATGCAATAAATCCAGAGCAAATCTCTGTCAGTTTGATGAACATAACAATTAGCTTTTTTTCTTTCAACTTTTAAATATCTATATATCTGTTGGCATGTTTTACATTTCCCATCGTTTTCAGGCTACAGACTGGGGGGAGATCAGCCCCACCCCCATTGGACCCTCGTGGCATTGAATCTCCCCTCCCCTCCCCTCCCCTCCCCCTGCTCGGTAGCCGTTTACACTGTGGCTGTGTGTGTGTGTTTGTGTGAAGAGAGTCACAGTCTATGTCCCTTTAAGCAGTTGCTGCTGGGTTAACAGACAAGCACATATGTCATTCCGATAAAACCTAAAGGAATGTGGGTAGCTAGCTGGCTTGTAGAATCATTAGTATGGGTGTGGCTCCTTGTCGTGTCGCAACACAGCCTATTTGTGTCAACTTTAACTTTTAACTTTGAAAAATAAAACGGAAACTTTCGGTGTTGCAAACGATTTTGAGTAAATGTCGTCAGTCTGGCTCTGCTGGTTTTCGTGGATCATTAACAAAGATATCTCGGACTGCTCCCAGATTCCCTTGACATTTTTTTGCTTGTCCAGACTGGTGAGGCTTAATTTAGTTTCTCTCTCTCTCTCTCTTTCCCCCCCCGAGGAATGGCGGTGTCTAGAGTCTCTATTTCCGAAGCCAAGCTCTGCTGTGCCATCTGCCTGGAGCTCCTGAAGTCCCCTGCCACCATTCCCTGTGGCCACAACTTCTGCATGGAGTGCATTGGGAGGTGCTGGCACCAGGACGGGAGTTCAGAGACTTTCAGATGCCCTCAGTGTAGGGAGACGTTTAACTCCAGGCCCTCCCTCTCCAAGAACACCATCCTCTGTGAGATTGTGGAGGACTTCACCAACTCTGATGCACAGTCCACCTCCACCTCCAAGGGCACCACCGACCCTCGGGATGTCCTCTGCGATTTCTGCACTGACCAGAAGCTGGAAGCCGTCAAGTCTTGTGTGGTTTGTATGGCCTCGTACTGCCAGGTCCACCTCCAGCCTCACGCCAGCAACCCAGTCTTCAAGGACCACCAGCTCATTGATCCCGTCAAGGACATCGACGAGAGGAAGTGTCCGAAACATCGGAAGCCTCTGGAGCTCTACTGCAGGACTGATCAGATGTGTGTCTGCTGCCTTTGTGCCATTAACGAGCACCGGCAACACGAGACCGTGTCCCTGGAGGAGCAGGTCAGCGAACTAAAGGTATAACTTGAAAAACCTGCTGCATTCTTGCATGCACAGTGGGACGGGTATGTACACTGGTTTGGAAGAGAGAAAGAAAGGTAAGTTAACCCTTTATGAGTTGAAATCTTCCTGTGTGAAGTCAGCATTGAACATTGCACGAGAAAATATTAAGCCCTGGTGCAAGAGGAATTTGATATAAATCTGTCTGCTGTTTGGGGACCACGTCCAGCAGTTTATAGTTGAAGTGGACCCAGCTGAGGTTGTATCTGAACTTGAGAGTATCACAAAATGCTGGAGTAACTCAGCAGGTCAGGCAGCATCTAGGAGAGAGGGAATGGGTGACGTTTCGGGTCGAGACCCTTCTTCAGACTGAACTTTGTCACTCAATGACCAACCCGCTGTGTTTAGTTTTGTTTAGAGATATAGCGCGGACCACAGGCCCTTCGGCCACACCGACCAACTATCCCCGCATATTAGCATCATCCTACACACACTAGGAACAATTTACATTTATACCATGCCAATTAACCTACAAACTTGTACGTCTGGAGTGTGGGAGGAAACCGAAGGTCTCGGAATCGGACAAAACCCATGCAGTCACGGGGAGAACGTACCAACTCCGTATGGACCATACCCAGGGTCGGGATCGAACCCGGGTCTCTGGCTTTGTAAGGCAATAACTCTACTGCTGTGCCACCATTGCCGCCCTAGTTGTTCAAATTCCTGTTGTCTTAACTTCAGATTCCCAGAAAACATGATATTTTGCTCCTTCCAAATGGCTCTTAAGAGTCTTCATTAACAGTTTTTAACTGATTGGCATCTGCTTAATCCTAGCGTTTTTAAGTGGTTGATAATCAGGCTGCCACCTAGAAACAGATTTCTCAGGTACAGAATCTCTGATCTAAGCATTGCCACACGTCCCTGGAATTATTTCGTTTCTCCAGACACCCAGAGCCAGCCTCTCCTATGGAGCATTTTGAACATCTGGCATTGAGTTACTTTGTGGGATCTAATTGAAGGTTTGAGTAGTTTGTTGTAGAATTGCAGATACTTGGTAGTTAAATGATGTGTATGGTTTATATATAGCCAGGAGGAATAGTCAGGTTGCCTTATCTACGACTATTTCCAAGAAAGTGTGGAAGAATTGACAACCATTTTAAGTGGGAAAGAAGTAAACATTGGATAGAGGATGAGCTGAGCTGCCTCATAAGCCCAGCACACAGGTAGTGCATGCATTGCCAGATAGTGAGTGGAACAAGCTGAACCTGGGTGGGGATTATGGGAGAATATTATTTTATGCATGATATTATTTGCTAGTATTTTATACATTAGACATTGTTACGGCATTATTTTATACATTGTTGTTTAAGGTTTGTAACTGCTTAGGCATTAGGCGCCTCTTTGTAACTAATTAAGGCGCTCTAGACATTCCGTACCCTTGACACATCTCTGTAACATAACACTCCTTTGTATAACACTCCTTTGCAGCTTGTACCTTTGCTTTAGCCTTGATGATAAGGGTAGCAGAATCCGAAGGGATGCGGACATTCATCAATGAGTAGGATTTAATGGTGGCAAGAGAAGAGATAAGGAAAAACATAGGCCTTGGGGGGATGGATGGATGTGAGGGATGAACTAGCAGGAAATAAGGGAGGCGAAATATGAAGGGATGTGAGCATTGAGATAAGGATATATTACTAAATGGGATTTAATGTTGGCGGGACAAACAGGTACTACAAAGCAATGAAGGACTGAAGAAAGGGAGTGTGGGAGAAAGGGAGTATGGGTATGAGGTAATGCAAAGGAGATAAGGTTTAGAATAACCCTATAAAAACAGGCTGCCTGGTGTACTAAGTGGGCAGTCAGATGGTTGACATCCTGATTGTTCCATCCGTTGTTTGCAAATAAAGGCTTTTAACTTCTTGAAGAATTCTCCGTGTCATCTGCTTCATTTTGAACACCGGTAACCACGACAGGGTCAAACACTGGTCTTGCCTTTAATCATGGCTTTGTTGATGATTACTAACAAGCCATTCATGTTACAGGTGTTAATCTCTACTAACAAAAGCAGAGGATGCTGGAAACAACCAGCATCTGTGGAGAGAGAAAAGCAAGATGAGCCTTTCTGGAGATGACCTTTCATCAGAACTGGCCAGATTTGACACCAACTAGAACAGCTGGTTTTCTGAAATTGTTGAATTCAGTGTTGGGTCTTGTGTGCTGCAATAGGAGATGGTTTTGGGATAGGAGGAAATGGCGGAGCGTGTTTAGGGGAGTGCTTGGGATTGTTGATGGGATAGTGCTTGGGATTGAGATGGGTGGAGTTGGTTGGTGTTGGCAGGTTGAGGAGTCGGTGGGATTGATTGGGAGTGGGAAATTGGTGAAGTTGAGGAGTGTATGGGCTGGATTGGGATTGGGGGTATGTGTTTATTGCGGTTGAAAGATTGCCCACACGGAATTTAGTTTATTGTCATATGCACCGAGGTACAGTGAAAAACTTTTTGTTGCGTGCTATCCAGTCGGGAGAAAATCTCCATCATTACAATCAAACCATCCACATGTGAAGATACAGGATAAAGGGAATAGCGTATAGTGCAAAGTAAAGTCTGATTAAATATAGTCTGAAGGTCTCTAATGAGGTAGATGGTAGGTCAGGACCATTCTCTAGTTGGCGATAGGATTGTTCATTTGCCTGATGACAGCTGGGAAGAAACTGTCCCTGAATCTGGAAATATGCTTTTTCACATTTCAGTACCTCTTGTTTGATGGGAGAAGAGGAAATATCCAGGAGCTATCTAAAGTTAGAGAAGTTAATGTTCATACTGCTGGGCTGAAAGCCGCCCAAGCGAAATATGAGGTACTGTTCCTCCAATTTGTGGTGGGCCTTCTGACATTGACTTCTCTAACTTTAGATAGCTCCTCTGTCCCTCTCTTCCCCTCCCCCTTCCCAGTTCTCCCACTGTCATCGTGTCTCCAACTATATCCTTTCTTTGTCCCGCCCCCCCCTGACATCAGTCTCAAGAAGGGTCTCGACCCGAAAAGTCACCCATTCCTTCTCTCCAGAGATGCTGCCTGACCCGCTGAGTTACTCCAGCATTTTGTTATACCTTCGATTTGTACCAGCATCTGCAGTTATTTTCCTACATGCTTTCATCATATGTCAGTCCCGCAATTCCGGGAATTAACCTGCTGAACCTATGCTGCACTCCTTCAATAGCAAGAATGTCCTTCCTCAAATTAGGAGACCAAAACTGCACTCAATACTCCAGGTGTGGTCTCACCAGGCCTCTGTACAACTGCAGTAAGACCTTCCTCCTAAACTCAAATCCTCTCGCAATGAAGGCCAACATGCCATTAGCTTACTTCACTGCCTGCTGTATCTACATACTTTCGTTATACATTCACAACTGTGCAGCCAAGTATAAACCAACTCAATTTACATTTTTGTGGATAAAACTACCATAGTGGGCTGGATATCAAATAATGACGAGACGGAATACAGGAAGGAGATTGAGAACCTCGTAACCAAGTGTCAAGGCAACAAACTTTCCCTCAATGTCAGCAAGACAAAGGAGATAGTACTCAATGTCAGGAAGCGAAGCAGTACACATACATTGACAGCGTCAAAGCAGAAATGGTTGAAAGCTTCCAGTTCCTAGAGAAAAGACATTCTGGCCTTCCATCACAGTGAGGAGGTGACTAGAGGAGACTCACTGTGATGGATGTTTCTTTTTTTGTTTTGTGTTGGTTTGTGGCTGTGTGTGTAATTGCTTATTTTATTGCTCTTATTGTTGGACTGTGGGTGACGAAATCTCGTCCAAAAGACTTGTTTTTTTTGGATGACAATAAAGGTAATTCTGATTCTGAGTAAATATCACCGGCAATTTGTCCTGGACTAGCCATATCGAAACAATGGCCAAGGAAGCACACCAACACCTCCACTTCCTTAGAAACCTCAGGAAGTTCGCCAAATTACCAACAACTCTCACCAACTTCAACAGTATAAAGCATGTCATTGGGATGCATCACAGCATGGTTTGGGAACAGCTCTATACAAGACCACAAGAAATTGCAGAAAATTGTGGATAAAGCCCAGACCATCACGCAATCCAACAGCTGCTGACGACCTTCTACCGCTGCACCATAGAGAGCATCCTAACGCATGGCATCCCTGTGTGGTACCTCAGCTGCACGGAGGCAGAGAGGAGAGCTCTTCAGCGGGTAGTCCATAGAGCCCAGAAGACTATCGGAATACAGCTACCAGCCTTGGAGGACATCTACAACACACGATGCCTCAGAAAAACGACCAGCATTCACAAAGACTCCTCACACCCCTGCAATAGTCTGTTCGAAATTCTACCATCGGGCAGATGCTACAAGGCCTTCTACGCCCGCACCTCCAGACTCAGGAACAGCTTCATCCCCAGGCCCACAGCTGATTTTAACCAGCATCTGCAGTTTTTTTTCCTAAACATCTTTCCGAGCATAACCAGTCTCTCTTTATAACTTAAGCCCTCCTGTCCTGGCAACATCCTTATGAATCTTTTCTGCACCCTCTCTAGCTTAACTACATGCTTTCTCCAGCAGGGTGCCAAAACCGCACACAATACTCCCAGTGCAGCCTAACCAATGCCTTGTACAGCTGTAATATGACATCCCAACTTGTGTAGTCAATGCCTCCACTGATGAAGGCAAGTGCTGTTGGCGTGGACGAGTTGGTCCAAACCTGTTTCCATGCTGTATTACTCTATGAATCTAATTTTAAATCAAAATTATTAAGAGGGCTTATTAAAACTATTGAAAAACTTAAAGAACTAGGACATTCACAAAAAAGCAGAGGGAGATGAAGGGGGGTGAGTTTTTGTGGGATGTTGGGGTGGTTGGTGGAATCGCGAAGGAAGGATAGTTACACAGGATAGAACTGAAGGGAAACAAGGGCAGGGTCATTGGTGCAATCCCTCAGTGATTATGGTTACAGAGAGGGGGCAGTGAAGGGTGAGTGCACAAAGAGGTCAGTGTGACACATTCCTTCTCTCCCGAGATGCTGCCTGACCTGCTGAGTTTCTCCAGCATTTTGTGAATAAATCGAGTGTGACACAGTCAATGTAAAGTTGGATGTGTCCAAACTAGGAGTTGTGCAGTACAGGGCCTGAGGTGATGTGTGACTGGGAGTTGGGATGTGGAAACAGAGTCTGAGAAGAGCTGAAGAGTACGTGGTCAAGATGGAGGCAACATGTAATGGCGCTTGACTTATTAATGTACAAGATGTTCAGGCAGATACACATTTAAACACAGAAGTTGAGAATTTGCTGACAATGATATGCCATTCTACTGTTAGTTAGGAAAATTACATCCCCTTGTTGAGTTCAGCATTAAAATGCATTGAATCGTGTTAAATTCCTGGACAGACTGCGCTGCCACATTATGTTATATCAATTAATTTCAAGTCTAATGACAATCTGCACAATGTAGTAATATCTTCAGTTTTGAAACTTAACTCTTACAAACAAGCAGTCTCACTCCTTCAGATTTTAACTGCTGGCAATTCAAAAAACAAAAATGATTTACTAATTTGTTCAGCCTCCTTTACTTCTGTTTATCCAAACTCTCACCTGTATAATTCAACTCCTCAATCATGATGCTGTCCATTTCACAATCCTTCAATCTGACTGATGAATGACTACTTGTCCTGTACATTCAAGTCTCAGTTACTCTGGAGAAAATGCTGCACAATTCCATCTTCGAATTCTAGCAAATTTTAGGAAAAGTGCAATGCCAGTCATTTCGGATAACTCTTGAGCAAATAATATGCGTGAACAGGCCATGTATGTAAAATTGAGAATGTATTTAATTTCAAATGGTTTAGTGAATGCTTCAAGTAAAATTCTCAATCCTTTCACCAATAGAAGTTTCAGCCTATGTATATTTCAATATGTAATAACAGCACTCTAATGCAAACAGTGATTAAAAATAAATCCAACTAATTATGCTTAGAATTAGTATTTTTCTCTTACAATTAAATTGATCTCATCATCTAGCACTAGATCTATTTCATTACAATATTTTTCTTACATTAATGAGAATTCTGTAGTGTTCATAGCTTTCATAATTGTTTTGATCTCTGACACGTAGTTTGCTTTATAAGTGGGAAAGGAAAAATCAGCGGGATTGCAAAACCGTATTAGTCAACAATACCTTTGAAGTGAAAAGCGTAAGGACTATCTACCAGGCCTTCTTCTATAAGAGCTCTGGAATATGTCTCCCTTGGGATATGTTTCCAGCCTCCAGACATTCCCTAAACACTCAAAGTAACTCAAAGCTTTCCATTCAGATTCATGCTTCTGATTTTAAATCTTTTTTTAAAGACCAGCCAATCCCCAAAAGAAACATTACACTTGCAAAGTTAACACCTTTTAAATCTTACAGGCCAGAATATTACCAGTTTTATTGATAAATCGAAGAACAAAATCAGTAGATAACCTTATGACAATCCTTAGTTAATTTTTAGTTGGCTGAGAAAAAATACAATTAATTCTGATAAATGTATCTAATTTTACAAATTTCCAATGAAAAATTATATTTTGGTTTCTAACATAATCATTACAATTTGGGTTTCAAATGTAATCTAATTTGAGAAAATTTTGATCAATGTCAAAATGTCATTTGGATGTTAATATTAAAAATAAAGCATCTGAAACATCTTTGGATACAAATTCAATCTCAATCTGTACTGATTTATCAGAACATATCCAAGGCGATCAAATGCCATTACATTTCGCACTGGTGATAAAACAAGATTCTCACTTACAAATCCCATACTTACAAAAATTCACAATTCTAACTCATACATGTGGTCAATTTTGGATGGATATTAATGTCTGCAGATATTCAGCACAGTATAAATTTGCACCATCAAGCAGGAAAAAGAAGGTAATTGTATTCATTAGCTTATAAAATGTATTCAAAACTGAAGATAGACTCAAAAGGAATGATTTGGAGAGAGGCAAAACAGCTTCTATTGCTCAAGTTTCCCAGGTGCTGTTGAGTGTATGTTGCCAGACATTGGAGGATTCCATTGACATTGCAACAAAATAAAGAGTACTATTGAGAGAGGAGAGTCAAGAATCAAGAGACGATAACAGTTTTGAAAAATGGTTTCCTTCCAAAAAATTATCCAGCCTTTCCTTTTCAAATGCATGTGAACATGCTGCACACATTAATAATACTGTTGAAATCTGAACCTTATCTTTAGCAGAACACTCTTTGTGGTCAACAATTTTAGAGGTTTTAACACAAGCATGTTTTATTCGTGCCCTAAAATATCCAATTAATTCTGAGAAGAAAACACAAAACAAAAGGGAAGCTAAATAATCTAGGTCAATGAGTGGAATACAAATGATGATTGCCAAATTAAAACTATGTATGCATCAGATCCCAAGATGAACCCAGTAGGTGGTGTGGTGGGAAGTAGTGCTTTTCAGCTCTTGGAAAGATGGATTAAAGGGCTTCTCTGTTCCATGTCTATCCTGTGATTAGCCAATGTAGGTTAACCCCCTTTTGTAAAAGTTATCATAACATCTTTTATAAGTGAAAATGGGTTTTTGATTTTCTCCCTTCCTCCTGAAACAATCTGAATGTGAATTTTTGAAGGGAAACTACACATTTTAAAGTTAATGTGTTTCTACTTTGCTGAATATTATCTGTTTATTGCAAGAGTAATGTGGACAAACCTTTCTTACTGTACATATTCACAAAGTCAGGATTGAGCAATTACGCAAAGTTGTCCTCAGGAAATGCTAATTGCTCAAATCGGTGCAACTGTGTTGAAAAATTTAAGACTTTCTGTGGAGAACTTTCAAGTTACACAGTGCAGTTTGCCACCAGTGGTAGTGATGTCCCCTAGTGGCCTGCACTTGATAGTGTTCCTCTACCAGCTTTGAATGAGGTAATTGCTAAACATGAATCCGCAGCTCCTAAATTACAGAACATATGCTCTCAATTCCTTCTGATGAATTCAGTAACAGATTAACCGTTCTGAAAATAAGAGTCACATTGGCGAATTACAAGTTAATGAATAAATTGAAATAAATAGAAGAGCACTGGGAAACATGTCATTCAAATAGTACAAAAGCAGAGGATGCTGGAAACAACCAGCATCTGTGGAGAGAGAAAAGCAAGATGAGCCTTTCTGGAGATGACCTTTCATCAGAACTGGCCAGATTTGACACCAACTAGAACAGCTGGTTTTCTGAAATTGTTGAATTCAGTGTTGGGTCTTGTGTGCTGCAATAGGAGATGGTTTTGGGATAGGAGGAAATGGCGGAGCGTGTTTAGGGGAGTGCTTGGGATTGTTGATGGGATAGTGCTTGGGATTGAGATGGGTGGAGTTGGTTGGTGTTGGCAGGTTGAGGAGTCGGTGGGATTGATTGGGAGTGGGAAATTGGTGAAGTTGAGGAGTGTATGGGCTGGATTGGGATTGGGGGTATGTGTTTATTGCGGTTGAAAGATTGCCCACACGGAATTTAGTTTATTGTCATATGCACCGAGGTACAGTGAAAAACTTTTTGTTGCGTGCTATCCAGTCGGGAGAAAATCTCCATCATTACAATCAAACCATCCACATGTGAAGATACAGGATAAAGGGAATAGCGTATAGTGCAAAGTAAAGTCTGATTAAATATAGTCTGAAGGTCTCTAATGAGGTAGATGGTAGGTCAGGACCATTCTCTAGTTGGCGATAGGATTGTTCATTTGCCTGATGACAGCTGGGAAGAAACTGTCCCTGAATCTGGAAATATGCTTTTTCACATTTCAGTACCTCTTGTTTGATGGGAGAAGAGGAAATATCCAGGAGCTATCTAAAGTTAGAGAAGTTAATGTTCATACTGCTGGGCTGAAAGCCGCCCAAGCGAAATATGAGGTACTGTTCCTCCAATTTGTGGTGGGCCTTCTGACATTGACTTCTCTAACTTTAGATAGCTCCTCTGTCCCTCTCTTCCCCTCCCCCTTCCCAGTTCTCCCACTGTCATCGTGTCTCCAACTATATCCTTTCTTTGTCCCGCCCCCCCCTGACATCAGTCTCAAGAAGGGTCTCGACCCGAAAAGTCACCCATTCCTTCTCTCCAGAGATGCTGCCTGACCCGCTGAGTTACTCCAGCATTTTGTTATACCTTCGATTTGTACCAGCATCTGCAGTTATTTTCCTACATGCTTTCATCATATGTCAGTCCCGCAATTCCGGGAATTAACCTGCTGAACCTATGCTGCACTCCTTCAATAGCAAGAATGTCCTTCCTCAAATTAGGAGACCAAAACTGCACTCAATACTCCAGGTGTGGTCTCACCAGGCCTCTGTACAACTGCAGTAAGACCTTCCTCCTAAACTCAAATCCTCTCGCAATGAAGGCCAACATGCCATTAGCTTACTTCACTGCCTGCTGTATCTACATACTTTCGTTATACATTCACAACTGTGCAGCCAAGTATAAACCAACTCAATTTACATTTTTGTGGATAAAACTACCATAGTGGGCTGGATATCAAATAATGACGAGACGGAATACAGGAAGGAGATTGAGAACCTCGTAACCAAGTGTCAAGGCAACAAACTTTCCCTCAATGTCAGCAAGACAAAGGAGATAGTACTCAATGTCAGGAAGCGAAGCAGTACACATACATTGACAGCGTCAAAGCAGAAATGGTTGAAAGCTTCCAGTTCCTAGAGAAAAGACATTCTGGCCTTCCATCACAGTGAGGAGGTGACTAGAGGAGACTCACTGTGATGGATGTTTCTTTTTTTGTTTTGTGTTGGTTTGTGGCTGTGTGTGTAATTGCTTATTTTATTGCTCTTATTGTTGGACTGTGGGTGACGAAATCTCGTCCAAAAGACTTGTTTTTTTTGGATGACAATAAAGGTAATTCTGATTCTGAGTAAATATCACCGGCAATTTGTCCTGGACTAGCCATATCGAAACAATGGCCAAGGAAGCACACCAACACCTCCACTTCCTTAGAAACCTCAGGAAGTTCGCCAAATTACCAACAACTCTCACCAACTTCAACAGTATAAAGCATGTCATTGGGATGCATCACAGCATGGTTTGGGAACAGCTCTATACAAGACCACAAGAAATTGCAGAAAATTGTGGATAAAGCCCAGACCATCACGCAATCCAACAGCTGCTGACGACCTTCTACCGCTGCACCATAGAGAGCATCCTAACGCATGGCATCCCTGTGTGGTACCTCAGCTGCACGGAGGCAGAGAGGAGAGCTCTTCAGCGGGTAGTCCATAGAGCCCAGAAGACTATCGGAATACAGCTACCAGCCTTGGAGGACATCTACAACACACGATGCCTCAGAAAAACGACCAGCATTCACAAAGACTCCTCACACCCCTGCAATAGTCTGTTCGAAATTCTACCATCGGGCAGATGCTACAAGGCCTTCTACGCCCGCACCTCCAGACTCAGGAACAGCTTCATCCCCAGGCCCACAGCTGATTTTAACCAGCATCTGCAGTTTTTTTTCCTAAACATCTTTCCGAGCATAACCAGTCTCTCTTTATAACTTAAGCCCTCCTGTCCTGGCAACATCCTTATGAATCTTTTCTGCACCCTCTCTAGCTTAACTACATGCTTTCTCCAGCAGGGTGCCAAAACCGCACACAATACTCCCAGTGCAGCCTAACCAATGCCTTGTACAGCTGTAATATGACATCCCAACTTGTGTAGTCAATGCCTCCACTGATGAAGGCAAGTGCTGTTGGCGTGGACGAGTTGGTCCAAACCTGTTTCCATGCTGTATTACTCTATGAATCTAATTTTAAATCAAAATTATTAAGAGGGCTTATTAAAACTATTGAAAAACTTAAAGAACTAGGACATTCACAAAAAAGCAGAGGGAGATGAAGGGGGGTGAGTTTTTGTGGGATGTTGGGGTGGTTGGTGGAATCGCGAAGGAAGGATAGTTACACAGGATAGAACTGAAGGGAAACAAGGGCAGGGTCATTGGTGCAATCCCTCAGTGATTATGGTTACAGAGAGGGGGCAGTGAAGGGTGAGTGCACAAAGAGGTCAGTGTGACACATTCCTTCTCTCCCGAGATGCTGCCTGACCTGCTGAGTTTCTCCAGCATTTTGTGAATAAATCGAGTGTGACACAGTCAATGTAAAGTTGGATGTGTCCAAACTAGGAGTTGTGCAGTACAGGGCCTGAGGTGATGTGTGACTGGGAGTTGGGATGTGGAAACAGAGTCTGAGAAGAGCTGAAGAGTACGTGGTCAAGATGGAGGCAACATGTAGAAAAGCAGCAAGATTCAGGTATTAAGATGAAGCTAGATCAAGGTCAGAATCAATTTTTTTAATTTGCTTTTGATGTTGATCTTAATCTTGATCTTAATTTTGGTTTTGATTTTGATTAAACCAGAGCAGAGCAGTCCCATTGAACATCCGGGTCTGAGAAAGGCATGGCCATGGAGGAGTTGATAGAGTCACACACAGCTGGGAACAGTCCCGATGACCCATTGAGTTTGTGCTGACTATCAAACCGACATTCACACTATTCCTAGTTTATTATCCCCACATTCCCATCAAGTTCCAGATTCTTCCTCTGGACTGCACACTTGCAGTAGCAAATTAACCTACCAATCCGTACATCTTTGGGATTGAATAGGAACTGGAGCGCTCAGAGGAAACCCAGAAGGTGCAACGTGCAAGCTCCGCACAGGCAGCAGCAGAGATCAGGCCCTGCAAAGCAGTCTGGCTCATCAAAAACAGGCAACTTGCCAAAGTATTTCATGGTTTGGTGTTCAAGCAGAATGCAGAGCTGTTGGTCTTTTGCCATCAACACCATTGTTGCTGAAGGGTTGATACTACAATTGGGAACTGCCGTCAAGTTTTGTCAACCAGTGTTCTGGTGTACCTCCAAATCCTTGTAGACCAGGGCATGGATATTCCTTAGAGGGTGAAACACAGTCAAGAGTGCAGTTGTGTTCTACTGTAAGGAAAGATCAGGGCAGGCCAAAGGTTCCACAGCAATGCACCAGGTGCAGTGGTGTTGAGGCAGTGAGATGGATTCTGACACCCTGAGACAGCTGCTCAGTCCATTCCCCCCAAATTGCTGACCTTAATATTTAATGTTTTGATGTTTCAGAAAGAACTCCATGGGCGTCAGGAGGAAGTGGACACACTGATACAGGAGACAACAGGCGAAATCGGAAAATTGAACCAAAAGGTCAACTCAATTAAAGTAAGCAACGGTGTCGTATTCTACTCCCCCCATACCTCCCGCACCCCTCACTACCCACCTTGCTTATCAGGGCCATTCTTAGTCACGTATGTGACCTCACATGGTCTCACACGTGACCAGTCATATTTGACCTCTGACCCTAAACAAACATTGTCAGCAAAACATAGAAATTTCACTTGATAAACTTCGACATATATAAGTCATATATACAGTACAAAACAATATACCTGTAATGCTTTCAGAATTAGAAGAGGTGTATTGCACAATTTTTCACATTTTTGGTCATACACGTGACTAAGAATGGCCCATCAGATTCCACCATATGTACCTTTTTATCACGTCCAGCCTTAGTTACCATCTATCTCTTAAAAAATAAATACACAAAGTACATGAGTAACTCAGTGGGTCAGGCAGAAACTCTCAATACCATGCATAGGTGGCATTTCGGGTTGGGACTCTTCAGACTGATTGTCGTGGGGGGGGGGGGGGGGGCTGGAGTAGGGGTAGGGGGAAGGACAGAGGCAGGCAAGTGATGGATGGATTCAGGGAGGTGGGCTTTTGATTAGCAGATGTTTGGACAAAGACCAGAGATAAAAAGACAAAAAGTGCGAGATGAGATGAGAAGAATTGTGAAATGGGAAGCCAGAGGAAGGAATATAGGTGGTAGAGTATGGGGTGGGGCAAGGAGCAATGGGTGTACATCCAGATGGGGCACAGGAAAGAGATGGGGAAGCAAGGGGATGGGCTTTTCTCAATTAATTACTTAAAATTGTAAAATTCAATGTTCATGCCGTTAGGTTGTAAGCTATACGAGCGAAATATAATAATAATAATAATAATAATATAATAATAATAATAAGCATTTATTTTATATAGCGCCTTATCAGGTGCTCAAAGCGCTTTACATAAACAATCAAACATAAAAACAAACAGACAAACTATCCTAACGGATATGAGGTGCTGTTCCTCCAGTTGACCTCTCTCAGGCAATGGAGAAGGCCCAGGACAGATAGGTTAGTTTGGGAATAAAATGGTTTGTAATTGGGAGATCCAGCAGGCTTTGGTGGATCAAGCACAAAGATTTGGCGAAACAGTCGCCTAGTCTAGGCTTGGTCTCACCGATATGAAGGAGGCCACGTTGGGAGCACCTAGTTGAGTAGATGAGGTTGGGGGAGATGCACATGAACCTCTGTGTCACCTGGAAGAACAGCTGGGGTCTCTGGATGAATGTGAGGGAAGAGTATATGAACCTCTCCTGCAGTACCCTTTGGGGACAGATTGGAGTTGTGGAGAGATACAGCACTGAAACATAGCCTCTGTCTGCACCAACCATCAAGCACCCATCAATCATCCAAGGAATGGATGTGCAGAATCATTCTCATCATGGTCAGCACAGACATTGTGGGCCTGTTCCTATGCTGCAGCGTTCCACCACTCGCCCAAACCCGAAGGGAAATGTACAGCAGCCAATTAGCCCCATTAACCTGCCCACTCTTGGGATGTTGGAGGAAAATGGAGCATGGGGTGGTTACAGGATTGAACCCTAGCCCTGTGGTGGTCCGTGGCTATGGCTCAACCGGCTGCGCCACTGTGCCACCTGGTAGAAGAACCTTAGTATTGTGGGAACAAATCAGCGATGCTTGAAGCCCAGCCTCTGAGCGTACGCAAAGTGAGTGCCACCGATACACCGCAGCACCATCCCTGTAGTTATCCTGATTCCATAGAGGAGCTGACGTGGGTTGAGCAATTTCCTGCTGGTTTGTGATTCTGTCCATTCCAGGGGAGAGGAGCAGTGCCGTGGTGACAAAGATTGGGAGAGGAGCTGACTGATGATCCAGCCTTGTTTGACACAGTCAGGACGAGGATTGGCTCTCTTTGGCCTTGATAGCTAAGATCAGTTTCTCTAATGGAAATTTGTCCCCGTCATTAAATAAATGTAAGATGGTGATGAGCTTGTGAAGACTGCCGCATGATCTTTCAGCTGACTATGTTAAAGGTTTCATTGTGTGTGCTATCACTGGTGCTGATGTATGTATTTGTGATTAATTTCAGCAAACGGTAGGACAGGTGAAGCAGCAAGCCAAGCAGAAGTGCACCCAGCTGGTGGCAGTTGTTGAGAAGACGCAGAGGGATGTGTTGCGATTTCTTGAGGAAGAGGAGGGGGGTGCGGTGGGGCAGGTGGAGGAATCCATTATGCAATTGCAAAGCAGCCTTGCTGGGCTGCAGCAGAACAGGATGCAACTGGAGGCTGCCCTGAAGAGTGAAGACAATCTCTTTGTATTGCAGGTAAGGCCCTTTGACTTATCCAGATGCCTCTATACAAAGTGCTGGAGTCACTCAGTGGGCCAGGATAGGTGACCTTTCGTGTCGGGACCCATCTTCAGACTGATTTCCGGGGGAAGCAGGGTAAAAAACTGGAAATAAGAAGAAGGAGCTGGATGTAGTGGAAGCTCCTCATAGTGGAACAGGAGATACTATTCCTCCAGTTTTGCATACGGCCTCAGTCTGGCAATGGAGGATGCTCAGGACAGAAAGGTCGGTATAGGAATGGGAAAGGGAGTTACAATGTCCAGCAACCGGGGATCCGGTAGGTTTTGGCGGACTGAGCGCGTGATCGCCGAGTCTATGTTTGGTCCTCCTGATGTACAGAAGCTCACTTCATGTACACCAGGCGCAGTAGGTGAGGATAGAGGAGGTGCATGTAAACCTCTGCCTTACCTAGGAGAACTGCTGGGTCCCTGGATAGAGTCGAGGGAGGAGGTATTAGGACAGGTGTTGCATCTCCTGCGGTTGTAGGGGAAAGTACCCGATGAGGAGGTGGTTTAGTTGGGAAGGGATGAGCGAACCAAAGAGTTGTGGAGGGAGCAGTCTCTGTGGAAGGTGAAAAAGGGTGGAAATGGGAAGATGTGACTGGTGGTGGGATCATGTTGGAGGTGACGGAGGGTTATATATTGAATGCCGAGGCTGGTGGGCTGAAGGTTGAGGACCAGGGGAACTCTATCCTTGTTCTTTCCGAGGGAAGGAGGAGCGAGAGTAGAACTGAGTAGACAGAGGAGACATGGATGAGGGATCCATCTATGACAGAAGGAGCAAAACAACATTTACTAAAGACTGAGGACTTCTCAGATGTCCTTGTATGGAAAGCGTCATCTTGGGAGAAGATGCAGCGGAGACCGAGGAATTGAGAGTAGGGGATAGTGTCTTTGCAAGAGGCAAAGTGGGGTGGGAGGAAGCATGGTCCAGATAACTGTGGGAGTTGTTAGTTTTTGAATGGACATCAATCGATAGTCAGCTTCCTCTGATGGAGGCAGAGAGATCAAGAAAAGGGGAAAGAGGTGTCAGAGACAGTCCAGGTGAATTTGAGGGCAGGGTGGAAGTTAGTGGGGAAGTTAATGGTCCATGAGTTCTGCGTGGGTGCAGGAGGTAGCCCTGATGCAGTCGTCAATGTAACGAAGAAAGAGTTGGGCATGGCCAGTGTATACCTGGAACAAGGACTCTGTCCTTCGATGCAACCAACAAAAAGGCAGGCATAGCTGGGTCCCATGTGAGTGCTCATGACTATACATCTAACTTGGAGAAAGTGGAGGATGAAGCCAAGTTCCACTAGGCAGAGGAGAGTGTTAGTAGCGGAAAATTGATTGGGTCTCTGTTCAATGAAGAAACGGAAGGCTTTCAGATCTTTCAGGTAGGGGATGGAGGTGCAGAGGGACTGGACATCCATGGCATAGATGAGTGAACGGGGGCATAGAAAGTTGTTGAAGGGTGTGTTAAGTGACTCAGATGTAGGTGGGAAGAGATTGGACAAGGGGAGGATAGGATAGATTCAAGTTATGTGGAGTTGGTTCAGTGGGCAGGAGCATGCAGAAACAATGGATCTGCCAAAGCAGTTCTATTTGTGGATTTTGGGGAGAAGGTGGAAGGGGGCAGTGCGGGAATGGAGAATGATAAGGTCGGAGGCTGCAGTAGGCAAATCGCCAGTGGTGATATCAGAAACCGTCTGGGAGATGATGGCCTGGTGTTCATCTGTGGGGTCATGGTCAAGGGGTAGGTATGAGGACGTGTCTGAGAGCTGGCATCTGGCCTCGGCACAACAGAGAACAGCCAGCCCTGCTTTCAGAGGAGGTGACAGGGTAAGGGAGTAGAGAAGTCAAGACCGTTGATTGCTGTTTACTTCCAAATAAAAAAGGTCCAGAGAGGGTAGGAGCTGGGAGTCCAAGAGGAGAAGGAAAATTGGAGATGGGAAAAGGAGAATGTGTCAGAAAGAGGGAGGATACGAAGGGATGGTGAAAACACGACTGGGTCAGTGGTGGGCAGAGGGGTGGAAGGAGGCTTGGGTGACATACTGTTGTAGTTCGTGACCTATTAACAGAATAGTCAGACAACCAAAATCGTTTAACCTCTTTATTCTACTCACCCAGGTGGGAGAGAGCCTAGATACCGAAGCGTTCTCGGAAACACTCAGGAAGCTAGTGTAGCCTCTCTCCCCGAAAGCTTACATTTACACACCTTTTATACCCTAAATACATGTGCCAGTATTTTTCCATCGCTGCCTTATATGGCAAGTTTACAATGCCCTATAAATCTTTGTGTCTTTCGGGACCTCCGTGTCCGTCGTGTTCATCATGACCTCTTCTTTCTTGGGAACAAAGGGCAGTCCATATGGCAAGATGTTATTTTCATATTTTCATATTTCAGATACAGCGCGGAAACAGGCCTTTTCGGCCCACCAAGTCCGCGCCGCCCAGCGATCCCCGCACACTAACACTATTAACACCATCCTACACACACTAGGGACAATTTTTACATTTACCCAGTCAATTAACCTACATACCTGTATGTCTTCTTCTTAACACTTCAAAGCTTTGAGGCCAGTTGCTGATATCAGAGGATTTGATCAGCCATAAACCACGCTTCCATGCTGACAACAGGATGCCCCAGGAATAATCTGAGCTGGAGCTTTTACACCCCTGCAATAAAACCCACATTGCTGCATTCGTAATGTTAGCCCTTACAATACTATGGGGGATGATGGGGGTTAAGAGAGGACCAGGGTGTGAGGAGTGGTGTATGGGTGGGGGACAGTAGAGGTAGTGTGGTTTAAAGAGGGGGAATGGCAGCAGGACCCAATGGTACCATTATAGCAGTTCCCTGTTGGTAGGGGGGAATTGTATGTTATTGCCTATAGGTTTATATGGTTGACTCATCTGCCAACCAATGTAGCCTAGAATGGCACCCCACCTAGGGCTGAAGGCCGACCATCACCTTTATATCCTCATCTTGAGTATTGTGCCAGTCTCTCCACTACTGTTACAAGGCTGAATGAATCAAGTTATAATTCATTTCCAAACACCAAGCTAGTAAGAAATCCACTTGGTTGAGCTCTGGGCTGCACAATGTATTGTATGCCTTTGTCCTGAAGATGGACAATGTTACTGACCAGAGAGTGTGGATTGACTAGGGTTGTGAGCCTGGCTCATAGTGAATGGCTGAATCAGCACACCGGAGGGTGCATCAACAGTGGAGGTGGCAACTTGGTAAAGGGCTAGAGGAAGGCATCATCTCTGAGCCAGAGCTGGAAGATACCCATAGGGGAAGGTGGAGGGAGCTTTGCCCCACGTCTTGTTGCACTCGGCCTGAGCTCGTATTTAATATTGCAACACAAACAGATGCAATACCAGATCTAAATGACTAGAGCCATTGAATCTACTGCCTTTTCAGCCCAGGATGGTTGTTTGCTTGCTTGGACAGTTAAAAACTCTTAATCCACTTCAAATGATCAGCCAACATTTCTTCAACCATTCCCTGATTAGGTAAACCCTATGCAAGATGTACTGAATTGAGCATAAAAGGTACAACCAGCCTCTGGATGTCCTCCCTTCGTCTCAAGGTTGCAGTGGTCAGCGGATTAGCTGCATCT
Organism: Rhinoraja longicauda; assembly: GCF_053455715.1. Classification (NCBI taxonomy): domain Eukaryota; kingdom Metazoa; phylum Chordata; class Chondrichthyes; order Rajiformes; family Arhynchobatidae; genus Rhinoraja; species Rhinoraja longicauda. Next base: position 63,058,966 of record NC_135958.1, read on the forward strand.
GAAGCATGATGTTCTGGCTCACTGCCACAGTTGATTTTTTAAGATAATTACTATGTGCACAGGAGTTAGCTTTTGGTGAAGGTGACTTTATGGCTTTATTGTGGATTAATAAAGGTGATAATTTAGACCTACCCCACTTTGCCAATGACACATCATGATATTGTTGTCCACAATAATGGCTGTGACCACAGATGAATTTTGCCTCTTTGGAATCCGACCACCAGAAAGCTGTTCTCCAAGTCTGTCATGACTGGATTGGCTTTTTGGAAAAATTATTGCAATTTAGTCTCTATGCTGTTCTCAATGCGAATGGAGCCCTAACATAATGATTGCTCTTGCTGCCTGGTCGGTGATGGAATGAAATGGTCGGGTAATCGTCCAGACAAGTCCCTGGCAGGTTAGAAAGACATATGGAGTCTTTCTTCAAGGGAAATGACTGCTGTTTTCACCTAAACGATGGCCATGGCACTTCAAAAATAACTTGCAATCATTTTTGGGACGGGCTATCCAGGTATACAATTACTAATGCCTAGTTTTCATAGAACATTGAACATTTCAGCGTAGGATCAGACCGTTCGGCCCGCATTGTTTGTGCTGAACATGATGCCAAGTGAAACTAATCTCATCTACTTGCACATGATCCACGTCCCTCTATTCCTTGCACTTCCATGTGCCAATCTAGAATATTTTTTGGTCTTTTAAAAAAAATTATGGACTCGGATTGTTTTCTCTCATTCTATATGTTTGCTTCCTTTTGGTATATTTACACATATTTAATATAATTTATAGATATGCTAGGGAATTTTACCTCATGACTCCTTTGAATTGATGTTGTTTTCCCAGGAACATGAGTGTTTGAACAAACCCACGAAGGCTTGTTTTTCGCTGCCTTGCCAGGATGGTGCCAAATTTCTGGCTGTGGAGCGTGCTATGAGTGAACTGTCCCATTATATCACGCAGCAGCTGCACATCTGCTTCAACCCACATCTGGATCCCAAAGGTGCCAAAGGTCAGTCGCACAATGCAGCAATCCATGTGGCGTAGGGAGGGCAGTGCCACCAAAGGTGACTCCTCCTGCTCTGCTACCTGACTGGGAGAGGTGGAGGCTGGCGAGAGGATGGGTGTGGAGGAGGGGGAAGGAGAAGGAACTTCTCTCTGAGTGGCTGTGCTCAACTCAGAGACAGAGACTGGCTCTGTTAGATCCAGGTTGTTGTGTTGTGTTGAGCTGAAAAAACATTTGAGGTAAATAATGCTGCAACATGGAACTTAAACCTGATGATTCTAGCAGTGCCTGAACATGCACACTCACATTTGTAAGCAGAGTGGACAAAGATGGGTTTCTCCCTCCTTCTGAGTATTGGACCTGCTATGGATTTCCGACACTTTCTATTATCGTTTTTATTTTAGATTGCCAGCATCTGCAGTTGTTTTGATTTTCACCCTCCTTGCCCCAGTGGTAACAATGAGCCAATTCACTGGGCAATGTCACCAAACGACAGAAGGGAAGGGAGCAAACTATTGATGATGGTCGTGCTAGAGGCACATGAGGTGTTGGTGAGTCAGGGACAACAGGTGAGTTCCTTCTGAAGACACAGTGAAAACACTGATGGGACATTTTAATCTGGTACTGTTAGCGATATATGAGAGCCACAGATTTGGTGTGTGCAACGTGATACTTGAGGAAACAGATGAATGGTCAGGATGGTGACACTGGCAAAAGGGTGTAACATCTTTGACCTGGCCCTGTGGCATTACTCACTGTGCATACTAACTGAAGAGAAATTTTGGTGAGACTCTTTGAAATGCTGGACAACAGTTGAAGACAGAATAGGCACATACAAAGATGGGGCTTAAAATGTGAGAAAGTTATGCTGAGGACGGCATGGTAGCACAGAGGTAGAATTGCTGCCTTACAGTGCCAGAGACCCGGGTTCGATCATGATTACGGGTGCTTGTCTGTATGGAGTTTGTATGTTCTCCCTGTGACCTGCGTGGGTTTTTTTTCGGAAGCTCCAGTTTGCTCCCACACTCCAAAGGCATACAGGTGTGTAGGCTAATTGCTTGGGTATAATTGTAAATTATCTCTAATGTGTATAGGATAGTGTTAGTGTATGGGGATCGCTGGTCGGTGCGGACTCGGTGGCCTGAAGGGCCTGTTTCCGCTCTATATCTTTAAAATAAACGAAACTTACAGTCCAATTCCAACCTGTAAGGAGGGAACAAGCCTACAGGGACGGTAATGGCTGCCTGCTCATAACCTGGACAACACGGACAATACAGGTGTATCCATCAGGAAAGTGTCGGGCAAAAGTTGGAAGATCTTGCTCTGGGTGCTATCGGACCTCCTCAGGTTGATCTGGTTCCACAGCTGTGATGGTCAGGGGTATATTGCATGGAGGTAAAAGTTCTTGGAATTCAAAGTCCCTGTCTGTCAAAATGCCATTTGCCTTACACTAAGGGTACAAGAGCTCAGAAGCCCAGCCCTGGCATCCAGTTCCTTTCCACTTCTCTACCTCTCCACCCACTCATCTTCCACCCCTCCCTGCTGCGTGTCCCCTATTTTTCTTCCCTCACTTTTCCTTTCTACACACCATCCTCTCTTTAGTTCTACATTTCACACTACACCTTCCTTCCTTTTCAGAATGCATCATTTGCACCCTTGTGTTTTTGCCACTTATCACCTCTAGACTTGGTCACTATCTCACCCTTCTTTCCTCCGCCTGACCCATCTGCAAATCAATTCATCTTTACCTGTCACTTGCCAGCTCTTGCTCCAGTCCTTCCCCTCACCTCTCTCAACCAGTTATCTCCCATCTATTCCATCAGTCTTAAGAAGGGTGCTGACCCAAAACGCGTCTGTCCATTCCCGTTCGTGGATGTTGCCTATCCGCTGAGTTCCAACAGCAGGTTGGATTTTGCTCAGGATTTCAGCATCTGCAGTCCTCTTATGTTTGCAGAACAATCCACACAGGTACTGTACACACAGTAGGATCAGATAATGAGGAGGTGGAAGTGGGATTGCTGACTGGTATATACTGCACACCCGGTGAGAGCAATAAAGGATTGGACATTAAAGAAAATGTCCTTGATTCAGAAAGTCTGTGCAGGTCAATGTGTTGTGGAAGTGAAGTATCTCAAACCTTTCTCCATCGAAGTTGAGCAAAGTGATGTTGACAGATATGGGGTGGGGAGGAGAGAGGAGCTTTTATTTATGCTGCAGATAAACTGTTGAGTTGCCACCGATGATTATGGTTGCCTTTCAAACCTTCAGTGATCATGTGCAATGACCTGATGAAGTCAATCGAGTTGATGAGTTATTTTTAGGATGATGACAACATTTTTCAGAGAGGCGATCCACGAGACACTGGCACCAAGGGGAACTTTGTGCCGCTCAAACAGTCAAGGGAACTTGGGAGGCTCTGGACTGGAACACTGGGGTTAGAAGGCTGTAGTTCTATTGAATGAGAGGGGAATAAAGAAATGGTCGTAAAACAAAACAAATATTTAGTGTTATTCCTCACAGATGAAGGCACAGAAATTCACCAGAAAACTGTGGAGATTGAGTAAGGAGCTCAAGGAAGTCGGCATCAGTTAAACACCAGTGCTCAAGAAACTAATGGGACTGAAAGGTGATGGATCCCTGGGAATGGATGAGCTAAAACTTAGGACTTTGAAGGAAATGGCACAGGAGACAATTTCTAAACTTTCTTCGATTCTAGAATGATTATAAATTGTTCACCGCCTCATTTAATAAAAGAGGAAGGGAAAACAGGGAAATGCATATCAGCTCATCTGATATGAGAATAAAGGAAATTTCTGAAATTTGGAGGGCTTTTTGGAATATAAGATTGAGTAGAATCAATATAGATTCATGAAAGGAAGTCACACTTTCATGAAAGGAAGTCACATGGAAGTGCAGGAATAGAGGGATATGGATCATGTACAAACAGATAAGATCACTTTAACTTGGCATCATGTTTGGCACAATCATTGCGGGCCGAAGGGTCTTTTCCTGTGCTGTACTGTTCTATTTACGACTAAATCTTATTAGAGGGAAATATATGGTAGCATAACAGGTATGCACAAGACCTTAAGTCAGAGTAGTTTTGGACAGATGCGTTATACATATCCATATTCTTATACATGTAACTGTGTGTGCCATTAATGTACTAATTGATCCCTGGCAGGGTGTCAAGCATGGTGCTCTCTCATATTTGATATTCAACATTTTCATACTCTGAAAAATCAAAAAACTGCAGAAATTAGAAATAAATTGCTGGAAAAACTCAGCAGGTCAAGCAGCATCTGTAGTGAGAGAAATAGTTAACACTTTAAGTCAACGATTCTCCATGAGAAGTGGGAAGGGGAGAAAGAACAGATTTGTTTTTGAGTTATAGAGTGATGAATGAGTCAAGGGGAATATTGCAGATAGGGCGAGACTGGGGTTGCCATGGAAATAGGTTGGAGAGGTCATCAAATCCATGGATTAAGGGAGGGAGAGACATAAGTTGTGAAAGTATGTTGTGAAATGCCAGCAGGTCTGGCTGTGCTAATGGAGCCATTATCACAGATGGATAACTTATAGCAGAAAGGGCCAGTTTTCTTACTCTGGATCTGTCCTGTGGATGTTTGTGGCACAGTTGGAACAGGTTTAACTCTAACCAATGCTGCAATGAACAACGTGGAGCAGCATTACTCTGTGCTGTATTAACTGGAACTGTACAGAGGAAGCTTCACTCAGTATTGACACTTAAAAAAATAATTATTTTCTCGGGTGTAGAGAAGATTTACGAGGATGTTGCCAGAACTTGAGGTCCTGAGCTGTAGGCAGAGGTTGAGCAGGAGAATGTGGGGTGATCTTATAGAGGTGTACAAAATCACGAGAGGAATAGATTGGGTAGATGCACAGTCTCTTGCTGAGAGTAGGGGAATCAGGAACCAGAGGACGTGGGTTTAAGGTGAAGGGGGAAAGATTTAATAGGAATCTGAGGGGCAACTTTTTCACACAAAAGGTGGTGGATGTATGGAACGAGCTGCGGAGGAGGTAGTTGAGGCAGGTACTATCGCAACGTTTAAGAAACATTAAGATGTACATGATAGGACAGGTTGAGAGGGATATGGACCAAATGCAGGAAGGTGGGACTAGTGTAGATGGGACATGTTGGCCGGTGTGGACAAGTTGGGCCTAAGGGCCTGTTTCCACGCTGTAAGACTCTATTAGTTGTACACTCAAGAGTCCCATGTCATGTCCTTTACTGTTTATGTTTTTTAAAAATAATGTTACTGAAACATAAACAAAACTTAAATTAAAATGTTGCCTTGCAGTTTCAGGATGCACTGACTGTGCCTCAAGTGAAATAGCAGACACAACATCCTTTCTCTCCACAAACCCATGGCCATGAACACTACAGTGTTAAGCCTGTACTGTACTTGTCCTAAGAATGGCTTTTGGGCAGAGTAGATGAGTTTCATTCTGTATCTAACCTAGTTTTGTCCTGTTTTTTCACCTTGAGTTTGAGGTTAGTTTATTGTCATGCTGCCCTGAAGGTGTTTGTCAGGGTAGTGGTAGAGAGAACTTTATTTCTGCACTGGGTTTGTTTGTCAGGATAACATAGAGGGAACTTTACTCTGTTTCTAAGCAGTGCCGAACCTATACTGAATGTGTTTATGAGTCAGTTTGGAGGACGCTTTACTCTATATCCAACCCATGCTCCAGCTACACTGCAAATGTTTTGGGTCCTATTCACTATTCTCAGTTTCAATATAGGAAAAAAGCATATTGAGCAATGTGAACCACATTTGATTTCTCTTCTGTACACAGATCTTGAGGTCTCTGTCTCCCTCAGCCCACCAGACACGTGCGTCACGGAAACAAAACCAGACTCCATCTGCAAGAGAGCAGAGTATTTACACAGTACGTTTGTATCTCTTATTACTGCATATTGAAGGACGTCGGCAATAATCACACTGAGAAATCAAAGAAAGGTCCTTGGGATGCTGTCCCACCTGTAATTAGCTGGTCACATAGGCCACCGTAACTGCTGCCTGTTGGTCCAGCTAAGCTGAAGATGCATTAATGGAAAGAACCTGGTTCCTTTTTGCCAATCACGTGGGTTTATAGAGTGCCTCTTATGACCTCAGAATGATCAATAGTGCTTTACAGCCACTGTTGTAATGTAGGGAAATGAAAATCGACTCGGTGGAAAATTAAGCTGATGGATTGGAAAGAAGAGTGGGAAGAGTTTTAACATAGACCCATCAGCCAGAGTAGTCCACATTTGTATGGTACATTTTATGTAACTCCAACTGAGGGCCTCAAATCTTTTTCTACTCCAGGCCTTCATACAGGGTCTGTTGGGTCTGGTCAGGCTTTCAACGTTAGAACAATTAAAGCTACAACATGATAAAAAGCAAAGGAATCCCAAGTAAGCTGTGTTACACAGGGTGGTACATTAACACTAGGTTTGCGCTTGGCTGGACTATACCCCTATATCCTCAAGACTGCTATAAGGACCAGAGCATTAATTATTTTCTTCTGTGTCTCCAGATGCCCTTCGTTTGACATTCGACCCCAACACAGCACACAAGCATCTTCTCCTCTCAGAGGACAGCTGTACGGTGACGGATGTTGATCCCGACTGTGTCCCCTACCCTGAACACCTTGAGAGATTCAACGGCTTCCCCCAAGTTTTGTGTGCCCAGGGCATATCGGAGGGCTGCTGCTACTGGGAGGTGGAAGTGAATGGACACTGGGCAGGAATTGGAATCACCTACAGAGGAATTAGGAGGAAAGGGTCGAATATGAGCAGTCTGATTGGGCGGAACGATCTCTCCTGGTGCCTTTTGTACAGCAACAGCAAGTTCTCTGCTCTCCACAATAAACAGGAGGTCATCCTCCAGTCAGGGAGGCAGCAACGGATTGGGATCCATCTTGACTACCCAGAGGGGATACTGGACTTCTTTGGTATCGGTACCACAATGAGTCTTATATACCGATTCAAAACTGTTTTTACAGAGCCTGTGTATCCTGCTTTTTTTGTATTCCTGGGAACATCCCTCAGTATCTGCCAGCTGAGTTAGCAAAAGTTTTTTCAGGGAGGTTGCATGTAATTTTAGGCTGGATGTTTCGAGAGAAAGGCAACTGACGTCTGCCATTCCCACATCTAGGAATGCCGCCACAAAAAGGGGGAATGTGGATGTCAAGGAGATGAAAGATAGATGCACTTAAGAGGAAGTTACATAAGTACACGAGGGAGAAAAGAATTGAAGGAACTATTAATAGGTTCAGCTGGAGCGGAGTAGAACACTTCGGAAAGTGTAGTAGTGACCAGTCGGGCTTAATTCCCTGTTTCGGCACTGCAATATTCCTTTTTCAAGGTAACAATCCCACCAATGATGCTGGATAACAATGCTGTAACAGAAAACAATGCGTATCACTAGGGCAGTCAGGATTTGATGATCTACACCTTCCCCATTTTATCCTAGGCACAAAGTATATCCAGCCAGAGGAAGTGGGACAAGGAAGGCTGGTTGCAATGATAGGGTTAGGACGTTTGGGAGTAGAATCACAGGTAATTTCATTATTCACCCTGCCAACAAGTCAAAGAGTTAACATTATTGAAGGGGAAGAATTTGTCGTGTCCCTTGTCCTGTACCAACAGGAAATGGTGTTGGGTAGACTGATGGGACTGAAGGCTGATAAATCCCCAGGGCCTGATGGTCTGCATCCCAGGGTACTTAAAGAGATCGTGGATGCATTGGTGATCATTTTCCAATCCTGTGTACTCACTCATAGAGTCAATTACGTTAGTTAGCTCCAGATCTCAAAATTCTCAACCTTGTTTTCAAATCTCCCTATCTCTGTATTCTTTTCCAGCCCTCTCTCCTCAACGGGCGACACGGTGGCGCAGGGTTGGGTTGCTGCCTTACAGCGCCAGAGAACCAGGTCCTGGGTTCAATTCTGACCATGGGTGCTGTCTGTACGGCGTTTCTACGTCCTCCCCGCGACCTGCATCGGTTTCCTCTCACACTAAAGACGTACAGGTTTGTAGGTTAATTGGCTTGGTTAAATTGTCCCTGGTGTGCGTGTGTGGGATAGTGTTATTGTGCGGGGATCGCTGGTTGGTGCGGATTCAGTGTTTCCGAGCTGTATCTCTAAACTGAACACTCCAATTAATGGTGATATTTAAGGGGCGGCACGGTGGCGCAGCAGTAGGATTGCTGCCTTACAGCGCTTGCTCATGGAACATCTTACCATGTCTAAAAGCCCAATAGAAATAAAATAACACGTTGCTAATGCCACCACACAAGGACCCAAACCATTTATTCAGTATCAATTTAGCATTTTCAAATTTGAATTTAAACACAAATCATTTCATGATGTGTCTTTTTATTTTACTTTAAATTAATTTATTTCAAACGTTAAGTATTGTTGCTAAGTTATACTCAACTGATTTAAATAGACTTTAACCTAAACTTGGAGAAAAATAATGTAAACCTTTGAAATGCGACTGGCAGCATGAATAATAAAGAAATTATGATATGCGTCACAGAAGATTCTGAGGCGATCTCTGAGTGAAAAGCAAAGTTTTGGAAGAACTCGGTGGGTCAGAGAGCATCAGTGGTGGGAATGGACAGTCGATGCTTTGATCAGAACCCTTCGGTCAGAACCCTTCTTCACACAGAAAATCAGATTCACAGATAGCCGCTGATCTGTCTCTCATTTTTTTTAGAGTGATAGTATCATAAAGCTGTAAAGCACAGAAACAGGCCCTTTGGGCCTCCTTGTCCATGCCGACCAAAATCGCAGTGGATGATAACAGAGAAAGAATCATGTCAGCTGCCACTGTCTGATATTGGATCAGTCATTTGAGGACAATCAGATCTGATTCAGTTTGCAAGTTGAATCCTGAGATTTTGACTGAGTTTGATACATGCAATACCTCTAAACTGTAAATGTACTGACGCTAAACAGAATTACATAATATTTCCTCCAGACAGAGGTGCTGCATTTGTCAATTGCTCTGATCCTAACCCTGTAAAATTTATAAGGAAAGATGAAGATGTTTATGGGCATTTTCACTTTTGTTGACAATTATTGATTGCTCGACAACAGTCCATGGTAAAAAGAAATCCTAGAAACTAGGTAATTTTGTGCAAACCAGTCAAAGCCAATTCATCCATCATCCCAAATCAATCACCCACTTTGAATCCCAATTTCATGCCAGCATCATTTCACCATACAGTGACAAAGTTTAGTCATAAATCATCAAGTTCCATTTTCAGTAGAAATACAACCAGTTAAACTATACTTTGAAGCACCTTGAGTTGTAACTGGTTTGTTAATTCCAGCTGTCGTGAAAATCCACAAAGCATTTTAAAATAAACACGGCAAAAACATTAATCTTATGAGATTCAACCAAATCTTAATTCCATTAATTTAATATTTGTCTGCATAACCCAGTTATCTGATGGTTTCCCTCTTTGGTGGTGAAGAAATCTTTTTTTAAGGTGTAAGCCTGTCAATTTTAACTTTTAGCAAGATGTAAGTATTTAAGTTAACTTAATTTATTGGGTCCTGAATTTATATTCAGGAAGAAAGTATTGTCGAGAGCTTCCCATTTCCAGGCTCCTGCTACCTTCAGCTGTTCTTTGGCACCGAACTGGCTGAACAACGACATGAAAGAATTCTCCCAGACAGTGCAACTGGAAGCATGTTTAATAACTGCTTTCATTATTATAGGGTGCTAAATAAAGACTGGAATGTATGTGTATGATTAAAGTAAAAGCTGATATACACTACTGCTTGGATCTTGCTTGTTCCAAATTGAACCATTGACATCCATATTTTCTAGCCAACAATTTTAATTTCCACATGTCTATCTTTTCCTAAATCTGTTTTTACTCTTCATAACTAACGAGTTATTAAACTGTTATTATAAAAGCGCTAAATTGTCCCTCTCCACTGTCAATTTTACGAGGGTCCTGTTTTTACAGAAAATATAAAGCTTTTGCTTTCAATTGTGGAATTAACTTCCCCAGTTTCTGTCCTTGTTCCTGCTTCTAGCATCCAACAAAACCTCATAACAAGAAGTTGTTATATTTTCAGACAACCCGGTTTTCCAGTGGGAACATTCACAATTTAACTGCATTTTAATTTTATCCACTTTGCTTTAACTATCCTTCAAGGCTGCACTTGAGTGAACGTGTGGAATTCATTGCCACAGAAGGCTGTGGAGGCCAAGGCAATGGATATGTTTAAGGTGGAGATTGACAGATTATTGATTGGTAAGGGTGTCAGTGGTTATGGGGAGAAGGCAGGAGAATGGGGTTAAGAGGGAAAGGTAGATCAGCCATGATTGAATGGTGGGGTAGACTTGATGGGCTGAATGGCCTAATTCTGCCTCTAACTTATGAACTCGTGCACTGATCAACTTCTCATTTTCATTGGGTCTGATCCCCAACTCATTGGGCTGGAAATGAGATCACAGCGGTTAAGTTACTCGACTAACAGCCAGAGTTCTGCACTGCTGATGCAGAGATGAGAGTTCAAATTCCATCACTGGCACTCATCTTCTTCGCCACAGGAATGTGGCCACAACAGATTTGTGGTGTGTCTCCCAATGTGCAGCATGGGACAAGGGCTTCATCCAGTTGTGATGAAGGGGTGTCCTATGTCAGACATGGATTTGCCAGCACTGCTTGCTTCCTCAGTCCAGGCTGCAATTACCTGTATTTGTGCCCAGATGGGCTCCCATTAATAACCTGAACCATGAAGAAAGTTACTTCATCAGTGTTCAGGTTGATCACGATGAGTAGTATGTTTCCGTAGCTCACTAAAGATGGCAGCACAAGTAGATAGGGTGGTGAAGAAGGCATATGATACACTTGACTTGCTAGGGGCATTGAATATAAAAGTCAGGAAGCCATGATGTAGCTGTAGGACTTTAGTTAGGCTGCATTTTGAGTATTGCATGCAGTTCTGGTCGCCTCATTATAGGAAAGATATGGAAGAGTTGAAGTGGATGCAGAGATTTACCACAGTGCTGCCTGGATTAGAGGAGTTAGCTACAGGGAGAGATTGGATAGACTTGGATTATTTTGAGGGGGGGGGGGGTGGATGCTTAATATTAGTATCTAAAATTATGAGTCTGAAGAAGGATCTTGTTCCAAAACGTCACCTCTTCCTTTTCTCCAGACATGCTGCCTGACCCGCTGAGTTACTCCAGCTTTTTGTGTCCATGAGAGACATAGGTCAGGTAAGACAGTCAGAAACTTTTCCTAGGGTGGAAATGTCCAACAATAGGCATAGTTATAGGTGAGAGGGGGAAATTTGCATGGCAATTTTTTTTACGCAGAGTGATGGGGCCTGGAATGTACTGCCAGGAATGATGGTGGAGGAAGATACGATAATGGCTTTTAGATAGACTCATGGAAGTAAATGATTAAGGAGGGATATGGATCATGTACAGGCAGATGAGATCAGTTAAGCTCGGCATTATGTTTGGCACAAACATTGTGGGCTAAAGGGCCCATTCCTGTCTGATACCGTTTCTATGTTCTATTTCAGACTTCCAGATTCCACAATTTTATTTTGATTTTCAAAGGAAGTGAGATGTACAGAAGGCTGGGAAGAAAATTTCAGTGGTTATCACCTCAGTAGACAGCACAAGAGGCATTTGATCATAACAATGTATCTGCAAGGTGTCCTGAATCTCAGCACAACCCCTAGAATGAATGACCTATGAATCAGTTTGGACTGATGATATGTTATTCATAAGTTCATTAGTTATATGAGCAGAATTAGGCCATTCGGCCCATCAAGTATACTCCGCCATTCAATCAAGGCTGGTCTACCTTATTATATTACATGTATTGTTATGTTGGACTGTTATTCAACATTTTCACAGCAGATGGCTCCATAAACCACAAAGACACAAAATGCTGAAGTAACTCAGCAGGTCAGGCAGCATCCCTGGAGAACGTGGATAGGACATGACCAAACCATCTGCAGTTCCTTGTTTCTCCATAAACCACAAGTTCCACTTATGTGTGATACAAAAGTAATTCTGCAATACGATAATGATAGATTGAGTGTATGCACAAAAGACTGGTAAATGAAGCACCTTATATTCTGCTTAGGTAGAATACAACCAAACGATATGAACGTTGAATTCTCCGACTTTAGGTAACCAACCCTTCCCCCCCCCCACTTTATTTTCCCTCCTGAATCCTGGGTGACCTTGCACCTATTTCCCCCCCCCCCCCCTGTATTCCCAAAGAATTTGCACCTTGTCAATCCTCTAGCTGCACAATTCACAACTTTTGAATCCTTTTGTCTCACATGAGTGCGTTCATTTCCGATCTTTGTCCAACCTCTGCCTATCAACCCCCCCTCTTCCCTGTTTTTACCTATGTCCTACCATGCTTGATCCTGCCCATCCACTCTTCTAACTTTCTTCCCTCCCACCCCTGCAATCAGTCCGAAGAAGGATCCTGACCTGAAACGTCACCTGTCCATGGAGAACACGACCTGCTGAGTTTGAGTCATACAGCGTGAAAACAGGCCCTTCAGCCCACCTTGCCCACACAGACTTAACATGTCCCATCTACACTAGTCCCACCTGCTTGAGTTTGGCCCATATCCCTCTACATGTGTCCTCTCCATGTACCTGTCTAAATGTTTATAGAGAGTCATAGAGTGTGGAAACAGGCCCTTTGGTCCAACTTGCCCCCACCAGCCAACACATCCCAGCTACACTAGTCCTACCTGCCTATGTTTCGCCCATACCATCCAAAACTATCCTATCTAACTTTATTAAATGTTGGGATGGTCCCTGCCTCAACTACCCCTGGCAGCTCATTCCATACACCCATTACCCTTTGTGTGAAAATGTTACCCCTCAGATTCCTATTAAATCTTTTCTCCTTCACCTTAAACCTATGTCCTCTGGTCCTCAATTCATCCACTCTGGGCAAGAGACTGCATCTACCCGATCTATTCCTCTCATGATTATTATACACCTATATTCACCTCTATGATTATTATACACCTCTATCACCCCTCATCCTCCTGCGCTCCAAGGATTAGAATCCCAGCCTACTCAACCTCTCCCCTTGTAGCTCAGACACCTTGAGTCCTGGCAACATCCTTGTAAACATTCTCTGTACCCTTTCCAGCTTAACATCTTTCTTGTAACATGGTGGCTAGAACTGAACAAATACTCTATAACTCAATGCTCTGACTGATGAAGACCAATGTGCTGAAAGCCTGTTTGACCACCCCATCTACCGAGATGCTACTTTCAATGAACTATGTACTTGCACTACTAGATCCCTCTGCTCTACAGATCCCTCTCCCCAGAGCCCTACCATTTACTGTGTAGGTTCTGCCCATGTTATTGATCCCAAAATGCAACACCTTACATCCATCTGCATTAGATACCATCAACCATTCCTCAGTCCACCAGCCCAACCGATCAAGATCCTGTTGTAATTTTTGACAACCATCTACAATACCACCCACTTTTGTATCATCTGCAAACTAGCTAACCATGCCATGTACGTTCTCATCCAAATCATTGATATAGATGAAAAAACAGCAATGAACCCTGAGGCATACCACTAGTCACAGGCCTCCAGTCCGAAAAGCAACCTTCCACCATCAATCACCCTCTGCTTCCTTACATGAAGCCAATCTTCTATCCATTCAGCTATCTCTCCTTGAATCCCATGGGATCTAACAGCCTACCATGTGGAACCTTATCAAAAGCCTTACCAAAATCCATGTATACAATGTCTACAGCACTGGCTCAACCTTTTTGGTCACCTACTCAAAAAACTTTGAGACACGACCTCCCACACACAAAACCATGTTGACTATCCCTAGTCAGCCCTTGCCCATCTAAGTACATGTATATCCTATCCCTCAGAGTACTCTGTAGTAACTTTCCAACCACGGATGCTATGCGCACTGTCCTGCAGTTCCCAGCCTTTTCCTTGCAGCCCTTCTTGAATAGAGGCCTAAAATTTGCCTCCCCTATATTTAACGATGACTCATAAATCTCTGAGTGGGCTCCTGCAATTTCCACTCTAACTTCCCAGTATCCTCGGATATATGTATTAAAGTGGAGCTGAATGAACACTTTAGTGAGGAATGCTAGGTTCGGGAATAGAGGGGTATGGAAAAGTGGCATATGAGGGGAGTTAAGGCGAGCAAACAACAATCATGATCACACTGAATGGTGGGGCAGGCTTGATGGGCAGCTGCTCCTATTTTCTTGAGTATTCTTGAACTTAGAAAAATAGAAAACAGGTGCAGGAGTAGCCAATTCGGCCCTTCGAGCCAGCACCGCCATCCAATATGATCATGGCTGATCATTCTAACGGGAGGTGTGTCACCTCTTACACCTTGGGCTCTGAAGAAGAAGCTACGTCTCTTGCAACTTTAATCAAAAATCTGACAGCAAATGGACTGTTGCTAGTGCAAAACTTAGCAGCTCAAAGCTGCTGTAGTCCAGTTCCACTTTATTCTCTGCTGCATTTGGTATTGCAATAGATTAAATTATTCCTTCCTTTTCAACAAACATCAATGGCTCCTGGATTCCAATCCCTTCCTGATCTCTTCCACCTGCCCTTCCTTCTTATACCATTACACCCACCCCCTACACCAAATCCACATAAAGCGCCTGGGCAATGTAACTGGCCCAATCCCAAAGATATGACTGTTGTATGCAAAGATATTTCCAACCTCTCACTTTGGTCTGATGTTTCCACTTGCTTAAATAGGAGCTGCATATACTGGTTTTCAAAAAAAGACACAAAGTGCTTAGGTAACTCAGCGAGTTAGGCAGCATCTTTGGAGAACATTGATAGGCTATGTTTTTGGTCAGGACCCAAAGAAGTCAGCTCCTACCCAGAATGGAACTGGATGGAATTTAAAACTATAAGGGGCATATATAGGGTAGGCAATCAGAATGGAACTGGACGAATGTACCTATTGTCACCACAGGCCAACAGCAAATGCTATCTCAATGGCTCTCCACTCTGCTCTGATCAATAGGATAATAGGAATGCATATGTCAGGCGCTATTTATGGACTATGGCTTGGCATTCAGCACAATCATTCTTTCCAAACTTATCGCCAAGTATGAAGACCTGGGCCTCTATACCTCCCTGAATCCTAGACTTCCTCATTTGCACTCAGTGCAGATCAGTTACGTGTTTGCTCACTATCAACCCAGATGCACTTCAAGGCTGCGTGCTGAGCCAATGCTCTTTACACCTATGATAGTATGGATAAGTGCAGCTCCTTTGACACCTGCAATTTCGCCAAAGACATTACTCTGGTGTAGAGGTATCACAATCCGAATCACGAATGAACTGTTGCTAGTGCATGTTGAGTCGACTCAACATGCCAAGTTCTTTGGCGTTAATATATTGCCAATGATCTGTCGTGGACAACCACATAGAAGCCACACCGCCAAGAAGGCACATTAACCCCTCTACTTCTTTAGGAGAATGAGAGAGAGAAAAATAAATCGGTATGTCTCCACATAGACTCTTACAAACTCTGAAGAAGGGTCTCACCCATTCCTTCTCTCCAGAGATGCTGCCTGACCCGCTGAGTTACTCCAGCATCTTTGTTGTTGTGATACCTTTCGATTCTGTAGCAGCATCTGCAGTTATTCTCCACTTGGACGTGACACAATAACATGTTGTGCGTGCTCAGCCGGTGGGAGGGTTTGCTCGCTGATCTGGTCCGCCCCGGCCGCTTTAAAAGGAGATCCGGCGCCAAGGCTCCAGCCCGCTGCTGTCATGGCCTCGGTGCAAGGGCACGGCTCCAGTCCGCGGCAGATGAGGGTGTCGGCCGACAGGCTGCTGTGCTCCATCTGCCTGGAGGTGTTCCGCCAGCCCGCCACCATTCCGTGCGGCCACAGCTTCTGCCTGGAGTGCATCGAGCAGCTGTGGGAGCGGCAGGCAGGCTCGGCGGCCTACACCTGCCCTCAGTGCCGCCAGGCCTTCGACCCTAGGCCCCCGCTCCGCCCCAACCCAGTGCTGTGCGGCATCGCGCTGGACCTGGCGGCCGTGGGCGAGCCGCAGGCCGAGGCCGAGACGGAGGCGGCGCCGGGCCTGACGCCCTGCGATGTGTGCACGGCGGAGAGGCAGCCGGCCGCCCGCTCCTGCCTCCTCTGCCTCGCCTCCTACTGCGAGCGGCACCTGAGGCCTCACCGCCGCAGCCCCGCCTTCCGCGACCACCCGCTGGCGCCGCCCGCGGCCGACGTTGGCCGCCGCAAATGCGGGCCCCACCGCAAGCACCTGGAGCTCTACTGCCGCACCGACAAGGCCTTCATCTGCGGCCTGTGCCTGGCCGCCGACCACCGCACCCACCGGGTGGTGCCGCTGGACGAGGAGGCGGAGAGCCTGAAGGTGAAGCCTGGGGTGAGGGGTCGCCTGAAGGGAGAGGGAGTGGTTCACTTTGACATAGGGGGGTCTCCTAGGGCGAGGGGTCCACATGAGGTGTGTGAGGTCTTCACCAAGGTCTGGAGAAGGGTCTCGACCCGAAACGTCACCCATTCCTTCTCTCCCGAGATGCTGCCTGACCTGCTGAGTTACTCCAGCATTTTGTGAATTTAAAAACCTTCGATTTGTACCAGCATCTGCAGTTATCTTCTTATATTATTCACCAAGGAGGAGGTTGGAGGGAAACCACAGAGAGAGGTGGAGGGTGGTTACCTGGAATGAGGGGGTAGGGGGTCACCTGGTGTGGAGTCAATTGAAGGAAAGGCTGGGTTGGGGGGCATTGGCTCAGGATGTGAGTCTGAAGAAGGTTCCTGACCCAAAACATCACCTATCCATTTTCTCCAGGGATGCTGCCTAACCTGCTGAGTTACTCCAGCATTTTGTGTCTATCTTTGGAGACATTGGGGTTGCTTGTGAAGGGAGATGCTATGGATTGCTGAATGAGGTTGCCTCAGGTTGATGAGGAGGTGGTGGGTCATCTGTGTGGGATTGTAAGGGCAACGGTAGAACATGCCAGGGGGCTGGATGGTGGTAGTGGGGGTTGTGTGGTGAGAGCAATGTGTGGGTAGTCAGCAAATTGAGGTGATGAAGGAGATTAGCATCGTCTTATAGTGCAAAAACAGGTCCTTTGGCCCAGCTTGCCCACACTTACCAACATGTCCCACCTTCTCTAGTCCCACCTTCCTGCATTTGGCCCATATCCCTCTAAACCTGGCTTATCCATGTACCTGTCTGAATGTTTCTTTAATGTTGCTATATACCCTGCCTCAACTACCTTTGATGAAGGTATGGTGGTGGATGTTGTATACATGAATTTTAGTAAAGCTTTTGATAGGGCCCCTCATGGAAGGCAGATCCAGAAGTACGAGTACAACAACTTGGTCGTATGGATTCAGAACTGGCTTATTCATAGTAGTGCAGTTCTGGTTGCCCTGTTATAGGAGAGATGTGGAAGTGCTGGAGAAAGTACAAAGGAGTTTTACCAGAATGCTGCCTGGGTTAGAGGGTTTCAACAACAGGATGGAATTTAAAATTATGAGAGGCACATGAGGTAGGCAGTCAGAACCTATTTCCCAGGGTGGAGATCTAACTAGAAGAAATAACTATATGGTAAGAGGGGAATGTTTAATGGAGATGACTGGGGCAAGTTGTTGTGCACAGTTGTGGGGACCTGGAACATGGCTAGGGGTGGTGGAGGAAGCAGATACAATAGTGGTGTTTCAGAGGATTTTGGATAGGCACCTGGAAGTTCAGGGATTAGAGGGATCTGTTTGTACTGGCAGATGAGATCAGTTTAAATTGGCATCATGTTTGGCACAAACATTGTCTGCTGGTTGATAAGTACATCCAGTGCTGTACTGTTCTATGTCATATTGTAGGTGGCCAATGCTGAGGGTAGGATAAGACAGTAGATTGAGACTGGCATGAGAGTGTTGGGATGTTGATGGCTGGGTTCACTTAGAGCTCAGGACGTGCTGGGAATGAGATGGTGAAGTTACCGAGAAGGTGGCTGAGGCTATGGTTTTGAAACAATTACTGAGTTTTATAAAACATTGAAATTGAAATGCAACCCAACTTCTGGTCCTGGTCCCTTCTTGGGCTTCTTGGAGTGACAACCGAAGACCAAATTATTGCCACTATGTCATCACTATTTGCTTTCTTGTTTCCTAGAAAGAACTTAAGAAGGCTGACTTGGAGATGGGGAAGCAGTTGCAGGAGACCCTGCTTGAGATTGGATCACTTCAGCAAGACATGGACTCCATTGTGGTGAGTTTGGTACCTTGGGTCTGCTGCTTAATTCTAGTTTAGAAGTGAAAACGTGCCTCTCTTCAGCATTTGTTATACATCTAACTTCAAATGTCTATTTGCTCATATTCTGGGAGGGGCAGAAATCTGGCAATGTATGTCCAGCTCCATTTCCCATGGTACTGGGAGGTAACAGTGGGTGTTGGGTGGAACTCGACAAGAGTGCTGGGTGGGTGGTCGCCTGGGTGTGAGTTAGAGATGTTGCAAGTCCACCGGAGAACCATGCACCCTCGTGAGGTTAGTTACTGAGCTATATAAAACATTTGAAATGTGATCAGCCTTCTTGTTGAACTCCCTCGCTCTGCCTCTTGCTGTGTTTTAGCCGAGCACTTTCTTATCTCGCTTCAGAGAACTTCGGAGAAAGTGGAATTGGAAATCACCAACCATTTTTCTGCAATGACTGAATCAATTGAAGAGACTCTGCGAGTGGTGATTGAGATAATTGGCAGGGAGCAGCAAGCAGCCTTGAGCCAGGCCAAAGCCATCCGAGCCCAGCTGGAACAGAAATGCATGGAGCTCCGAGAGAAGAAACTCCAGCTGGAAATCTTGGCTAGCAAGAGTGATAATTTCAAATTGGTACAGGTAAAATTACTAGCTCTTCATATACACCTTGCCGTGTTGAATTTAATTAATCGTAGCATTTTTGGAAGCCTTTGCTTTATTTAGCACTTCTTTGGGATTGCAATGTTACAATCCAAACGAGCTATGTTACATGGTATGTAGTGAATATTGAACAATGCAGCAAACAGTTGAAACTCTATCTCATCTGCTGACCACCCCAGGTGATTCCCATATCCGCTGATCTACATTATGCCCACAACTCTAGGGGTAACTTTTCCAGTGACTGAGCATTCATTACCCTTGAGGATGGAGAGATCTGGGTGAAGAATTCTCCACATCTTGATCTGAAGGCCCTGGCCCTAGATTCTACAGCTAAAGGAAATTTATTTCTCACTCGACAAAAACATTACATTGCAACGTCTTATACTTTTCACCAAGGTCATCGCTGGATAACAAACGGCTCCATTTTTTTTTACAGGTGCCCATGAGTTAATATTTTTGCATAGGTTAGAAAATGCATAAAAATAACTTGTGTGTTAACTACCTCAGTTTTGTAATGGCTCTCATTAAAAGCATACAAAACTGATAAACAACAATTAATTGCAAGTGATGAGAAAAAGAGAGTGAGGGGCACTAGTTTTGCCTTTTGGGGAAGCGAATGTGCCTACATTGGACTTTTAAATTTGACTATTTTGGGAGCTAATTTGCATGTATTTTTAAATTCAAGAAGTGTGGAACCAATGTTGGTCAGAACTGCTATCAAAGGACGACTATCCTCATGCTTGCAATCAATCTCTATGACAGGCCAAAATCAAATATAGTTCTCCAGTTGAGTAAACATAAGCTTGCAGCAAAATGAACTGACCTTAATACGTAAAAGCTCATGGAAATGGAATGTCTCCAAAGGATTGGATAATACTAATCAAGCTGCTCTCCAGAGTCTTGAGTATACATGAAGTCAGGGGGAGTTCAGCATTGTCGAGGCTCCATAGTTTAGGTAGAACATGAATCCAAGACTCCTGCTCTCCCAGATGTATAAAAAAATGGTCCTTTAGCATTATTGGAAGTGAAGGTGAAAGATCACTGTTTGTCCCTTGCCTCAATTC
This sequence comes from Rhinoraja longicauda, assembly GCF_053455715.1. Taxonomy (NCBI): domain Eukaryota; kingdom Metazoa; phylum Chordata; class Chondrichthyes; order Rajiformes; family Arhynchobatidae; genus Rhinoraja; species Rhinoraja longicauda. The sequence continues at coordinate 63,078,960 of NC_135958.1, forward strand.
CCTAACAGATTATCCAATTATTGTATCTCCACTTTTTGTGGGATCTTGCAGTGGTTGCTTTGATTCCTATATTAGAACAGCGATTACATTAAAATTGTTGTAAAACAATTTGGGAAAATCCCGAAGTGAAAGGTGTTCCAGAAATGTAAACTGCTTTTGTTCTGTTTCCTGCCAGGAATCCCTTTGTTTCAGCACTGCTTCCCAAGTCCCTGACATCCCACGGTTGAAGTCGGACTTGCACTCCATGCTGGAACGTGCCAGCAAGGCTGCAGCAGAGCTCTCCTCTCAGGTGAAGGAGTGCCTCCGTCGAGCAATGAAGCGCAAACTGAAGAGCACAGGTAGGGGAGGTCAGTGATTTCATTGGCATGGGTTCTTCTGCACAGTTGTTTCCTCAGTCAAGTAATTAGGATCAGCCTTAACGGTCCTCTTTGAAGATGAATGACATCCAACTAGCTGATGCGTTGTTATCTCACAACATAATGTGCACTGTTCTTACCTGGATTTTCAGAAGACTTTCAATTTTATACTGGCCTATTAACTCGGTACCTTGCGCGGGATGTGGGAGTGGTAATTTACAGTGGCCAACTAATTTCACATTGGATGTGGGTGGCATCCAGAACACCAGAAGGAAACCCATGTGGTTATGGGGAACATGCAAACGGCCAGGAGTGAACCTGGGTCTCTCAAGCTGTGATGGACCAATGGTGTGTTTTCTTTGTCTGATCCCCGTCATGATTAATAAGCAAAAGTGTTCATGAAAGCACTGTGCTTTCTGGCATTGGTTCACTTGTTGGTTTTCAAAGAATTAGCCTTGGAAATTTCAGTGAGTTGGCAGGGTCGGTCAACCTAGCTATTTGGTTTAGTGTTTGTAAGCACTACTGTGGATGCCCCATTTATTGAAGTGGATTGCCCAGGACCAGCTGCAGTTGCTTCATAAGCAACTTAACATATCATCTTTAAAGTGTGATGCAGATTCCATCGTGAATGTCAATTTTACTATTAAAAGAACTGCCTAGTCTGTCAGTGGAAAATGCAAGAGCTTTACCCTCCTGTACATTAAAATTATGGTTTATAGTCAACCATTGCTCACAAACCTCTTTCCTTGACCTTCCCTTAGCCTATCTTAGTTTTCCTGGCAGCCACTTCTGATGCACACGTAACATTGGCGTGAGACCTCTGATGCACACGTAACATTGGCGTGATGTGAAATGTTGTTCAAAAGCTCACTGCTGCCCGATACAACATTGGCCAAGGCACCAAGCAAACTTTGGTTCCTTGTCCAAACATTGCAATTGAATCCTTTCCACTCCCAAGAAGCAGGCAAGGTCTTGGTGTCATGTGCTGTTATAAGCTTGTACACTCTGATAATGCTAATGTTCTTTAGAACTGATTTGGGAAGTTTCCAGGCTTGAACACCTGGCAAGAGAATATCTATTCAAGCAGGGAGGACTGTTTATGGCAATGGTATGAACCCATAATACACAACTAAACTCCACGCTTATCTTTTATGCAGGGTGTGAAAAAAGTGTTCAAACATCAGTGACATCTTACTACACCTCTCTGCTTCCCCCCGAGTCCAAGATTCGGAAGAACTTTGAAGAATGTGAGTAAATGTTGCAATTTCTGATTGAATTGATAGTGTGCATTGTTCATTTATTTCCTCTTTCCAGTCTATCGGTTGTTGACGGTGATCATGGTAATGCCTCATTTAAGGGAAAATAATCAATTTCCCCTTGAAGTCTTTTTGGGTTGAGGATGACTTGCTTACACTCCCTGCTTGTGTTGAAGCCAGTGCAGACTCTGCTGTGCGTGAGGTAGAGGAGGTGGAGTGTAGTTTGGGAGGTTGTGTTCTTTTAGCACTTGGATAGTGAGTGCACACTATTCTCATGTGAGGAGACAAGGTGGCCACCCATTTCACGTTGCACGAAAGAGTTTCTGTATAAAGCCTGAGGCTTTAGTGCCAGATTCCTTGATACCGAGCAGTCTTTAAGTACGCCAAGTTCTTTGGACCTTTCCATCAGCCTTGCTCTGTAGACAACCCCATCCAAGTCCTCTGCAGCAGTTTTCCCAGCAGTAACACTTGTCCTTGCCCCCAACCCAATCCCCTCTTAGTGCAGAGACCAGTGCACAGTTGAGCACATATGGTGTGTGTCCAATTCTGATGGCATAAGCTTCTGGAAGCGTAATTATCGGGTACTTCCCTTCACCAGCCATGTCACATTGCACACTTTCTCATATTTAAAACCTCAATTCAAAGCCAACACATCACTCCTTTAGGAGTATCTGAATTATTATCTTGAGGTTCTGACTCTTGTGACTGAAATATGGACACTCTCTCTGAACCACACCTAGTGGCTCCCTGCTTATGACAAATAGAAAGCATTATGCCATTTGCATGCTGTAACACCTGTATAAATGTAAGCATGCTCACAAATGATGGAATTCTCTGTCCCTTGCCCCTTCTGTCATCTGCTGTTGTCACCCTCTCAACCATTGTTTCTCTCCATGCGTTAAATGTGGTGATTCACTAGCCTGTAGGGTGTGTACACTGACCCATGATGCTTGCATTTCAGCACTCCCATCACAAAGCAGTGCGACTGCTCCTCCAAGCCACGCCAATCCGATCCTTTCCTCTGGACCCTGCAGGTGGGTCTTCACTTTATAATTATGTTTAACTTGCCTGTACGAAACATGAAGATTTATTGTTAAAAAAAAAGTTATATTATCCGCTCAGGATCCAGGGCTGTGTTTTATTCTGAAGACAAGAGACTGCAGGTAATGGAATCTAGAGCAAACTGCTGAAGCACTCTGTCCAGGGACTCTCACTGACGGTCCTTTCAGGTGAGGCAGAGGTTCACGGGCACCTCCTCCAACCTCCTCTACTGTATCTGCTGTTCCAGGTATGGACTCTTGTATATCAACAAGACCAAGCGTTGACTGGGCAATCGTTTTACCGAACACCTTCGCTCAGTCTGTTTTGGCCCACGTGATCTCCTGATTGCCAAACACTTTAACTCCCATTCCCATACTGACCTTTCTGTCCTGGCCCTCCTCCATTGTCAGAGTGAGGCCAAATGCATTGGAGGAACAGCACCTCGTATTTCACTTGGGCAGCTTACAACCCAGTGAATGAATATTGATTTCTCTAACTTCAAGTAAGCCTTGCATCACCCCTCTCCTTGTCCCTCCCACACCCTAGTCGTTGTGCTAATTTCACTGTGGTCCTGTTGAGTTACATTGTCTGTGTAACTGGTTGTCACCTAACCACAGCCAGCAATGTTACTTATTTGCATATCTTTCATTCATTTGCTCTCTGTCACCATCTATATCTCTCGTTTCCCTTCCCTCTGACTCTCAGTCTGAAGATGGGTCTCGACCCAAAATGCCACCTATTCCTTTTCTCCAGAGATGCTGTTTGACCTGCTGAGTTACTCCAGATTATGCGTCTATCTTCTGCTGAAGGAACTCGCCAAGTTGATCAGCATCTCTGGGGTGGGATAGCAATCTCACTAATCATGATCCAGAGTTTAGACCCCCAAAAAATCAACAATTTCTCCATTGTTTCTCCAATTTCAACAGAATGCAGGCTTGTAGCAGATTTAAAAAGTTTAAAAAAGTTTTATTCTGCCCTGTCCATGATTGCTTTTTTCCAAAGACAATGACTTTTGGAGGACTGGAATGGAGATGAAGCTGTCGGCCACTGGTTGTGCAATCTATGTTTGAATACAGGTATTCCTCAATTTATGTTTAGCTATAATGCCATTGATTCTACGGGATGCATGTTTTAAATTTACAAATTTATTTTTCATTAAAATAAGAAATTAGCTCTATGCATAGGAATAGACTATATAAAATACTCCAGATGCAGTTTCGCCAGTGTTTAACATGTGCAATTTCATTTGGTCAAATGTTTTTGTGCAAGTGCGGTTTTCTAAACATAAAGCTGCTGCAGAGTATCAGGCATTTCGGCCCACAATGTCTGTGCCGAACATGATCCAAAGACAAATTCTTTCCATCTTTTCAAATGCCTCATTTTAAAATACTTATGAAAGACTGTAGCTAACAGTGCACTTTGGCACCCATTTTGTGGAAGTCACTAAACTTAGGAATGAGACAAATAGCAAAGAGAATAGTAATAGACTTCCAGAGAAGTGGCCAAATACTTGGCGGATTAAACTTTATGCAAACAAAGTCTGAACTAATGAATTTTAGAAGCAAGAACAAGCAGAGGCTCCTTTAATGGCCCCATTTTAAAGGAGTTTTAGGAATGGGACCCTGGGCGTTGGGGACACTTTTGGGGAAGACTACAGATAGACACAAATTGCTGGAGTAACTCGGCACGGTGCGCAGCATCTCCGGAGAAAAGGAATGGGTGACATTTTGGGTTGAGACCCTTCAAACTCGTTGAATACAAAATCAAAAGCTATCCACCTATCTATCACCCGCCAGGCTTTGTCCTGCCCCTCTTCTCTCTCCCTCTCTTCCCCCCCAAGAAGGGTCCTGGCCTGAAATGTCACCTATCCATGTTCTCCAGAGATGCTGCCTTACCCACTGAGTTACTTCAGCTCTTTTGTTAATAAGGCAGTTCATGAGTTACAAAAGAGCTTATCCCTGAGCCTGAGAACTGTCGGTAAAATGTATGTTTGTTTGTTTTTGTATGGAAATAAACCCCCAGAACCAAGACAGAAACCCATCACCTGTCATAGTTCAGGCTTCCCTTCCTGATGCACTATTTTATTTTCTCTCAGTATTGCATTGCACTATCATCTGTTTTCTACAGCTACCTGTATCATATTGCTTTACAAATACTTCCAATAATTTCATCTCTTCAAATCTTCTCTGTTCACCCGAACACTATCCACTATTAAACTATTAGAACATGTACTGGAGGGGGTTAACAAAGCATTTATGGTAGAATTTTCATCAAGTCAGGTTTCTGTATGTCGAGTCTTTGACTTGGGATGTCGAAAAAATGCAGTGATGTACTGGAATTTCGGTAGATGTTACAGAACAGAAGGTTAAGTGTGATGTAGGGGAGGTGTTTAATTAATTTGCTTTTGAGGGGTCTCGATAATGTCAACTGTTTCTTCAGTGTAGGGTTAACGGGAAGGAAAAGTTAAGCGACAGTAAATTTCCAATTAAACTGGCCCTTTTTCGGCGCTGATCTTGTGGATTCTCCAGACTATTGAATGTCACTCCTCTTAATACCCAAGCACATTTATTTCACTTTTATTATATGTCGCACCGTACAATAAATTGTCTAGTGAACCTGGGAGTTTAAAAGAAGCTGGAAACATACAAGCTCTCTGGCCGCAAACCTACTCGTGTTCCTGTCTAGTAGTATTCTGGACACCAGCCCAGATGATGGATATGTGAGAGATAAAAATCTCTGGCTACAGAGTAATAAGCAGAGGTGTATAAGAAGGATCTGCAGATACTGGTTTACACCGAAAATAGACACAAAAAGCTGGCGTAACTCAGTGGGTCAGAAAGCATTTCTGGAGAAAATGAATAAGTGACGTTTTGGGTCAAGACTCTTCAAGCAGAGGTGGATTGGTACCGATTGTATTGTTCTGTTAGAGCTGGCATGGATTTGATGGCTTGAATGGCCTGCTGTGTTGTATTAAGTAAGTAAATATTTTACACTGAATATATCCCTACCAATAATTAGATGATTAAATTCCCTCCATTATATCCACCTGAATGCCTTTGCCCTTATTGGAATATTTGTTTTGCATGTTTTCCTTCCTATTTATCGTTTGACTTTTGGGGTTTATGGTACACTTCCAGCATCACCCCATATAGGCTCATTTGATAATGCTTTGCTACACAGTTAAGAGGAAAGATAATTATATCCTGGAGTAATGTTGCACCCTTTTTGTTCTTGTCTCTATCTGGCTTCAATACTACTTCAGGAGCCTTTGTGTTGCTGTTCCTGCCTCTGTCAAAGGCACAGAGGAGGCATTGAGACATATAATTTCCAAGTCTGTCTGTCAATGATTCCAAGAGCCTGTTGTGATGTGAACACTGTGATCCTGTAGATGGAGTAAAGGGTGAAAATCTGGCAAATGGAGTTTAATGTGAGGACGGTCATGCAGGCGAAGAGGAATCAAAAGATAGACTATTATCTAAATGGAGAGAGACTGCCAGTGACTGAAGTTTGGAGGGATCCAGGTGTACTTGTGAATGAATTAACAGGCTGTTCTGACAAGTAATTGAGGTGGCAAAATGGAATGTTACCGTTTTATTGCGAAGGTTTGAGCTTAAGAATAAAGATGTTTTGTTCCAATTGTACAGGGACTAGGTAAGGCTATTGAAGAAGGATCTCAACCCAAAACGTCACCTATTTCTTTTCTCCAGAGATGCTGTCTGGCTCGCTCGCTGAGTTACTCAAGCCTTTTGTGTCTACCTTAGGCTGCAGAGTGAGATGAAATGGGATTTGCACAAGCTTTTCATTTTTGGTGCCCCTGACACTGGGCTGAATTTGGTCTCGGACATTTCTGCGGGTGGTCCTGATGCAGTCACTTCACGTTTCACAAGATGCAAAGACTGGCTGTGGTAACGACCAGGTAGTGCATTCTTAGTGATAATAGCCAGGAGGACTTCGCTGCTGGGATCAATAACAGACAACCGAGCAGCACTCTTTCCAACTAATTCAAAGGCACTGCATTCTTGAAGCACCTGCAAAGTTCAGATGTTGGCAGTGGCATGAATTCTAACCCCCTGGGCAAAGCCAAGTTGAGCTGGTGTCTGAGTGCAATGCACTTTTATTGTCCCAATATGTTTTGGGAATTCTAACCTGGCTCAAAATGCAATTGTTTTTATGTTCCTTAGATGCCATGAAGCTGACATCTGAGAAGCGATGAGAAAGTGAGGCGTGTCTGTATGTTAGGATGTTACTACCCAGAGCAGAAATGGATTAATGATGGTTCCTGGTCGTCCAGATGCCTGGGGTTTTACTGGGGTGGAATATAACTGGGCTGACAAAGGAGTTGTGAAAAGGACGGCGTACATCCTGTCAACTGCAAAGGAATGGTATGTACATCATACCTGAAACTCGTCAGTGATCTTAAGACTGGATTGCATCATGGCCACCTGTAACACCATGGGTTATGTGGCCAAGTATTCAACTGGATTGGGGTTTACCTGGATTATTCAGATGGTTATTCATTTGGTTTAGAGTGTGAAAGTCAGCACCCATTCAAGGGAAATAAACCATTTGATCAGCATCCCATATTCACCCCCCCCCCCCCATCACCAATGCTGTCTGCCATCTCAAGGATACAAACCAGCAGTTCACCCCTGCTATTTTGACAACACCTCCCACATTCTTGTGAAACCTTGAAGGTTTTTGGGAACATCACCTCCTCCAAATTCCCCTCCAAGTCATGCTTTATCCTGAAGTGAAAATAAGTCGTATTTCCTTGGTCATTCGGTCACTTGGTCAAAATGCTGAGCATCTAGACCTAATGATACCGTGGGGGCCTGATTATTGTTCACACTGGTCAGAAGCTCACTGCTGCCATCTCAATGGGAATTGGGGGTGAGGAAATAAACCCTCTTAACCCTGTAGATCACCCAAATGTAGCCCCAGAAGCAGTATATGTTTGAGCTTCCCATTGAGTTCACCTGCCCAAAGAGCCTTTTATCCTCTCTGCAGTTTCAGGATTTAGGCAGGTATTCATTATGGCAGGCAGACAACTTGCAGGCCTTTCCATCACTGGAGTCATTTTGCCAATTCTCCAGGCTGTACTCTTGGCAGAATTGTCTCGCTGAGGATAATTGGGATTGTCTATGTGGGGGATGGGGTGAGGAAATGCAGCAAGAGGTGGTCATGATCCCTGAACCATCCCTAATGCTTTACACTAAACTCATTTTTGCAGCTACCATACCTTCAGCTTTACAGTATTACATATTTTATTCTCTTGCTCCATCTTGTATTAAGATGATTTAATACTTGCATCCAGCTCCTTGAGTATTTCCAGTGGGTGAGAACTATTTGCTCTTTTTTTGAATGTACATAGGCATTATCTAAAATAACCGTTGCACTTTGTCCCAATTAAACATGAAACACGTCAATTGTAATATTTTTATGTTGAAGTTGATAACTGTAAAATGGAATATGATGTAATTAAAGTTTGAATATATAATTTTTTTGTGTGTGATGATATGCCTTTAAAGGGGTTATCACGTGACTGGTCCTGGCCATGATTTTGCCTTTAGATGAGGTTATTACCCAGTGAAAGTCACCTTTCCACTGCAGCAGTTGGTATGCTGGCCATACGACCTGGAGCTCCAGCTGATGGAGAATGGGTTGGAAATGCCTGTAGTCCTGTAGTGGGGGGGGTGGGGTGGGGGTGGGGGGTGGAGGGGGGGTGGGGGTGGGGGTGGGGGGGGGGGTGGGGGTGTGGGGGGGTGTGGGGGGGGGGTGGGGGTGGGGGGGGTGGGGGTGGGGGTGGGGGGGGGGGGGGGGTGGGGGTTGGGGGGGGTGGGTGGGTGGGGGGCAGGCAGATGGGATTCCTCCTAACCCACAGAAAACCTGGAGACGCAAGGAACCGAAGGTGGTGGAATCTTGCAAAGAACTCAGTGCTGGAATAACAGAGCAGATCAGGGAGTATCTCTGGAGGACATGAATAGGTGAAGACTCCGATACTGATCCTACAGTAGCTGAGAGGTTTACTGCAACTGTGAGAGCCAAGTAATGTCCTGAGAAAGATAGAGGATCACTTTAACTTTGCAGTTCAGATATTCAAAGCTGGAGTGAAGAAAGCTTAAGGTTCTATTGATCTTATTCCTATCTTACTGGAAGATTAACATTCCAATTGAAATAATTAATTATGTGGATCAACTGGGGGGGCACAGTGGCGCATCTGAGTTGCTGCCTTACACGCCAGAGACCCGGGTTGAATCCTGACTATGGGTGCTGTCCATACGGAGTTTGTATGTTCACACTGTGACCGTGTGGGTTTTATCCGGGTTGCCCACAGACGTGCAGGTTTGTAGGTTAATTGGCTTCTGTAAAGTTTGTCCCCGGTGTGTAGGATAGAACTGGTGCATAGGTGATCGCTGAATGGCATGAACTCGGTGGGCTGAAGGGCCTGTTTCAACGCTGTATCTCTAAACTAAATTTAGAGATCATTTTCTCTCGGCACGGTGGCGCAGCGGTAGAGTTGCTGCCTTACAGCGAATGCAGCGCCGGAGACTCAGGTTCGATCCTGACTACGGGCGCCGTCTGTACGGAGTTTGTACTTTCTCCCCGTGACCTGCGTGGGTTTTCTCCGATATCTTCGGTTTCCTCCCACACTCCAAAGACGTACAGGTATGTAGGTTAATTGACTGGGTAAATGTAAAAATTGTCCCTAGTGTGTGTAGGATAGTGTTAATGTGCGGGGATCGCTGGGCGGCGCGGACTCGGTGGGCCGAAGGGCCTGTTTCCGCGCTGTATCTCTAAATCTAAATCTAAAATCTAAACGCAGAGTGCGAGGCAGTGCCCATCATCTATCTGTAGATGGCAGCAGAGCCTCACCATGGGGGGAGAGATCTGGTCACTGCTGTGATGCAATCCCACTGCCCAAAAAATTAGACAGAACGGCAGCAATTCTTGACATAGGTGTGAGGGTGCAGAAAGGCGTGTTTCTGTGCTGTAGGAGTAAACGTCACCTTTCTCAAGCTTGCATTGGGCCGAATTGCAACAGTACCGGAGTCTTCAAGATGCCTTTGAGATATGACATTGTGGGGATTACAGAGACGTGGCTGCAGGAGGATCGGGACTGGGAACTGAATATTCAGGGTTATACGTCCTATAGAAAGGGCAGGGAGGTGGGCAGAGGAGGTGGGGTAGCTGGTGAGGGATGAAATTCAGTCCCTTGCGAGGGGTGACATAGGGACTGACGATGTAGAGTCACTGTGGATAGAGTTGAGAAATTGTAAAGGTAAGAAGACACTAATGGGAGTTATCTACAGTTCCCCAAACAGTAGCCCGGATATAGAGTGTAAGTTGCAGCAGGAGTTAATACTGGCATGTAACAAAGGCAATGCCACTGTGGTTATGGGGGATTTCAATATGCAGGTAGACTGGGAAAATCAGGTTGGTTCTGGACCCCAAGAAAGGGAGTTTGTAGAGTGCCTCCAAGATGGATTCTTAGAGCTGCTCTAGAGCCGACCAGAGAGAAGGCAATTCTGGATTTAGCGTTATCCAATGAACCAGATTTAATAAGGGAACTGAAGGCAAAGGAACCGCTTGGAGGTAGTGACTGTAATATGATTAGTTTTAATCTGCAATTTGAGATGAAGAAGGTTAAACCAGGAATGTCATTGTTGCAGTTGAACATAGGGGACTATGAAGGCATGAGAGAGGAACTGGCCAAGGTCGAATGGAAAAGGATCCTAGCAGGAATGACGGTGGATCAGCAAAGGCAGGAATTTCTGGGCATAATCCAGAAGATGTAGGATCATTTCATTCCAAAGAGGAAGAAAGATTCTGAGGGGAGTAAGAGGCAACCATGGCTGACAAGGGAAGTTAGAAATGGAATAAAACTAAAAGAAAAGATGTATAACATAGCGAAGGGTAGCAGGAAGCCAGAGGTTGGGCAACTTTCAAAGGCAACAGAAGGTAGCAAAAAGGGCAATATGGGCTGAAAAGATGAGGTACAAAGCAAAACTGGCCAAGAATATAAAGAAGGACAGTAAAAGCTTCTTTAGGTATGTTGAGAAAAAGATTAGTAAAGGCAAATGTGGGTCTCTTGAAGGCAGAAACGGGTGAAATTATTATGGGTAACAAGGAAATGGCGGAAGAATTGAACAGGTACTTCAATAGACAATAGACAATAGGTGCAGGAGTAGGCCATTCAGCCCTTCGAGCCAGCACCGCCATTCAATGCGATCTGTCTTCACTACGGAAGACACAATCAATCTCCCAGATGTACTAGAGAACAGAGGATCTAGGGAGACAGTGGAACTGAAAGAATTTGCATTAGGCGAGAAATAGTATTGGATAGACTGATGGGACTGAAGGCTGATAAATCCCCAGGGACTGATGGTCTGCATCCCAGGGTACTCAAGGAGGTGGCTAGAGATCAGACGTGACCTGTGGTGGTGGGGAGTGGTGGAGTAGCAGTAGAGTTCTGAACACCTTCATTCCGTCTGCCTTGGCTTACGCGATCTCCCCGTGGCCAAACACTTTAACTCCCCTTCCCATTCCCACACTGATCTTGCTGTCCTGGGTCAGAGTAAGGCCAAACGCAAATTGGAAGAACAGCACGTCGTATTTCGCTTGGGCAGCTTACAACCCAGCAGTTTGATCTGAGGTCTCTCTGACTTCACGTAACCCTTGCATTCCCTCTCTCTCCGACCCTCCCCCACTCTACACGTCCTACAAGTTTCACTGTCGTCTTGTTGAGTTTCACTTGTTAGTCTCACTCGTTAGCATCTTCTCCCGGGCAACAATGGAGCATTGTGGGCTCCGCCTTTCCTTGATCATCGTTGCTGACTTTGATTTGTCCCTTTTGCTGCATACCTTTCATTCATTTGTTCTTTGTACCTCTTCATATCTCTAGTTTCCGACTCCCCTGACTCTCAGTTTGAAGAAGGGTCTCGACCTGTAATGTCAGCTATTCATTTTCTCTCGAGATGCTGTCTGACCTGCTGAGTTACTCCAGCATTTTGCGCCTTCTTTCCGGATGTTCCTTTGTCAAAAAACCTATTCCAATCAAGTTCAGCAAGTTCCTATCTAATACCACAAAAGTGTGCTGTGCCCCAAATTCAGAATTTCAACTCGTCGGCCTGCCCTGTCTTTATCCATAACGTTTAAAAGTTAATGGAACAGTGGTCGCTGGTTTCAAAAGGTTCAACCACGAACACTTCAGTGGCATGCCCTTCCCAATTTCCCAAGAGGAGATCAAGCTTTGTCCTCTCCCATGTTCTCTTGAAGAACTTGAAGGGCACAAGATGATGCCAGAAATATGGTGACTCTGTGTACTGCATCGGTGAAGTGTATTCTTTTTACACTACAATGGTCGCATGTTTGTACTTATGATTGTGCGTGTATGTCTAGTATGATTTTACTGAATTGCATACAAAACAAATACATTCTCTGTATCCAGGGAAATGTGACAATAGAGTACCAATGAATAATTGGAAGGCACAACAAGAATAGGACAAAGTGGTAGCTGAGAAGGAGAAATAAAGTGGCAGCCTACAGTAAAACTCCTGGTTGCCGTGTTGAACAAAAACAGCTGCCACCGAATATACGTTTGGTTTTACCAGTGCGTTGGAGACCACTTTATGAACTCTGAATGCTGTAGACAATAGATAATAGGTGCAGGAGTAGGCCATTCGGGCCTTCGAGCCAGCACCGCCATTCACTGCGATCATGGCTGATCATCCACAATCAGCACCCCGTTCCTGCCCTCTCCCCATATCCCTTAACTCTGTTATCTTTCAGAGCTCTATCTAACTCCCTTTTGAAAGCATCCAGAGAATCGGCCTCCACTGCCTTCTGAGGCAGAGAATTAATTCCACAGATTCACAACTCACTGTGTGAAAAGGTTTTTCCTCATCTCCGTTTAGGATCAGAAAAAACCCAGCTGTGCTCTGGTGTGGAAGAATGCTTTGGTATGTCAGAAGGGAGTCTCATGCCATAGAATATGCAGCCTAGAAGCTAGCTGCCTTTTGCAGCTAGAACATTTATGTGACTGGTCCAGCTGAGTTTCTGGTCAATGACGACACCCAAGATCTTGATGGTGGGTGATCTTTGACGGTAACTCCACTCACGGCTGATGACTGAAGGGCAGGCCAGTCGTTGGGAAGCTTCATTTGTTGTTCGGAGTAACTTGGTGAGAAGAACGTTCCACTACCTCCGTTCCATGTCACTGTACGCAAATTAAGTCCCTTCAAGGTGAGGGCAGACCTGTAGGAAAAGTATTTGCATGCAGGAAGATTCCCACAGAGATTCCCACACAGATTCCCACTGCGGCACGGTAGCGCAGCGGTAGAGTTGCTGCTTTACAGCGAATGCAGCGCCGGAGACTCAGGTTCGATCCTGACTACGGGTGCTGCACTGTAAGGAGTTTGTACGTTCTCCCCGTGACCTGCGTGGGTTTTCTCCGAGATCTTCGGTTTCCTCCCACACTCCAAAGACGTACAGGTATGTAGGTTAATTGGCTGGGTAAATGTAAAAATTGTCCCTAGTGGGTGTAGGATAGTGTTAATGTACGGGGATCGCTGGGCGGCACGGACTTGGTGGGCCGAAAAGGCCTGTTTCCGGCTGTATATATATGATATGATATGATATGATATGATAAATGTGACCTGAGTCAAGGGCAAGCAATTGAGCAATGTGATTATAAGTCAAACCAGACTCAGAGAAGACCGAGCATGACAGAAATAATATTCTGTGGCTGGCCCCGCCATGTTCTGGCCTTCTCCATCTTTCAGTCTGAAAAAGGGTTCTGACCCCAAAAGTCACTTATTCCTTTTCGCCAGAGATGCTGCCTGACCTGGTGAGTTACTCCAGCATCTACTCCAGCGTCTATAATAGAAATGAATGCAGGCTTAGGAGACTTGTCAACTGCATTCAGCATCTGTAACTCTACTAATTGCAATAATAAAATGATACCTGTTGTTTCTCTTTTTCTAAGGAGCGATCTCAGGCTCAGCTGTGCTTCCTTTTCCTAGTTCATCTCTTCTTAAAATGTCCTGACCTCTGCTGACTGCAAACGCCCTTGTTACTGAGAGCTGACATGCACTCTAAATTACCTCCGGGAGTCTGCTGTGTGGAGCACTCTCACTGAATACTGATCAGGCTCTGGTAATACAAACGCTCAAATCCAACCTGCTGTTGGCAGAGACAGAATCAGTAATAATCGGGTTAATCCGTAATGCAATTTGAATATGGCAGATAAAGTATTTTATTAAATCTGGATTAAGAAATTGTCTGCTAATGAAGTGGTTTCGACAGATAGAGGCTTTTGTCACAAGCGCTGTTTAGGATCAGAAAAAAAACCCTCAGAAAACATAGAACATAGAAAACAGGAATAGGCCACCGCAAAGCAGCCACCGAATATACGTTTGGGTTTACCTGTGCATTGAAGACCACTTTGTGAACTCTGAATGCTGTAGACAATAGACAATAGGTCTGAAGAAGGGTCTCGACCCGAAACGTCACCCATTCCTTCTCTCCCGAGATGCTGCCTGACCTGCTGAGTTACACCAGCATTTTGTGAATAAATACCTTCGATTTGTACCAGCATCTGCAGTTATTTTCTTAGACAATAGATAATAGGTGCAGGAGCAGGAGCCCTGTCCTGCTATTTAATATGATCATAGCTGACCATCCAAATTCAGTACCCTGTTCATGATACCTCTCCTATCCCCTGATCTCTTTGGCCGCTGGCACTCTATCTAAGGGAACACACAAGAAACTGTAGAATGCTGGAATCCGCAGCTCCACAACAGACTGCTGGAGCAACTCAGCGAGTTAGACAGCATCTGTAGAAAGCAAGGATGGATGATGTTTCAGGTTGGGATTCTTCATCTGGACTGGGCATCTGAACCAAACTAAAGGAAGGGTCTTGACCAAAACACTGCTGTCCTTTTCCCTCTTCAGGTGCTGTCTGTCCTGTTGAGTTCCTCCAGCAGATTGTTTTCAACACTATATGCTTCTTGAATACATTAAATGATTTATCCTCAATCACCGTCTCTCTCGGTGAAGAAATTTGAATGAATGAATGAATGAATGAATAGGTTTATTGGCCAAGTATGTACACATACAAGGAATGTGCCTTGGTGCTCCGCTCGCAAGTAACAACACGAACAGACAGTAAACAATTAAGAATAAAGGATAAAACATTACAACATTACGAATACAGTTTAAACATGTGAGTGAAAATAAACCAGAGCAAAAAGAGACTACAGGCTTTTGGTTATTGAGTCGAGCTACTACTCGTGGGAAAAAAAGCTGTTTTTATGTCTGGCTGTGGCTGCTTTGACAGTCCGGAATCGCCTTCCAGAGGGAAGTGCTTCAAAGAGTTTGTGGCTAGGGTGAGAGGGGTCAGAGATGATCTTGCCCGCTCGCTTCCTGGCCCCTGCAGTGTACAGTTCGTCAATGGGGGGGAAGGTTGCAGCCAACAACCTTCTCAGCTGATCGAACGTTCCGTTGCAGCCTCCGGATGTCGTGCTTGGTGGCTGAGCCAAACCAGACCATGATGGAGAAGGTGAGGACGGACTCAACGATGGCAGTACAGAATTGGACCCTCATTGCCTGTGGCAGAATGTGTTTCCTCAGCTGCTGCAGGAAGTACATCCTCTGTTGGGTCTTTTTGACTGTGGGGGTCGATGGTGATGATGGTTCCAAGGAACAAATGACTCCACAGATGTAACTGTGGTGTTATTGATGGTGAGTGGGGGAGGGGAGGGGGGAGCTCTCCTAAAGTCTACAATTAGTTCCACTGTCTTAAGAGCATTGAGCTCCAGGTTGTTGCAATGGCACCAGGACGCCAGCTGTGTCACTTCCCGTCTGTAGGCAGATTCCTCCCCATCCTGGATCAGTCCAATCAGGGTTGTGTCATCTGCAAACTTGAGGAGCTTGACAGAGGAGTCTGTGGAGGTGCAGTCGTTGGTGTAGAGAGGGTAAAGGAGAGGGGAGAGTACGCAGCCTTGTGGTGCTCCTATGCTGAGGGTCTGCGGGTCCGAGATGTGTTTTCCCAGCCTCACATGCTGCTTCCTGCCCCCTGGTTTGACTTCCCAAAATGCAACACATCACACTTATGTGCATTAAGCTCCATTAACCATTCCTCAGCCCAACTGCGCAACTGATCAAGATTCTGCTATAATTTTATGTGAAGTTTTCTGTTGAAACTTAAACAGGCCATGCAGCTGACAGTGTAGGAACTGTGGGCTGTGGCAAGATATTCGTAGATTATATTATGCTCATTTTCACCAAGAAAAGTCCCCCCCCAATGCATACCTCATCCTCCATTGGCTCTGTCCCATACATCTCGGTAGCAGGTCAGTTCTGCTTTCATGAGGGAAAGCTCAGAGAATGGCCGGCTCAGATGGAGTTCTGAAATCGTGTGCCAATGGTCTGGCCACAGTCTTCGCTGACATCTTCACCTCCACAGTCTACAGCCTCCATCTGCTTCAAGGAAGCTTCCATCATCCCAATCCCCAAGCAAAGTCAGGTGACCTGACTAATTAACTACCACTCAGTCGGTCTAATAGCGATCATGACAATTGCTGTAAATGTCTGGTAATGGCCCATACCTGTGCTGATCCTCCAGCCGATCCAGTTTCATTGCAATCTACATATATAAAAGATCGGTTTACAGAGGACGTGATCTCCCTTGCACTAGCTTGGAACTCCTGAACAATAAGAACATCTTTGTCAGGATGCTATTTATTAACTACAGCTCGGCCTTCAACACCGTAATACTGAATAAGCTCATCTCCAAACTCCTTGTGGAAGAAATTAACTTAGAGGGAAATCAAAGGAAAAAACAGAGACTTTGAGGTTTGCTTCAAGAGACTTTATTGCATGATATCATGGAGAGATGGTGGCAGTTAATTGCTCACCGGTTCTCGGACTTCACAGCAGAATTAGCCGGCAGTTATACTGTGCAGTAAACAACTTTTATTTTTTGTTTGATACAACTATATGAAAATATACTTTGTCCTTGGCTATATGTTTTCCTATAACTACCATCCACTACAGTGGGTATTAATTACTTCATTAGTCATAATTTTACTATTTATTTATGTTAATCTTATTCAAGAACAGATGGTTAACACAAGTCAAACTTAATACCAGGGCATCTTGACATTATTCTATCTCACCATTCAAGCAGACCACGCCACTGCCCTCTCTCCGAGCCAACCATAAGTCCCCATTTACTGCAACATCTCTAGGCTGCTAGAGGTAGGGGGCGCGGGTGGTCTACCGAGCTTGACATTCCATCCACAATTGTAATCCAGCATCCTGTAACTTTCCACTGAGAAACAGGCATCCTTATCTCTGTCCTAATTTTGTTATGTTTACATTCACCATCCACCATTCTACGCCTTCCCAAACAAGAGGTAATGCGTCTGATTCTTATTTTTCCGATTCTCACGATCCTCTTCTGCACCTGGTCAACGAGAGATGCCAATTGCCACATCCGCACACCCTTTCGTTACCTTGTTTAATTCTGATCAAAGTTAAGTAAGAAAGGATTTTAATTTTTTCTTCTACGCTCCTTGGCCTTGGGACCTCCATCTTTAAATGGCTTCGGGACTTCCTGATGGGCAAACCTCAGTCGACTAGAATTGATTATAACATTTCCTTCACCCTGGCCCTCAACACTGGTGTCCCCAGTACAGCACCAACAACGTTTTGAAGTTTGCCAATGATGCCGCTGTTGTCAGCCTGATCAACAGCAATGCTGGGACAGAGTACAGGAACGAGATCGGGAACCTTGTAACATGGTGTCAGAACAACAACCTAGATCTTAACCAGCAAGATGAAAGAGTTGGTTGTTGATCTAAGGATGTGAGGAGTTCAATGCAGCAATGTCATCTTTCAGAGGCTGCACAACAGCACCTGGGAACTGGAACAGAGGAAGCTGATTCAGCGTTAATTTTCGTAAAGGAATTTGTTATGTCTTTGCAAAGGAGAAGAAAATTGCAGGGTTGTGGGCTGGGGAGAGGTATTGATGAACAACTTGTTCAAAGCGCAGTGCAGACACAATGGGCTGAATGAGTTCAACAATGGTATAAAACTATGAGCAACAACCTTTCATCTTGTGTCAGCACTCCCTTTGTTATTGAAGGGTCTACGCCAACACTCTACCATCTTTCTTGCAATGCTCGTTCGAGACAATGATTCGGTCAGTTTTGTCCCGGTCATTTGATTCTTGCCCACACCCTGAGTCTTTGCCGATTTTCTGGCACTGTTGGTTCCAGCGTCTTGCTGGATTATCCATTTTGCCAGACCAACAGAGGTCCCAAAATAATAATTCAACAATACACCTCTGAACCACTAATTATACAAGCCCCGTGTCTCTAAAGCACCATGGACTGCTAGAAACTTAAATAAAACAAATGTTAAATGTAAAGTTGATGTGAATTAAATGATTGATGAAATACATTAGTAAGGTATAAATGATGCAGACTTATTAGTACAATATAAATGAATTAATTATAAATTAATGTAATAATGTTTATTAATTATTAGACTTACAATGTTGCAGTAGTACCGCTTCCAAAGTTGCAAATTATAGAATTTTACCGGAATTGTAGAGCTAATCACTAAGTTCATCGGGTGGTGCCAGCAATGGCTGCCTCACTAACAGTCTGCCCTTCCTTCTTTGTGTTTTAATAGTATGTGTTAAATGTATGTTTTTAGTGTTTAGCTGTTTTAATGTGGGGGGTGAGTGCGGGGGGGAGGGGGTTGGGGGAAACTTTTTCTAATCTCTAACCTCGACGGAGATGCGATTTTGTTCCATATCGTATCTCTGTCCGCACTGCGGCCTAACATCGAGGAGTTGGTGGCATTTGCTGGAGACCGATTTTGAGAGCTCCACCGCGGGTGCCTGCGAACTTAACATCGCTGAGCCCGCGATCCCTTTGCCAGGGATCGACCTCTGAGCTCCAATCGTGGGTGCGTGCAGACCTAACATCACGGAGCTTCCGGTCTCTGGTTGGAGACCGACTTCGGGAACTCCAAGCCACAGAAGCTTCAATCGCCCCGACACGGGAGTTTTGACCGCCCCGACGCGGGGGCTTCGACCGCCGGCTGCGGGAGCTTCGATCACCCCGACAGATGGTTCGACTGCCCCAACCGAGGGAGAATTAAGAGGAAGAAGGTTGGACTATTTTGCCTTCAATCACAGTGAGGAATGTGGGGAATCCACTGTGGTGGATGTTTATGTTAACTTTTCCGTGGTTGTGTGTCATGTTGCTTTTTTTTCGTATGCTGTATGGTAATTCACATTTTATTATACGTTAATTGATACATGTGACAATAAAAGACATTCGAAACCTTTTAAACCTTTGAAGGTCTGGAAGTTAAGGGCTGTCAGGATTACTGTCTGTATCACAGTTGGCTGTTTCACTCTGGATTTGTGATGTTGCAGGGGGAACATCTGGGGTTCTTGACGTTGAAGCCACAGAATTATCAGATGTAGGCCGACTGCTCTGACACACATTTTTCTTGGCTATGTTTTGAAATTTCATCTAAGTGATTGTTTTATGCGCTTTGATTAATCCCTGCGTAATTTTTCATACAGCAAATGAAGAGTCATTAGCTCTTGTTCCATCACAAAGGCACGTTGCCCAAGCCCACTGATTAATTCACCCATCAACTCAATTAATGTCCATTGAAAGTCTTTCAGCTCCATCTGATTTATAGTCATAGAGCCATACGGTGTAAAAACAGCCCCTTCAGCCCAACTTTCCCACACATGTTTTATCTCCATCACTGTCGTCTTCATCACTTTCTTTGTTTTTATCGGGACTGTCGATAGATTGTATCAACCCTGTGGGCCCTTCTTCATCCTCCGCTAGTAATGTGCTTTGCAGTGTGCATCGGCAGCATAATGCAGTTTCATCCGCATTATACACTTGCTCGGGACTGAGGTACTTGTCATCGACAAGCTTAGCAAGTACGTCCACATACTCAGCAGGTCCTTTGTGGTTTGCAGACGGTTTTTCACCACACGCTTTATGCATGGATATTCCATGACGCCTCTTAAACCCTTGAATCCACCCTTCACTATCTCAACACTCATGTTCTAATCTAAGTTCTGTACGAAATAACTTAACCTGTTCTATTAATATGCTATACGACAGGTCCACTCCATCACACAGACGTTGTCGAAAACATTCCATCATCACCCGATCATGCTCAGTACTCATACCATTGTTCTTAGTTTTGCTAACGCTCATTTGCTTCTTGGAATCACTGTCTGCAAAGAATTTTGTTATTCTGTCTCTTTGTTTCTTTATATTGTAAGCAGTTGAAGAACCAATGGCAATTGCATCATACAGTTTTCACACAGAACACCTCGTTTGAGTTGTTGCAACAGTTCTACCTTGTCTTGTAGCAATATGGACGTGTGCTTATGCATGACACCACGACTGTCATTTGAACCTTGCTTAGAAGCCCTGGCTAGGATTAAATGTAAGCAAAATAAATTAAGAATCAATCTGAGAGATCACCACCAACAACTTCAGATGCAAACAATTGTGTCGGGCTGGAGGTACATGTCCTGAAAGAGCGCATGGCAAACGCAATGGCATCTGTGGCCGCTCAGTGAACCAGTCTGGTGGTCACGGGAATTTCAAGTGCACTCTCGTAATGTTGTCCAGAATAAAATAGATGGCATAGAATCAGTTGCTGGAAAATCACTGGTGTACCTGTACCTGAAGGAATGATCTCAAATACTGAACTGACTAATGTGTAGAGTAAAGATTCACATTAACTCCCATTCAGTCACTCAGTGAGATGACTATTCTTTGAGGGAATAGTTATATCTGTGATCTTACGATATGATACGATACGATACGATACGATACGATAGAACTTTATTTGTCCCAGGAGGAAAATTGATCTGCCAAAAGTTATCAAAGCACCAAATACATGAAACACTGTGCTCCTTCTCACAGCACAGGCATGCCATCGGTTTTTAATCAGATCATTTGGGGCAAGGTTTGTTGTTAAACCATTAGAAACACTTTCCATAATCAAT